>NC_050447.1:107598249-107923640 GCF_903995425.1 Onychomys torridus
ATGCTGAAAAAGCCTTTGACAAAATCCAAAAGCCCTTCATGATAAAGATCTTTGGGAGATAATGGATATAAGGAATATACCTAAGCATAATAAAGGCAATATACAACAAGCCCACAGCTAACATCAAAGTAAATGGAGAGAAACTCAAAGTGATTCCACTAAAATCAGAAACAAGACAAGGCTGTCCGCTCTCCCCATATCTATTCAACATAGTGCTTGAAGTTCTAGCCAGAGCAATAAGACAACAAAAGGAGATCAAGGGGATACAAATTGGAAAGAAAGAAGTCAAACTTCCACTATTTGCAGATGATATGATAGTATACATAAGTGACCCCAAAAATTCTACCAGGGAACTCTCCTGCAGCTGATAAACACCTTCATTAAAGTGGTAGTATACATGATTAACTCATGAGTAAATTTTTTTTCTTTTTTTTCTTTTCTTTTTTTGAGCTGAGGATCAAACCCAGGGCCTTGTGCTTGCTAGGCAAGCGCTCTACCACTAAATCCCCAACCTCACCCAAAGTCCCAGAGCATGAATAAAACTGGAGAAATTCTTTGCCAGAATAAAACATGCATGGCCTTTAAATCCAGTACGTAGTAGAGTCTTTATTCTCATGTAAAAACTCCTGAGCCTAGTTTTTGCTAGATGCTTTTCTGTCAGCATTGTGATCATCTGGGCTCTCCTTGGAATCACCCATTAGGCTCTGCATATGGTATTATAGGACTACTTCAGTGTGTATCTCTAAGTTTTTCCAAATTCCTTTCACAAACAAGTTCTGAAGGCTTAGAAATAATAGGATCAACAATCTTGGCAATTTCCACCTCTTAGTATCAATTTTCTGTTTACAAGTTTCTCATTGTTGTGCATTGGCTCTTCCTTCTAGATTCTTTGGTTCCTCAAGGCAGAGAGAGTATGACACAGCAGAACAGCTCACATCTTGCCTTACAGGTACAATCTCTGACCCCAAGAAAAGAGAGAAAGGACTTTGACTGAACATGAGTATGTATACTAAGACTTTAGAAACAATTATAGCATGTGAAAATGAAAACAGCCAAAGTGAAAACATTAGGGCTCAGTAGACTAGGCTATACACTGCTTCATTCAGGAACAAAATATTTATAAACATATAAGCCACATGTAGCATGCATACATGTGCATTTGTATGTGTTTATGTTTATATAAAAGCCACTCATTATGTATGTGTTTATGTTAATATGGAAAGAACTATGGTGTGTGCACATATTTCTGTGCCCTAGAAAAACACATATGATACCCATATATATTTGTGTATAAATAGAAAGCATATTATATGTATGTGTGCAAGAAAGACAGGATATGTGTGTACGCTTGTGTGCATATAAATAATATACCTGATGTACATGTGTTTCTTTGAATATGTAAATTATATATATATATATGTGTGTGTGTGTGTGTTCATATAAAAGACATATGATGTGTGTACATGTGTACACATAAATAGGAGACACACAATATTCTCATGCTTATATAGGAAGCCATAGGTGATGGGTATATGTTTCTATGCATATATATAAAATAATACATAAAGTATATAAATTTTTGTATGTCCATTTAGAAAGGGCATGCTAAGGAGTTATCAGTGATCGCTTCCAGGTGACTAGAATTATAGACATTTGATGAAATGTATTGCTCATCAGTGTTTTATGATGTTTCAGCAATGTACATGAAATCTCCTTTATAAGAGGCTACAAAATACAATTCTGTATATAATTTTATATAAAACTTTAAAAAGCACTCATCATTTTATGGGTTTAGTTCTTCTACAGCAAGGAATACACATTCAGTTTTAAAAGGGAATTAGGCACACCATTATAATTCAAATCCATGAAGAGCTGGGACAGAATTTCTTTTTAATTGAGTCCCATTCTGAAAGGAATCTGATTTAACACAAACAAATGAAAGCATTTGGTTGGTGGTTATTTGACTTAAAAAACAAAGAGAGGTGTAAGTATCAGAGAGAGAGAGAGAGAGAGAGAGAGAGAGAGAGAGAGAGAGAAAAAGAAAGAGAGAGTCTTTGGGTGTCTGGTTATTGATTATTCTTCCACACAGCGGCCTTGTAACAAGTTCAACAGTTGACAACAGACATCTAACCACCATGGGTTTGGCACTTTACAGAGTAAATTTCATTGTCTGGTTAACACCATTTTCTGTCCCAGCTGTTCAGCTCATCACATGACTGTCCATTTTAGCCCCTGTCTTCATCAGTATTTTGTATCTGTCCCTCTTGCAGAGAAGTTTGCCTATCTAACAAAGTTTGACTTACTGCCTTAGGGTACCCATGTGCATCTTTAAGTCAGTTGGGGTAGATTGTAAACAATACGCCGGCTGAGAGCAGTGCTCAAAGGGACACATCTTCTGTCATTTAATGTGTCCAGTGCCACATAGCATACAGGGAAGTTATGAAAATGAGTCATTTCACTGAGTAGATTTATGGTTTCTGGAAAGGAGGGTTGCACATAATTAAATGGAAGAGGAGGCAGGGAAGAGGACTCTGGACATCAGAGCTGGTCCTGTAGCGAGGTTCTACCTGGTTTTCTTGTGTACTTTTGATAGGTGTCCTAGCAGACACATTCCTCACTGTGCTGATGTGACAGCTTCCCATGGCATGCATTTACTGGGGATAGATGGCACTGTGATTGCCCAGGAACATGATGGATGTAAAATGCCAAGCACAGCCTCTGTGACCAGGAACTTACAAGGCTGAGAGCACAAGAGTGTGATTACTGCAGCTCCCTGGAGCTTCGTGGACAGAACGGTGCTATAGAATAGGTTCTGACATCGTTTCATTCCATTATTGCTCTGTAGAAAAAGCTCCCAGTTTGTAGTTGCCCTATACCTTGAGGCAGTGAGGCAAGTCATAAGTAACCCCGGTAACAATGACACTAAACACTTAAGCAGGTCAAGACCGAGGCACCGTTTCTGAACCTGCAGGGTGTGAATTACACACACCTGATGATTTGTTAAGTGTGTCAACCCAACAGGAGAAGCTGTTTTGCTGGCTGCTCCCCCACGGAGGCCTCCTGAAGCAAGAGAACTAGCTTTCTGAAGATGATCTTAGAGGAAGTGTCCACTTGTTTCCTGAAGTTACAGTGGTTTTCTTGGAGTATGATTCAGTCTTACTCCTTCTTCTTGGCTACATTGTGCCTTAAAAATTCTGGTGGAGAATTCATTCTACAGGGGCAGGATTGTGTCTGTCTTAGTCAGTATCAAATCCTGCAAACAGCCCATGCCATAGGTGCTCTGGAAAACAAATCTTTGCATTATAAAGTGTTCAAACTATGGTTAAACAAAGTGATTTTCTGTTGTTGTTGTTCCTTGTTTATTTATTTTTATTTTTCCTTTCTTTTTTATTATTTGAGAATTTCACAGAAGTATGCAATGAAATATGATCATATACATTCTCCCATTTACTCTCCTAAATCCCCCATATGTCCCTCAACACCTCTCCTCAAAACTTCCTGTCCTCTCTCCCCTTAGTAAACTACTAAGACCAAACAGTGCTTCATGGGTGTGGGGACATCCAATGGAGAGTGGGAAACTCCACTGGACGTTTGCATCCCATGTACCAGTGACCACACTCCCAAAGAAGAGTGAATATGCCTTCCCCAGCAACATCAACTGCCAATAAATAGCTCCTCGGTTATGGGTAGAATACAGAGGTCATCGAACCCATTTGTTGGGGAATTTTGGCTGGCTTGGTCTTGTACACAAGGCCCTGTCCAGGTAACCACGGCTTCTGTGAGTTCATGAGTGCAATAACTATGTCATGTTTGGAAGACAACATTTCACAGAACTCCTCCCTATCCTCCATCTCTCATAGTCTTTCTGCCTCAATTAACCAGTTAATGGTGTTGGTCAAAGGGTTAGCAAACTCACAGTGCAGAACAGGCCCTCATTCATCTCTCTTAATTCCAGCAGTCTATATTAGGACTTTAGAGAACTCTTCTCACCAGACATCCTACATCCTATGTTTATGACACTTACTCTGCTCGTGCCCGCCATATGCTAGCACAGGCATGAGAGACAATTAAAATAAAGATAAGCAAAGCATTCTTCTCATCATGAAAGCCTGCCTGATGAGGCATGGGAAAATGCACCCCAACTGGAGGCAGCTAAGGCACAAAATAGCACAGTATATTGAAAATGTGTAATGCAAAACATATTAAAATGAAACCTTCTTACTCCTGCAATAGCTTTAATCTGAGGATGTCAAAGTGCTTTATATATATTATTTTAATAGCATTTTCATGCTGAGATTTCTTTGTGACAGATCTTTGCCCCTGGTTACTCCACTGGACCTCACTTTAAAATACTCTTTATAAAATTCCCTGTCATGTTACCAAATTCCTTCCTTATGTTTTCAGATTCTCCTTCTTGGCAAATGATACTATTATCCTGAAACCTGGCCCTCCCTCATTCTAGACCTCTAGTTCCCTTGCTTCCTCATTGGTTCCACCTCCCAGTTCCATTTTCTCTTAAGTCTATTCTCTTGGTCCCTAGGTAGCTTCCTAAAATGCAAATCTTTGCAAGGTTTTCTATTCTCTTCTGCATTTATTCAAAGAATATGTAATACATATTCTCCTGGAGGGCAGCTTTATTCTCATGAGAAGTATTGTGTTGACCACATCTCCTTACTGTTTCCTTTCCAGACTACAATAGTGAAAAAGTTTCTGAGATTCTCAGAAGCTAAGATTGTAGAGTGTTAACATAGAAACTTCTGGTACAATGTGTGTGACAACATATACATTTATTGCATCCCTAAAGGAATCCAGGAGTTTCTCTTTGATTTAAGAGCTTCCCAATCCCAAATCAGGCAGTGTGAAAACTGGCTAGTCTGACTGAGCCTTTACAGAGTTCTTCTCACTCATACAACTATGTCATGATGATGACGATGATGATGACGATGATGATGACGATGATGATGATGATGATGATGATGATGATAATGTGATGGTGGTAATGGTAAGGAAAGTATGGTAGTGATGCTTATGGTGTTAATGGTGATGATAATGGCAGTGGTCATGGTGGTGGCAGTGATAACAGTAGTGATGATGGTAGCGGTTGTTACGGTTGGTTATGATGGTGATGATTATGGTAGTGTTATGTTGGTTATGGTGGTAGTGGTGGTGTTATAGATGATGGTGATGATTGTGATGGTAGTGGTGGTAATGTGTTTGATGGAGGTGATAGTGGTCATAGTGGTTACAGTGGTGATATTGATGACAAAGGATAATAACAGTAATGAGGAAGATGGTGGTGATGGTGATGGCAATTGTGATGATCGTAATTGTTAACAAGAGCAGTGCACTTTTCTGGCATGCTACTCTCCCACACCAATAGTGATCTAATTTGCTAAGTTCATTATAATAACAAATTCCCTATTTGATCCTACTTGTTAAGGGTGACAAGAAGAAAAAAAATTCTCTTTTACTCCTTGTCATTTTAACAAAATTAACATTTAACAAAGTTCTGGGTTTCTTACCTTTAAATAACCAAAAAAAATCATATGAGCCTCTTCCTTCAAATGTCAGAAATGGCATTAGCCTGACAGCTTTCTCATTACTATGCACTGAGAGCATCTCTAACCAAGCCTGTCAGATCTCAAGCAGTCAGGAGCCTTGCAAACTTGGAGTCCATTCTTCAGTCTTGTGCTGTGGTTTTGAAGGTTTCAGCAAGTGAAGGAAAAGGGAGCCCATGTTGGTGTTCCCTGCTATCAGGACACCCCAGCAGATTCTCTGTCATCATGTTCTGGAAGAGGAAGGCACTGGGCAGTTTTATGTGGCTGTGACAAAATACCCAAGACAAACAACTTAAAGGAGTAAAGGGTTATTTTTGTTCATGGTTTCAGAAGGTTCAGACCCTGTGGCTTTGGGCTGATGGCAGCACAGTCTGTCACTGATAGTTTAGCAAGGGGCTGTCTATGGTTGCTGATTTTGGTTATCAACTTGACTGTACCAGGAATGAACTAAACCATAGCTGCTGGACATTCCTGGGTGGGGGGTTCTTGATCAGATTGCTTGTAGCAGAAAGACCCACCCTAAATCTGGATAGCACTTCCTGTGGCAGCCCAGATGAAGGGACATGGAAGAAGGACATTGCTTTTTGCCTGGTTGTTGCCACTCCATCTGCCCTGTTGCTGTGGTATTCCTTCAGTGATTTTATAACAACTCCTTAAGGATCCAAGGTAGCCTGAAGACCAGCAGCTCTACAGGGATCCTTCAGATCTTCAGTGCCAGGTTGGAGCCGTTGGGATACCCCACCTCTTTTCTGAACAGCTGTTGGATTCTCTGTCTCTCCAATGTGAGACAACAGCCATTTGGACTACCCAGACCAAATCTGGTAAGCTACTCTAATAAATATCACACACACACACACACACACACACACACACACACACACACACACGCTTCATTCTCTTGGTTTAGTTCCTGTAGATAACCTGACTCACAGTGGTTGGGAAGCAGAATAAGAAAACAAAACAAGACAAATAAACAGAAAATGTGAGGAAGGTTCTGGGACACTAATACCCCCTTTTGAGGTAAGCCCCCACTCATCTAACTTCCTTCCAATAAGCTCCATCTCTTAAACCTCTCACTATTTCCCAATGGTGCCATAGGCTGGAAACAAGCCTTCAGCATATGACCTTTCAGGGACACTCCACATCCAAACTATTACAAAAGCTATCATTGGAGGGAACTGGAAATGACAGCTTTGGAGACGACCCCAGGTCCTTCTTCAGTTGGTTCAAAGACAAGAGGACACTGTTCCAAAAGTGATGCAGAGACATCATGGGGATAAAATGAAATTCTGGGGTTCAAGTAATACGGCTTTTCACTCTGGTTCTGTTCAGAAAGGGGGTGTACACTTTGAGTCCACACCTGCCAAAGATGATGTGCTGTGATCGATGGAGATCCACCCAGAGACACAGGCAGAGACAGGTGCCTGTGATGGTTAATACTGATTGCCAACTTGACAGGATCTAAAATTACCTACAAGACAAATCTCTGGACAATCTCTGTGAGTTTCTAGATTGGGCTAATTGAGGTGGGAAGACCCATCACAAACATGGGTAGTATGGCTGGGATGTGGCAGGGTAGAAAGGAAACAGTGAGCTGAGCACCAGTGTTCACCTCCCTCTGCCATTTGCCTGTGGACAGAATAGGACTTCCTGTGTCCACTGCCAAGTCTTTCCCCTGTAATTGACTAGACCCTCAAATTCTATGCTAAAATAAACCCCTCTTCCTAAACTGCTTCTGTCAGGTATTCTATCATAACAATGAGACCTGTCTACCCACTGACGGCTCTGTAAAACAGAGACCAAGTTCTCCAAGCCTTTGTCTTCTGTGGAGAGCCTAAGCGCCACTGAGTCTCACAGAGTAGGGCTAGGTCTACCTACGCAAGTGAGAAGCTCTCTTCTGCCACTTTCCCAAGAGGTTTGGGACCCTGTCCTATTCTAGAATTCCAGGCTGTGAGCACTCCTGCCTGCTAAGTGCAGGTAGCCAGTAATGACCTCAGCCCTGCCTGGGTTCAGATCAGAATGGAAACGCAGATCAGCCTCCAACTGCGCAGCTGAGAGATGCTGCAAGCCAACCAGAGGCAGCTAAGGCACAGAATGGCACAGTTTATTGAAACTGTGTAATATTTAAAAATCTACATTTTAAGCAGCTGGGCTTGTTTATAGGCTGCCAATGAATTGTACGGTTTGGAACATGCCAGCTAACAAATGCATGCCATAAATCCTTAATTTGGTACCTAAATAAAATGTATCAACCCATTTTTTTAAAAGAAAAATGCTACCTCTGTTCAATAAATGTTGGATTGCTGCTTAAAGAATATTGGTTTGAAAGGAGCCCAAACTATTCCCAGTGTTCCCATATCTTTTGGTCCTGTCTGGGGCAAGGGAGAGTTGCAAGTTTCTGATGGTTTGGGAAAAGGATATTTAAGCCCAAGCAATATTTCGGAAATGAGGGCCTTTCTCCTCTGGGATGCTTGTAGAGTAGGGGTAAAAGGAAAAACTCTCTAAGAGAAATAGCTCCAAAGGACTCGGGAAGAGAAAGGGGGTGCTGGTGGTCCCTGGACTCCAAGAGTCTGAGAAGTTGTGGTGAGGCATGTGGAGCACCTGGAGGTGACGTTCTACTTTTCAGCAAGACAGAGGATGATTTCAGCCAATGTCCTTTTGTTGCGCTCACCTACAGTTCTTCCTGACCAATGGGCTTGGAATGGATGTCCCATTTCCATTTCTGGGATGGTCCCTGGACTCCAAAGAGGGCAGGCCCCACCTCAAGACTCAGTTTCCTTCAGAAGGTTAGGGAGATAAGAAGAGTTCTTCTCTACTCTTAATTGCCTTAAGACAGAAAGAGAAGGAATGCAAAGGCATGTGTCACCTTGGTCAGTTCAGTTGCATTGTAAGGAGACTGAAGCTGGCCTTAGTGCTCAATCTTGATCCTCTTGTGACAAAGGAGAAGAATTCCCGAAGAAGCTCAACTCATATCTCTGAGTGTCACACTTTGACTATGATGGTAACTATATCACAGTCCCCTTAAAGCTCTATTACAAGAGTAGGCTCAGTCCTGGCTACAGGTAACTCCTGTGGCACTGTACTGAGAACTTATAACTACAGAGCTGAACCCAATAGAAGTGAGGGCATGATTGATTAGTGATGTCTGCTAAGAGTGCAGGCAGTGGTAGCAATGTTTCTCTATTAGCCTCAGATAATTCAAACCTAAGAATGCTGTAGGAGTTAAGTTCTACTGAAAGCTTAAATTTATCAGAAGGGAAGAAAGACAAATCTCATATAACTGCAGAGCCTGGCTCACAGGCTACAGAGCCATGGTTGGTGCTGCTGACTGTTCTATCTTTATTCTTTCTTAGTGTATGTCCAGGCTGTTGGTGTCATAGGAGCAATCTGGGCTGGAGATTCAGTGGACTGTCCCACTCCTGTTCAGCCCAAATTTTGATGTCTGGAACCAGGTGAAGAGGCTGTTACTTTAGTCAGTATTCACTTTAGAAATGTCTAACACCCTTTAAGAGGACCAGGTCAATTGATAGGGGAGTAGAGAATTTTCATGCCAGCATACTAACTGAAGATATGGGAGTGACGGTGATGGTAGGCAGGGGAGCTGAGTCTCCTTGATTTACAGCATAGACCAAAAGTCGTATGACCTGCTCTCCTAAGTGGTGCTATTGGTGGGTAGCGGAGTCTTTAAGAGGTGGTTCCTGGTGGGAGCTCTTAGGTCACTGGGGGTGTGCTCTTTGCTCCGCCTCTTGCTCCTGGCGTGATATATTGTCACTTGTCCAAGAGCAGTTAGACCTACATATTCCAGACAGAAATTTCTTAATTCTAAGCCCAGATAAACCTTTCCATTTTCTAAGTTGAGTATTTCAGGTACAGAATGCTGCTGGTTAATATGGTTGTCATGGGTGACTACTTAGATTCCAGGATTCTCATATTGAGTCTTAGTTCAACTCACAGCCAGACCCACATGATTATAAGAGGCTGGGTGAAAAGACCTGGCTTGAGAAAAAAGAGTTTGTGAGTCATTCATGTTTGGCATTGCTAACTTCCTTCACAAGCATTGTTTTATCTTCACTATAGTGATATTCTGGGTGTATGTGTCTGTGTAACAAATGCCACAGACTTGGTCATTAAAAGACATTTATTTTCTCACAATTCAGAGGCTGTAAGGCTGAGATCAAGGTGTGGTAGGGTTGGTTTTTTCCTAAAGCCTCTGCCTTGGGCATGTAAATGGCCATTGTGACCCACATCCTCATGTGGTCTTCTCTCTGTCTGTGTCCTAATCACCAGTCAGTTTGTTACATTAGGTTAGGGTTCCCCCTAAAAATGTTTTACCATTATTTCCTCTTTGTAAATCCCTGTCTCCATATACAATCACATTATGGGTGATCAGGGTCTGGGAATTAAATATATAAGTTGAGGGGAGAGGTGCATAGTTCAGTCCACAAAAGGCAGGAAGGTATTCCCAGTTGAAAACTATAGGTCTTAATATACCAGTCAGCAAATAGAAGTGGTCATTTAAATGTGAAATGTCTGCTGTTTGAACTACTATGCTCTGCCCATATATGTCCTGGTCTTGTGCGTGTGCCTGTGTGTACACACTTGTCTTGTGTGTGTGTGTGTGTGTGTGTGTGTGTGTGTGTGCGCATAGGTGCGTGTGTGTACATGCATGGGTGGGCACATGCATGCTGTGGTGCACATGTGGAAGTCAATGTGGGATGACTTATCCCTAACAAGATTAAGGGTCCCAAACCAGTAAAAAAGATACTTTTTAAGAGCCAACCTAGGTCTGCCTAAGGGCCTTAGCAACAGCAGTTGAGATGTGATCTGGAGATGATCTGGACCAATGAGAGGCAGCCATGTCATACCAGCAGATGCATATTCATCAGACTTCCCCCCAGGGTGGGGTGAAGGGTATATAAGGCTTGCCTATTCCTGAACAAACTGAGCTTGTTGTTTTGACATTCTCCCAGAGTCTGTACCATTGACTCTGTACCTACCTGGCCCCTTCCCCCAAAGGGAACAACAGCACAGGACCTTGTTACAGGTCAGTGGTGTCTTTCTTCACCTACTATCTTGCTTGAGACAGGGTCTCTCTTGTTATTCATCACCACATGTTCCAGGCTACCTGGGGTTTTCCTGTCTTGAGCTTCCTATCCCATGGTAGGTGTGCTGTGATTACAAAGCCATGTTAATGTCTCCAACTTGATATGGTGTATTATTTGGCCAACTGCTATAATAAAATACCCTGAAATAAGTAACTCAAGGGAACAAAGGGTTTACTTTGACTCACAGTTCAAGGTTACAGTCTATCTTAGCAGGAAGTCACAGCAGCAACAACTGGAAGCAGTTGGTAGCAATGCAGCCACAGTCAAAAAACAGAGAGTAATGAATGTTTGTGTTTAGCTTACTTTTTCCTTTTTATACAGTCCAGGATCCCAGTCAGGGAAACAATGTCACTCTTAGTAGTTTATTGGTGAAATTATTAAGGACACTCCATATAGTTAAAAGGGAGGTTTTTTGTTTGTTTGTTTTCAGTCTCTGTGTTTTTTTTTCTAATTTTTTTTAATCTTAAGATTTATTTATTTATTATGTATACAGAAGAGGGCACCAGATCTCATTACAGATGGCTGTGAGCCACCATGTGGTTCCTGGGAATTGAACTCAGGACCTCTGGAAGAGCAATCTATGCTCTTAACCTCTGAGCCATCTCTCCAGCCCAGGGAGGTTTATTTTATGGGGTAACTTACAAGTGAAGGGATAGTTTACAGGGTCTGGGAAAGGTGTGGCACAGTCCGGCGGTGTTCTCTGGAGAACTCTGCTTGGTCTACCTTCAGCGTCCAGGGTCCAGGAACCAAGAGAGACCCCACATCCGGATCCCAGGTCTTCAGTGTCCTCTCTCAGCCCCACCTTGTAGGTGTGACCATTACCGAAGCCTAAATGGGGGTTGGAACTTCTAGGTCAAAGCTGGAATGGCTACCCACTACAGTAGTTGGCTCTTTGTGCCTTAAATAACCTACCCAAGATAATTCCCTACAGGCATGCCCAGATGCCCTTCTATGTGATTCTAGAACTCATCAAGTTGACAGCTGAGATTATCCCACTCAGCACTAGGAACCCAACCTTACATCTTCGTGCTTACATAGCAAGTGCTCTACCCGATGAGCCACCTCCCCAGTTCAATCCTCAGTCTTCCGACAGAACACTTGGAGTGTCCATTTGCATGGTTCCCCCTTTGCTGCCGTTGAGGCCACGGAAAGACTGCTCTAGGAAGGTAGAAGCACCGATCATATCAAAGCAGAACACTGACTTCATTGTTGAAGAGGAAATGGCAGAGGAGATGGAGAATGTCATCATTTGAATTGGAGGTGTCTCCCCACCCCTGTCATCTCTTGAATGCTGGGTCCCCAGTTGGTGGAACTATTTGGAAGGTTATGGAGGTGGAGCTCGCCTGCCTGCCAAGATGTAGGTCACTAGCTGGCTGCTTTTTTTTTTTTAAGGTTACACCCACCTCAGAATCCAGCAGAAATATCTGGATTTTTCATGATGGAGAGACCTCAGCCACGGGGTTTCCTTTTGAAATCATAAAGCCCTTTCTTACGTTGTTATGTTGTTCCATTCAAGTGCTTTGCCATGGTGAATAGAAAAATAACTAATACAAGAGTTTGGGATATTGAAGTGAAGCTTACCAGTTCAGTGTGCATCACAGAAAGAAGAGAAATTACCATGGAGCTGCTTGTCTGAGTGCAACCTCTGTGTGTCCTCAGAGCCCTTACTTCAACATGCCCCACATTCCTGCCAGGTGCTGGCTGGGACACCAGCTGCTGTCTCTTGCTGACTCAGCACCAGAGCTCACACAAGCTGCTGCCTGCTCTCCAATAGCACCATGGGAAAGCCCTGGTTCATTATTGTGGGTACACAGGCTTTTTTTTTTTCTCCTACCACCATACTTTCTTCTGTGGGAACTGTTGTTCCCAAAGTTTCATCCCATGTTCCTCATAAGAGTTGCCCATTTTAAATGACTTCTCAACTTGTCATGATCCAGCCTACTCTGACCCAGGAGTTTCCGGCCAGCTCTTACCCCTGACAATAATGCAGCTCCTTATTGTGTGGAAGAAGTAGTCTGTGGCAGGAGAGGGAACCTGGTTGTTTCTCAATGAAACCATGAGGATCTGAGGGCTGGCCAGTGGGTCTTGGTTAGTGATCCTAGATCAGGAGATCTTAAATCCAAGTTGTTCCTAACCTCTGGTTCCCTCCAGGATCCATATGATGAGTTCAAGATCTGACCACTGAGGCTAGAGGGTTAATGATAAGCAACCCCCTCCAACCCCACCCCAGCCCCCATTCCAAGAACTTCTATGCATGTCAATGACACTACATGCATGCCTGTCTCTCTGACATGCTTCTTGTGTGAACTCAGTAAGAACATGACATAGAAAACCACAGGATCAGTGTTCAGGGAAGGGGCTAAAACATTTCATCAACAATAGATATTCTGCAATATCTTGGCTGTCAAATTCTGATAAATGAATGTCTTTCTGTATGCTGTGAATATGTATTTCTCTGATTGGTTGATAAATAAAGCAATTTGGCCTATAGCAAGGCAGCTTAGAAGCAGGCAGGAAATTCAAAGGAAGAGACAGGAAGAAGGCAGGGGGAGACGCCAGCCAGTCGTCCAAGGAGCAACATGTAATGGGATGTAGGTAAAGCCACAGAAAATGTGGCAAAACATAGATTAATATAAATGGGTTAATTTAAGATATAAGAGCTAGCTAGCAGGAAGCCTACCATGGCCATAGTTTAAAAATAATATAAGCCTCTGTGTGTTTACTTGGGTCCGAACGGCTGAGGGACTGGCAGGTGAGAGAGATTTGTCTTGACCATTGGCCAGGCAGGACACAGGAAAACTTTCAGCTACAAACTTCTTAAAGTTTAGACTGAATTTTATTTAGATAAAATGGGATCAGTTTTGCTATTTGTTGTATCAAAGACAAAGGCTATAATTGAAACCATTGAGATGAGCTTAGCATGAAAACATGAGGTTCCCATCTTGGGAAAAGTGGTTCCTTCTTCCTGTGAACCATTCACTGCTGTGGTTCTGCTTAGAGGACTAGGGCTTGTCTGGTTGCCTGCATCTTCGTAATGCATTTACGCATCCTTGGTGGGTCCCCAGCTATCTTCAGCTGTCAGTAGAAGGAAAGACTCCATTGTCCTCCTCCAGGCAGCTCCGAGATATACAGCTTGCCTGCCTTAGAGTTTTTCTTTTAAATCCAGATTAAAATTGTCCTCAAGCTCCTGTCAGAGTCCATTATTAGTTCTTTTATTAGTGAGACTAAGAACCCCAACAGGGAACCCTGATTTCTCTGGTAACAGCTGTACCACCAGGATTGCAAGATGCCCGAGTTTCAGGCATCATAAGCACATCCTACAAATGCCCACCAGTGTTACATGACCTTGCTGTTATTTGAGTCTTTTATTTAAAAGCTGAAGAGGCTTAAAAAAGCCATTCACCAGCCCTTCCTCTAGTTTCATTATTTACAATGGAGCCAAAGGTCCCATGGGATATTTCTATAAGGACTGGTTTCCTCTGTCCATGAAGCCCAGCTCTCATCTATCCATGTAGATCCTATCACAATTGGCTTGACTCTACTTCCCATCACCACTGTGACTGGCTTATTTAGGGACCACTCACCAACAGTATAGTTTGTTCAGTAACCTCATACTACTACCATGATTGGTTTATTCAAACAAGACCAGCCCACCCACCATTATGACTGTCTTTAGTTGAAATGCACTTACACAGCCACAAGACCTAATTAGGCCCCACCTCTCATAGACTTCTCTGCAGAGACTAGATACCCCAAAACTAGATGCAGTCCAGATACAAAGAAGAAAGCTCCTGGAGATTTTGAAGTGGGAACAAAAGAGTCCATCTTCAAAGCCTCACATTGCTGGATGCTTTGGGGGCTTAAATTAATCCTCTTCCTCAATCCCTTCATCTGCGGAAAGAGTGTGCTGTGTACCTCATGGGCTGTGGTTGGGGATCAGTGGGCACATGGAATGTGTAACCACATAACACCAGGTGTTGTTTAGAATTTCTCTCACAGAAACAAAATCAGATATTCCTGCATGCAGCAGTTTTTCGGCTTCAGATTCATCTGGGATAATTCAAATGCAGATTCTGCACCTCACTCCCAGAAAGTATGACAAAATAGTTATATATTTGACTCTGACTCTCACAGTTAACACAGTCACACCACATTGCAAGTTGCCTCCAAATGCAACCCACAAGGGAGCTGTTAGTGTCTTGACCACTTGCAAGAAAAATGCAGTAAAGAACAGCCGCATCCCTAGCAGAGCAAGAATCAGGAAGACAATCTTACCAGGTGCTTCAAGTATCCAGTGTTTGAATAGGCATGGGAGTTGCAGATGTTGAAATCGTGGCATCATTTTGCAATGGTGATGTGTAGCGGCTGCAGATGGCTAGGACTGTTTTCACTTCTGTCTCTTCCGGCTCTGGTTTTAAGAACAGATAGAAAATAAATTTGCTGAGACATCATGAAGTCAGCTTTGTTGTAAAATCCTTGGACTTGGAGAATCTCCTCCAGACTGATGACTTCATGTTCCTTGAAGCCCTCATAAAGCAAAGATGTTGGACTTGATCTTCAGTATTAAGCACCTGTGTGTGAGTTATGTGTTTAGTGCTAGACAGCATGCAGTCAGCCCTGTGGACCCACGTGCATGTACATATATGTGTGTACGCATACAGAAATGTGTAAATATTGTATCTGTACTGACAATATGTACAGACTCTTTTATTTATGTGTGTATGAGTTTGTGTGTATGAAGGTGTGTGTCTATGCAGGCCAGAGGTCAACCTTGGGTGTTGTTTCTTAGGAGCAGGCATCTTGGTTTGTTTGTTTGTTTGTTCGAGACAGTGTGTCATTGGGACCTAGGACTTGTCGATCAATTAAACTATACTAGCTGATCAGAAAGCCCCAAGGATCCGCCCATCTCTATCTTGCCTGCTCCCATGCCAACAGGCCCAGCTTTGTGTATGGGTGTTTGGATCCAACTCAGGTTCTCATACTTGTATGGCAAGCCCTTTACCATCTAGACCATCTGGCTAGGACCTCATACTTTTCTTTGTTGTCATATACTAACAGTACAGGTATCAACTATTTCCAGTGTTGATGTTGAAATGGTTTGAAGTACACAGGAGGGTGTGCACAACTTAATACTATGCCATTCTATACATGCTACTTACTCATCATGGACTCTGGGACCCATGAAAACTTGAAGCTCATCACTGGTAGATCCTGGGGGATGCACATACTTGCCTCTCTCTGCAGTAGATGGTGATACTTCAGTGGATCTCCTCCCATCCTCTGCTCCTGTGCCCAGTCTTTCCCTCCTATTACCACCTCATGGAGAATACTGGTGGAAACTGGCTCTCAAGATCCTCTAGGGCAGCCAGGCATGGTGGCTCAGGCTTTTAATCCCAGCACTCAGGAGGCAGAGGCAGGTGGATCTCTGTGAGTTTGAGGCCAGTCTGGTCTACAAAGTGAGTTCCAGTACAGACAGGGCTGTTAAACAGAAAAACCCTGTCTCAAAAAACAAAAACAAAAACAAACAAAAAGTCCAGAAAGATAAAGCAACTCTGGGGTTGAGTAAGAATCTCTGTATTTGAATTGCTATTAGGAATCCCTTGTTGTCTAAGTTTTAAGATTGTGGTAAAATGCACACAACATGACTCTGACCGTGTTCACTGTTCTTTAGATGCACAGTCCAGTGGACTAACTACAGTCACATTATTTGGCAGCTATTACCACCATTTGTCTCCAGAACTCTATCTCTCCAAGTTGAAAACCAGTACTCATTGAACAATAGCTGTCTGTTCCCTCCTCCCCAAAGCCCTGGCTATCACCATTCTACTCCTGCAGCTCTTCAGCTGATGGCCCTGGAGACCTCATAGCGGAAGACTCATTCAGGGTGTCCTTTTATGACAGTGTTATGTCACTGATCATGTCTTTGTGATTCCTCTCTGGTACAGTGAGTCAGAACTGCCTTCCTTCCCAAGGCTGACTGATACTCCACTGTGAATGTTTCTGTGTCTTCTGACCCACTCACCCATCCCTGGGCCTTGGGAGCTCTGCCCTTGCCTCTTCTGTCTTGCTCGGATCATGCTCATGTTCTCCTGTCCCCCCGTACATGCCTTAAGGTTGTGTAAGAACATGGTAAGGGAAAAAGATTCAGTCATATTTGGCATTTATGTATTTTCAAGAAAATTTAAACTGATATTAGAGGCAATGGTTCCAGAAAACAAACAAACAAAGGCTGTGTGTGAGGAGCCTCCTTGATTTGGAAGAGCCTGAGATCTTTTCAAAAGCCCACACTCAGAGGGTCAGAAGGTATCATAGCAGAAATGAACTGTGGATTAGCCATCTTTCTTCCACGTTGACAAAATACCCAAAATAATCAACCTAAGAGGAAGAAAGCTTGATTTTGACTCAGTTTTAGGTTTCTATCCATGGTTGCTTTGGTCCTGTAGCAAGGCAGCATATCATGGTGTGAATGTGAAGTCAAGGAGAATTTAGGGGAACAAAAGGAGACCATGACCCTAATATCCCCTTCAAGGCTATGTCCTCAGTGATAACTTCCTTCCACTGGGTCCCACCTCCTAAAGGTTTTATCACCCCTTAAAAGCACCATGGGCTGAAGCTCAAAGCTTTAGCATATGGAACTTTGAGTGACATTTATATAAACCACAGCAACATAGGAGAATGAGATGTGGAGTCAGGCATTGCTAAATGATACCCACTCCAAACCACGCACAGGAGACCTTGGCTGAATCAGGAAAGGCCTGGGAGACTTGCAGGAAAGACAGCAGAGTTAGCTGGGGCCAGGTGACAGGCATTGCTTCCTTCCCCACCCTAAATCCAGACTGAAGAAAATAAGAACTCCCAACTGTACTGTAGACCCAAGAACAGAGGTTTTTTTTGTAGTTCTTGTTTGGTTTTTTGTTTGTTTGTTTGTTTTTAACTTGCTTTCTGAGAACAATTTGGGAGGACATAAGCCCATCATAGGACCCATGCATGTCCCCTAGCACATAGTTAAAGGAGGAGAATACGGAATGTAGAGGAGCTGCACTGTCAGAATGAGGGAAAGCAGAGAGTCCTCCATGGACCAATGACTGCACTCCAGCTAAGGAGTAGTGTGCCCCAGAGATGCCAGAAAGAAAAGGTGCCATGGTGGGACTGCCATGCTGTGCACGGCTCAGCAAAAAACCACACTGGACAAGTGGTGGTCCCTCCTGTCATTCTTCAGTGTTCTATAAGTCCCCAAAAGGTCACCTAGGCCCAGGGAAACTGGGCAGTTGAGGACCTGAAAAGGCAGGCTTATTCAAATTTACCCTGAATTGACAAGATAGTCATTGTTTTAAGAGGTAGAAATTATGCTGTTGGAGAAAAGCTAGTTCTCGCTGAGCCACCGCCCCCACACACATTGTTTGCAATAATTCAGGGCCTGAGAGACAAGGCGCTTATATTCCATTTATTTATCTGGATCATGGGAATTCAAATAACTCATTACATTTCCCTGGTGTGGTGTATGGCCCTAGATTCCATTCTCAGCACTAAAACCCACCTGGCCATTCTTCCCATCTTGAGGGGGTTGTGGAACTCATGAGACTTACAAGGCTGAACTAAGGGTGTATTTCTTCCAGCATTTACAGTCAGCTAGGACCGCCCTGACAAAGTGCCATGGACTAGGGGGGGGGGGTCTCTGACAGAAGTCATGGTACTATTCTGTGGCTAGAAGTCCAAGATCAGGGTTACAGCATGCTGCGTTTCCTCTCCGTTGGTGTTTAAATTGCATCTCTCCCATGTATCTCCACATTGTCTTCCCCTGTGACTACCTCTGATGTCTATTCTGATGTCAGCATGTAAATTTGGGAGTTCAGTGCTGTGGTGGAGACAGAATGTAGCACAGACTAGGAGGCCTGTGTGAACTGAGGTTATGTGGGAAGTCAGTTCTGCCTCAAGTCTAAACTCCTTTGGTTTCTAACAGTAGATTTGATGTTCTCTAAGAGCTGGTTAAAAATTCAGACTCTGAGGCCCCACCCCAGGCACACTGAATTGAAATCTGCGTTGTGCCAGCATCCCTAGCTCACTCATCCATAATTAAAATTTGAGGAGCACCTTGAATTACAAACAACTCTCCCATGCTTAAGCTTGAAGGAATTTTACTCCTGGGGCAAAGCCTGTTGAAATCCAGGCTCACTGAACTCCACCAGGGTGGAGCTGTAATGATGGGAAGCCTCTGACACAGTTAATTCATCTACTAAGCAAACTGCTGCTGTGCCCCAAACACTTACAGCCGGGAAGCTGACAGTTGAGAAGCACTTGGGAGGAGCTGAGTGAGCGAACAAAGAATGGTCATTCTGCAGGAAAGAACATAAGCAATGGGTGGGACACATGTGCGCTCCATACAGCAGAGGCTCAGCCCTCTTACGCAGTGCAGACTCTCCTTCCTCATCTCTGTATCCTTCTCATCTCTTTCCTATGCCCTATCACCTTCCAGGTAAGTGGTAGGAAATAGGAGCAACAAGTGTGCTGGAATGTGTCTGTTCCACATGTCTTGCTCGTCTGTTATAAACTCCACCAGCATCATGTATGTGAGAAGGGACAGACTGCCCCAGGAACCCTGCTTCTTTCCACTTCAGGGCCACTTTTTTCCCTGCTGTAGTCTGTAGGATCTCCCCCATGGAGCCCTCAAGACACTTGGACCAAAGAAGAGAGTTCCACATGGGCTCTTCATAGATCCCCAGCAACTCCGACACCCCTGCCACCTGTGTTCAGGCAAGGGAGCTTCAAACAAGCAACCTCTAATTCTACCCAGAAACAAGGTCTTATTGAGCACACTGTCAATGTTGATGGGATAAGGACACGTGACAAGAGGACTGCTGAACCTGGAAAAAAGCTCTGGAACCCAAGGCGATGCCCAGGGACCATGTAGCCACCACAGGAGGAACAGTGTCAGGATGTGTCCAGCCTGGGCACATCTAGTCCTTCCTCTGATTTGGTCAGGTAGTTATGGCAGAGCCAGTCCCATCCCCAGTGGTACCCTGCAGACACAGTAGCTGTGATGGGAAAAATTCAACATGGAGCCTTGAGGGGTAGGAAGGATGAGCTATATATACAGTACTTGACAAAAGAGGCAAATACCATATGGAACAAGTCACTTAAATACTTACATCCAAGCCACCTGAGGGTGCAGAGTTTATGGGAAGATTCCTTTTTCTTTTATAAACATTTGTTTTTTTTATTTTATATGTATCAGTGTTTTGTCTGCATGTATGTGAGTATACTGTATGTATGTCTAGTACTCATGGAAGCCAGAAGAGGGCTTTGGATCCCCTGAAACTCCATGGAGTTTCAGATGGTTGTAAGCCACCATGTAAAGGAACCAAACTCAGCTCCTCTACAAGAACAGTAAACACCCTTAATGACCAAGCCGTGTCTCCATCCCCCAAAGATTCTTTTTAATGGCGTCTTTTCCTAAGAAAAGGAGACTTTGTACTTTGATGATTCCCAATAGAACCTGAGCTGTAATCTGGCCACTCTGCTCCCGGTGTCGGGGCAGAGACATGGTAGCTCTTAGTTGTGTGGACTATCCTGGCTCAGTCCAAAGAACATGCTCTCCTGACCTCTTTCTTCCTACAGGAAATCAGCAGCATTGATTTCCTTTGCCTCTGAATATGGTCATGCCCAATATGTGGTAACATCAGACCACCTTGAAAATTCCATGAAACACAATCATACCTTTTCCATGCAGTGGCCCTTTCAGTATCTGTGGGGCTTCCTTTCAGGACACTCCTCAGATTCACACAAGTGGAACCCCTTCTGGCATTGGTCTAGTATTTAAACAAAACAAAACACTCATAGTATGAAAGAGAGTATCTCTTTGTATAGATTTGTCCCCTCATTTACACCATCACCAGATGTAATAAAGCTCCATTCATAGCTGTCATTCAGGGGACCAACCTGAGGGACACCTTGGATAGCAATATCTGTGGATCAAGTTTTTTCTATAAAATGGCATACTGCTCCCCAATGTACACCCTCCCATACACTTTAAATCACCCTGGGATAATTTATAACACATAGCACAATGTCAATGTTTTGCAGACAGGGGTATGGAAAATGGCAGGATATGCCCATTCAGCACAGAAGCAGCACTGTCTTCTGGGTATTTTCAGTCTGTGGCTGGTTAAATCAGTGGATGGAGAGCCAACTGTACATTCTGTAAATTATAAAGTCATGGAATAATGAACCCATTTCTTCTGGGTTCACATATGCCCTTCCATGTATTATAGTCATTCACTGGGAAGACTATGTGGAAGAGACAATGCTGCTGAGGAGTGTTGCCAACACTTCCGGTGCTGGGTGAAGGAGGAGGAGGAGGAGGAGAAGGAGGAGGAGGAGAAGACTCCAGGGAGAATGATGCCACCACTGATAAATGCAAGAGAGCCTGTTGACGTTATTCTTGCTTGCTGTTACTGGAAGGATGAGACACTATTAGGATGTCTGGACACTTGGAGTCACACTGCCTGGGTTCTCATGGCCACCCTGAAATCATGCACATGTGACACCCATTAACCTTAGTTTCTTCTTAAGGAAATTAGGATGGTAACCATAACTCTCATCCCATTTGTTACAGAGAAGGCTCAGTAGGTCGTCAGATGTGAAGGGATCAGTACTTAGTAAAGGGGCCAGCTAAGGACAAACACCCTGACCCTGAGACCAGAGCCAGTACACTGGCCCTGAAACCAGAGCCAAAAGATTAAATAAGGACCAGTAAAAAGAAACACACTTTTGGCCCTGAAACCAGAGCCAAAGAAACACATTCCGCCCCTGACCAACTCAGCACAAAAACCAACCAATCCCTGAGCACAAAATCCAGCCAATCCCTGAGCACAAAATCCAGCCAATCTCTGAGCTTGTCCAAACTCAGGGGTTGAAATCTGACCAATTCCCACCCTGAAAATCTTCACCCTGGAAAAACTCCACTCCTAAGAGCCCTATTTAACCTGGCATAGGGAGAAACTCCCCTGGATTCCTCCCTCCCAATAAATCTCTTGAATGAGGCTTGGGTGACTTTCTTTCACCAGAATGGAGCAAAGAAGTAACAATTTTTGCCAGAGCCAGAGTGGAGCAGAGCAGACTGTAACCTTTAGCTGGGGAACCCTCCCCTGCTGGGCAGAATTGTTTTTTGTATTGGGGAAACCTTCCCCTCCAGCAGGGCTGTAACTTTGTGGTACTCCTTCACTCCCTGGCTGCCAGGATGTTTTCCATTTGTATACTTTTCCATCCCAGCTGCAATGCTTACATACTTGTCACGGGATATGTCCTCCTGGACATTTGTTCCTCTAGAGAACCGGCATCTTCAGCAAATGCAAATTAGTGGATGGCAGTGATGATACCTGCAACAATGTGACCACACTGTGGCTATTTATTCACCGGCCCATCGCAAAATGATGATGGGGGATTTAGAAGGACTCAGACAAGAGCCACAAAAGGGTAAAAACAATGTCTTATTCAGTCATGATTGGCACTTAATAAATGTTTGTTGAACATGTGGCTGGATGAATGAATGAATGAATGAATGAATGAATGAATGAAGACAGCTGCTTCTGAACACTGAAGTTTTTCGCAAATTAGGTGTGTATGGAAATGAGAGGGGTCTTCCATTCATTCTCTGGTTATTAAACTATTTGTCTTCTCTCTGAAGAAGCCCAGGTAGCAGCTTGAGAAGACAACAGAATCCCACAGACTTGGGTGTTAGGAAAGAATGCCAGGAAGAGGGTGGCTGAGGATTGGTTGATACTGCAAATGTTTTTGATCCAGAAATATCTACAGAAGGACTCACTTTGTAGTTTTAAAGTTGTTTTTATTAGCAAATACAGAAGTTAAAAACACCCACTGAGATATCTACTGTTATTCCAGAAGCCAAGGCTAGAAAAAACATAAACATGGCTGTGATTGATGCTACTTGATCATATTTGGGCAATCCACATCCCATCTGCTTGCCCTCCAGCTTAATAAGTCAGGGAAACTGTTGTAGGCTTTTTATCCCTACCAAGGACCAAGCAGTTTCTTACCTTCCCTTTGGAATTTCCTTTGTGAAAGGAGTATGCCCACTTTGTTTATGTTACTCTATCTCCTATTAGTTACTACAGTAAAATATCAAAGGCTGGATAACTTCAGAAGAGGTTTAGTTGGCTTACAGTTTTGTACCTGGTGCCTGTATCATCACTAGTGAGTTAATAGTTCATGGAAGATGACATTACTAAGTTGAACCTGCAAAGGGTAGCTGAAGGTAGCTAGGCCTGTTCTCTTTTCATTTCATTTCTTTTTTTTTTCTTTCCTTCTTTTGTTCCCCCACCACGTTTGAGATCGGGCATTGCTATATAGCTCAGGCTGGTCTCAAACTTAACTTCTTCCTGCCTCAGCCTCCCAAGTGTTGGAATTATAGATGTTCACCACAATACCCAGCAGGCTTGTCCTTTTATTTTTTTACTTTTAAAAAACTGTCTTGTGAGAGTCATCAAGTTAGGAGTCCCATGAAAACTGCCTCAAGCCCATCCAAGGGAACACCACCAATGACAACCTCCATGAAGCCCGACCTCCTGACAGCTCCACACCTTGTCTTCTAATACCGCCACCTGGAGGCTTGGGGACAGACCACATCCCAGCCACAGCAATGGATTTATTTATTTGTTTGTTTGTTTGTCTATTTATTTATTTATTTTTAATGTTGAGCATTTCAAGTTCCACATGAGTGGAGAAGATGATCAGAAAGAAGCATGCTGAACACAAGCAAGTGAAAACCACCTAGTCACATCTTGTCCTGACAGCACCCGATGCCAATGGCATTAGATCAGCAAATGGCAATTTCTGATAGTGTCTTTGAGAGTGGAGCCAGACTGTCTTCTGATCTGAGTGAGCAGTTGGATTCCCAGCATGTTACTTATGGTTCCCCCTTCTCATTTCCGGGCAACACCAACCGACAGTGGCCATGATTCCCCATTAGTCCTTTCTCAGCAGGGGCAGCAGGTGCAGAATTTCTTGGAGAATGATCTGCCTGTTTGTCAACAACGTCAGCTTCTTGAAACCTTTCTTTGATTCCAAGGGCTATAGCCATCTGCAGTGTCCACTAGCACATGTTCACATTAAACTATCATCAGAGAGAAGTCCTTGCCTTACCCGAGCAGTAACTGCACGTGCAACTTTGTGAAATAGAAATGATTAAACCTAACAAACTCTGCCCATTTTTTTTTTAGACTTCAAATTTTACTCATCCAGCTTCTATCATCTCAGAGGAAATTTGAAAATTTAGTCTTCAGATTCTTGCAATATTGAAATTCCACAGTGCAAGGGTGGGCATACAAATGTTTAAACGTCCCTTTAAAAAAAAGTCTGCTTGGACCTTCCAAAACTAAATGAATTAAAGCTCACATACAGCCTCTCTTCTATAAAGATGAGTTGCAGAGGGGAAAAATAAGATTCAAAGTAATTTAAGCAAAAGAGAAAACTGATGATTTTGTTATCAAGGATGAGATAGAATTTGCTTCAGGGATAACTGGGTTCAGGATTCAAGCATTCCTGGCTCCCCTCTTTCTTCTCTACTTCTTTCTATATTATAATCCTCTTCTCTTTTACCATTGGTTGCATTTGAGGAACACTAAGATTGAATCTTAGCTCCTGAGGACTCAGATGTCCACCATCCGCTCAGTGGTAAAATCAGGAAGATTGTTAATAGTACCTGCGACTTTGTTCTTAACAGAATGGGGAAAATATCCTCCCAAAGGAGAACAGTACATGTCTAGTGAAGTGTTAGTTGCCTAAAGTAGATGATGTCCTTTTAGTCTGTATTTTGATATTTTGATACTGTTGTATCCCAGGGCCCTACTGGTGTGAAAGGATTGCCCCTCCCAGGTCTAGCTGTGTCCTGGAGAACACCAACAACTCACCAGCCACTTCACCTTTCATATAGAAACCGATAATCCAGAGCGCACACCCCAGCCACCCTCTTTGTCAGGCTCTTACAGATGACTGCTATAGCAAGTGTCACTTGTCAACTTGACACACTTGCGAAGAGGAAATCTCAACTGAAGAATTAACTCTATCAGACTGGCCTGTGGGCATGTCTCTGGGGCATTATCTTGATTGATAATGGATGCGGGAGGGACCAGCCAACTGTGATGGTACCACCCCTGGACAGGTGGTCCTGGTGACAGGAGAAATCAGGCTGAGCACAGGAGAAGCAAGCCAGTAGGCAGCGTTCCTCCACGCCTTGTGCTTCAGTTCCTGCCCCAACTTCCCTTCATGATGGACTGCAACTATAAGATGGAATAAAAGCTTTTCTCCCCAGGTTGTTTCTGGTCATGGTGTTTTGTCTCAGCAACCAAAGTCCCTTAGACAACAGTGAAACCCTGTGTAAGAACAACAAAACAAAACCCATTGCTTCCTAACATGGACACTAAGTGAGGTAATACTGAACACCTACTGTGCGTTTAATGCTACCCATTACTAATTCTAGTGTTTTATTCTCTAAATAAATTTTAACATGACCAAATATAATATGGCCTTATGCCAAGATTTTAATATCACACAGTGGAGTATGCTCTCATGCTAAAACAAATTAACAAACTTTAAATGCCACTAAGAAAATAGATGTTCATAATAAAACAAATAAATGACAAAATAATCTTTAAAACCTTACTCATTGATATTCTCAACACCTTTGAAGCAGGAATGGCATTTTCTTTTTTTCTTTTATTTTTCTTTTTTGGTTTTGGTTTTTCAAGATAGGATTTCTCTGTGTAGCGTTGGCTATCCTGAAACTGCCTCTGTAGATCAGGCTGGCCTCGAACTCACAGAGATCCACCAACCTCTGCCTCCTGGGTGATGGGATTAAAAACATATATCACCACCACGTGGCCAGATATTGCATTTCTAAGAGTGACATATAACTTAAAATCTACCAAGGAAGACATGGACAAATATGACTGCATTAAGATGGGAAAAGTACAAGAGATCCACCACAAAGAGAGCTAAAAGACGATGACACGCCAAAGCAAAGGTAATTGTGCACACATATTTCAGACAAAATAATATTCCTAATATGTAAAGTTTTTTAATGTGAGGATAAAAATGATGAAAACGACCCAGAAAAGACTAAAAACATAAGCAGATGGTTCTCAAGGGAAAAAAACTAAGGACAAAAGCAAACAACAAACCCTAGCAGAAGGCCGTGTCAGGACAGTTCTTGGCTGCAAGCGAAGAACATCTACCTAACGAGCCATACACTGTTGTCCTTCAGCATGGAATGGGAGAGCTGACTCCAGGACCCACCTTGAACACCACAATCTGTGGATGCTCAAATCCATCATAAAAAAAGGGCATGCTGTTTGTACGGAACTTGCACATTCTCCCATGTGCTTTAAATATCTCTAAAAAGGCTTACAGGACCTGATACGATGGAAGTGGCCTTGTGAATAGTTGTTATGCTGTGTTGTTTAAGGAAAGCTGATAAGGAGAATGTGCATATGTCTGGAACCCACAGCTTTCCCCTCACAGTTTACGGTGTGTGGTTTGTTGGATCAGATGTGGAACTTGGGGAAATGATGTGCTATCTCCAAGACAGAGAACAGCTTATCTTGAGTTTATCTTGGATAAAGAACAATTGTTTGGGGGTGGTATAGGAACAAAACACAGGTGGGACTGTCCTATAAATCTCAGCAAACTTCTCTTTTAGTCTCATTTATAAGAACTGTGTTCCAGGGGGCTGGAGATGGCTCAGTGGTTAAGAGCATGTACTGCTCTTCCAGGGGGCCTGAGTTTGATTCCCAGCACCCTAGTCAGGCAGCTCATAAGTGCCTGCCTATAACCAGCTCCAAGAACTATGGCATCCTGTTCTGAACTCATTGGCACTATATACAGTGGCATACATTCACACAGACACAGACACACAGGCACACACTCACACACACATATTTAATCTTAAAAAATAAAACAAACAAATAAACAAACAAAGCTCCAGAAACCTATATTCCTGACTGCCTCTAGCTGCTAGGGAGGTTGAGCTATTGAAGACTGAGGAAACAAACAGGGCCTTCCCACATGTGGATAGGTGCCTAAAGGAAGGGCAGTCTATTTCTAAGATTTATTTTCATTTCATTCAATGTGTATATTGTGTGTCTACTTGTGGGTCTGTGCACATGCATGCAGGTGTAGAGCTCAGAAGAGGGCCAGATCTCCCTGGATCTAGAGTTTCAGGAGAATGTTAGCCTTCTGACGTAGGTGCTGAAGGAACTGATTTTTGATTCTCTGCAAGATCAATACACACTCGTAACTACTGAGTCATTTCTCCAGCCCCAGCAGGGCCAGTCCTGAAGAAGACAGAACTCACAACCTTGAGGAACTTGGGTAAGTCCTGAGTGGTCTGCTTACTGTGTTTCTCAACAGACCACTTGGTACATTTGAGGTTGGAAAATTCCTCATTGGGAGTATTATTTTATAAGCCATGGGGCACTTATATTCTGACCCATGACCATGAGGGCAAATGCGTTAGTTGGCTTTCCGCTATAACAAAATACCTTTAGGAATCAACTTCAAAAGAGGGAAAGGTTTGTTTTGAATCACAAAGTTTCAATTCATTGTGGCTCAGCCTGTTGCTGGGGGCCTGTGTTAACAGAAAGCATCATGGTGGAAGTGAAGGAAACTGCTCCCCTCCTGGTGGCTAGGAAGCAAAACAGAGGAAGAGACCAGAGTTCTCAAATCCCCTCTACTTTTTTTTTTTCATGTGTAGGTTTGTGTGCTCAAGTGTATGTATGTGCATCCATTTGTGCAGAAGCCCTCCATAGTCAACACTTTTCCAACATCTATTAGGAACTTAACCATAGTGATCCATCCATCAATTCAGTTCCTCAGTATATACCCAAAAGCATAGGAAAAAAGAAATATATACACAGCAGCCACAGATAAATTTGGTGTGAATGTTCATCAGTAGATGGGTTTGGATAGTGCATGGTGGTGTGTGCATATTGGGGAATATTATTCAGTTACAAAAAGAAATGAAGTGTTGATCTATAACACAAGATGGGAGAGCCTCAAAACAGCCACATTCTGTGAAAGAAGCCTGACACAAAAGGTCACGCACTTGAAATAACTGAACAGGCAAATTTACGAGGATGGAAACTAATCGTCAGCTTCTAAAGGCCTGAGATGGGAAGGGACCACAAGTAACTACTTCAGGAATATGCAGTTTTTCTCTGGGGAGGTTAAACAATTTAAAATGTTTAATTTTATGTTATGTAAGTTTTAATTGAATTAACAGAATAAACACAGTTTCCTTTGGTCTAGCATCTTCAGTAGAGGGAAGTAAACTCAATACATTTTGCAAACAAGTGCAAAGATATGTGCACAAAAATATCCGTCCTGGCAGTGGTGATGGTGGAAATGGCCAAAATCCCTTAAATGTTATCAGGGTTTTACTTTAGTTATGTGCTGTCCCTAGAATCATAGGGCCTCCACAGAGCTGGAGTGGAATATGACCACAACTTCAAAAAGCAAAGGACACTGGATAAAGGAGAATTGGACTTTGATTTGTCAGCGACGGGGAAGCTGTGTAAGCATCACTGCCTTGGTGCACTAGTCCTTAGGGAGGTGTATAGTACCTACCAGCGGTCTCTCTTGCAAAGCTGTTGTCACAGGGGCAGTTCCTGCTGTGAATGGCTGTGGGACCACTAAACTCTGCTCTGACTTTCTTTAGAGATGCTCTAGGACCTGCATCTCAGCTCAGCATCCTCTCGCTATCTATCTCCTTCCAGTCCCATCCTGGCTTCCTGACTCCCAGATACTCTTGGTGTCTAGTGCCAGCTTCGACTTCCTGACACCGGGCTGGTTTGGTTGTACTGTGCTGGTTGGTTGTACTGTGCTAGGGGAAGAATTGCTCAGCTCTGCTTGGGGTTTTGGGCGGAGCCATGGCATGATGGACACTTGGATGGTCACTCTTTCGGACCCCACTGGACAGCCTGTTAAACACTGGAGGTTGTCCCAGAACAAAGAATATTTTTTTCCACCAAACAGAACATTTGGTATCTGAGAAGAACTCACAGCAGCTGCCTGTTCCATGATGCCAGGTACTCAATTATTCACTTTCCCTGGGGAGGAAGGAGATACCCACATCTCTCATCAGTGCATGGAATGTTCCAACTTCCAGGTTGGCTGCGTGTCATATTAATTATTGCTTAGCAACCTAGCAAAGATCAGATCTGAGGCTGGAAGGAAGGCATACGCCTAAAGAGATATCTGAGGGGATAGTGGCACATTTTAGTGTGACTGCTGAAAGCCCTGGGTTGATCCTCAGTAAACCTGGTGTGAATTCTGCTCAGACTCCAACATAAACTCATTTCCTCACTAGTAAAAGGTAGGGCAACACTTACCCATGTCAGGACTCTACAAGAGAGCAAAATGAGATACAGGCTGTGAATTTTTTGGTTTTTCAAAAAGGAATTTCTCTCCCTCACCATCATCTCCTCTCCCCTCCTCTCTTTTAGTTTTTTGAGACAGAGTTTCTCTGTGTAACAGCCCTTGGCTGTCCTGGAACTCTCTTTGTCCTGCCTAAGCCTCCTGAGTGCTGAGATTAAAGGCATATGCCAATACACCTAGCTTGAAACCTTCTTATCTCTAGACTAAGCATTTTGATTTGAGACTCCTTTGCAACCCTAAACTTTAAAACATTTGCATATACATGCTGAGATGTCTTAAGGACAAGTCCATTTCTGTATACCAAATGCATGCCTGTTCTGTTACCAACACAGAGGCAACGCTAAAAGGTACTGTTCCATGTATACCAGAAAAGCAGCCAATCAATGCACTTTGTGATAAATAATGTGTTCATGAAACACTCTAGGAACTTAAAATGCTGCTAACATTGGTTATCAGCAGTGAGGACAGATGACAGTGGGGTTGGGAGGTTCCTAGTGAGCATGGGATGGGCAGTGAACCTTAGTGAGAATGCTGAAGGTGCTGTGAGCCTTAGTGAGGAGGAGAAAGATGCTGTAAGCCTCAAAGAGGATGAAGAAGATGCTGTAAAGCTAGTTATAGATGAAATACACAGCATCATGTGTATATGGAATGCCACTGAACTAAATACTTTAAATAGCTAACATAGAAAACTTCTAATATTGTGTAATTTTTGCCACAATTTTTAAAAAACTTCAGAAATGTTATAGTTGAATTTTTGTTTCCATCTATAACCAGGCAACTAAAGATCAGACCAATTTTTGCCTTAGTAGTATCTATTAATGCTGAATCCATTTTGTTTTGGACATTGTCTGTTTGAAGACACCAACAGAAAATGAATGCAGTAGAGTTGAAGGCCAAGGTCCCAGGGGAAAGACAGACATTGAGCTAAGCTGACATGCTCTATTTCTCCCCCTGAAGGATAAAGATGGAAGACTCCTAGCACAAGAAACCAAGATGGATTGTAGAGCTACAGTGATGAACTTGGTGTTAGTATGGCATTGAATGGAAGAAAGCCCAATAATGGAAGAGAGTAGGGAATTAAAAACTAGCATGCTCTCTCTTGACAGATATAGATAGATAGATAGATAGATAGATAGATAAATGATAAGTAATAACTGACAGCTAGATAGATGGTAGGTGATAGACAGCTGATAGATTAGATAGATAGATAGATACATACATACATACATACATACATACATACATACATACATACATAAATACATAATACATACATAAATAGATGGAGAGGTGGATAAACACAGAGAAAAGTGTATCTCAGGTCTCTGTACCTCACACCACACATATCTGCTCCAGATGGATCAGAGATTTAACCAATGAGAAGAAAACAACACAGTTGCTGGAAACTGTACAGGAGAAAGCTTCATGGTTTTGGAAAAACATTTCTTAAACAGACACAAAGGAAAAGGCAATTTGGACTGTAATAAAGTGATTTGTGTTCAGCAAAGGACACCATTGAGAGTAAAAAGACAAGTCAGAGTGGGAGAACATATTCAAAATGAATGTATGATAAATAACTCATAACTAGAATACATTTAAAAAGTCTTATAAAGGGATAAGAAAAAAATCCAATATTTTTAAATTGAGTGAGAGTCATGTTACCAAAGAAGATATCCAATTGGGCAACCAATATAAAAAAATTATAAATGCAAATTAAAACCACAATGGCACACTACTGTAATATGTCTAAAAGAATAATAACAGAAATCGACAGTGTTGTTCTGAACAGAATGCCCAGCAAATGGATGCTGCTGCTTGGAGCTTTCTGTCAACTAATTGGGAAAATTACAGCCAACACAATAGCAGGATATTCTAAGCACACACTTAGACAAAATGCTGCAATCCCTATACCAGGTGACATGTTCAGGTGTGCTATTTGCAGCAGCCCCAACCTAGAAACTACATAGAACTCCATGAAAAGTGGAAACAAATTAGATTCTTTGTTTGCTTCATTTTGTCCTCATCGTCTTTGTTGTTATTGTTGTTGGTTGTTTTTGGGGGGGGTTGTTATTGTTGTTGTTGTTGTTGAGAAGGACTTTCTTTGTGTTCTGGAACTCAGTCTGTAGACCAGGCTGGTCCTGAACTCACAGAGATCCGCCTGCCTGCCTCTGCCTCCCAAGTGCTGGGATTAAAGGTGCATGCTACCACCTCCCAGCCAAATTAGATACTTACTGTAAACCAGTATAGGGACACTCTACAGAAGTAAAGAGGAATGGGCTCCTAAAAGCACAAAAGAGAAAAAAATCCCTGTGTGGTGTGTTTGTCTGTGAGGCATGTCCTGTTTCTTGCCAGAGTCCGATATTACTGCAATATTCACTTTGGAAAATTCATGGTGCTGCACCCTTTGCATATGTGTGCTTTTCTGTGTTAACACTACACTTCAATAAAAATAGTTTAACTTCATAAATGAATAAATGAGAGCAAATGGTTGTTTAAATACTTTAAATACTTCGGTGTTTCCATGGGGAAAAGTGAAAAACTTTTCTGTGTATGACTCCGAGTGTGTCCTCAGGCACACCTGTGGAAGCCAAAGGGCAAACAACAGACGCCATGCCATCTGCATTTTTTTTTTTTTTTTTGAGACAGGGTCTCTCACAGACTTGGAACTTCCCTATAGTACAGTCATACAGTAGCCTGTGGCTGGCCAGAAAGACCCAGAGCTCCTCCAGTTTCTGCCTCCCCAGTGATGGGATTCCAGTGCACAGCTTTTCTTTCACATGGCTGCTGGGGGCAGAATTCAAGTCCTCATACTTTCAGGTAAACATTTTACTAACGGAGCTAGCTCCCTGGTCTCTAAGTACTAATTTTTAAAAGAAGATGTATTTTATTGTTTTTTTAAATTATGTGTCTCTGTGTGGGTATATACACATAAGTGCAAGTGCCCACAGAGGCCAAAGCCCAGGTAGCTGGGTTACAAGCATTAGTGACCCTCTGAGCCATCTCTCCAGCCAGAATACTACTTTGCATAACATTGCCTTGATTTTTTGCAGGTGGATTATTACTTATATATGAAAACTTATTAAACATGCCATTTAAAATTTCATTTTACATCAATCCAGACATGGATACATGAAGCTAGAAAAGTGGTTTAAACAACAGTAGACCCAACAGTTTCAGCATTGTAACAGTCATGTATAGAAAGCCTACAACTAGCCTCACCTCCCATGGATGCTTTCAAAGCTGGTAAAAGACAGTAAGTGGTTAGTTTTGCCATACTTATGGAGCTTATTACTAGGGGTCCTAAACCAAAGGAAAAGATCAAACTGAAAGTTACAGAGGAAAAAAAAATGTATTTCTAAAGGAGGAGATAAGCCTTATCAGGAAGCAACAGCTTTCTTTAGCTGAGCATTCTTATGCAAAGTAAACTAAGCCTTGCCAACCTCACCTTCCCCTCTTACTCCGCTCCATTAATGGGGGCCAATCCTCTCTCCCTGTTCTAACTTAGAGAGAATCTTCATGTTACCTATTAGTATGTTAATTAGAGACCTAGGATGTCCTGAGGCTTGAAGAGAAATTCCTGTGCAAATCTCTGCCATTTAAGGAACTTCCACAGGAGAACAAAAAATTTCTTCTACCTCTGTCCCCATTAAAAACCCTGAAATCACCTCCCCTTTTGAAAATGGGGAGTGCTTTTCTGTAAGGTATACAGTCTCCTCTCCTTTTTTTTTAAAAGTCCCGACATGAAAAAAGTTATCTTCTAATCTCTATTTCAGTAGGACTAGTGGGTGGCAGGACTCCCAGGAACTAGTTACAGGGGCAAGTATGCAGAAAAGGGAACTACATGATATGCTAACTGACCCTAAGTCTTTGGAAAACCCCAAAGGGGACTAGCAGATGAGCACACAACATACAACTCAGTTGACTTCCTAAACGGTAGCAATAAGCACTATATAAAGAACATTGCATCTGCTAGGAAAGGATCTGAATAGACAACTCTCTATAAAGATCTTCCAACAGCCAAGGAGTGTATGAAAAACTTCTTAGCATTACTAATGACCAGGAAATGGAATTCCAACTACCTGTTACCTCATAGGTAACATACCTGCTAGGGTGGTATTCCCAGAAATATTAAGAGCTAACCAGGTTTGGTAAAAGGGTGGAGAAAAGTAAACATGTATATACTATTAACAGCAATGTAAGATGGTGTATTGCAGAAAAAAAACTTTGCTGGTTCCTTCAAGTAGAAGCATCATCCAACCATATGACTCTGCCAACCCATTGCTAGGTATGTGCTTGAAAGGAAAAGAAATGGGCACCTCATGGAAATATTTGTGCCCTAAGATTGCATCATTGCTCATAATGGCCAAGATATGGAATCAGCAAATGTATGTGTTGATGGGTAAATGGACAAACACATTTTGATGTAAATATATACATTGGGATGTCACTCAACTTCAAAAAGGAGATGCTACCATTTATAACTATAGATAAAACTGGAAGACATTATGTTAAGTGAAGTAAGACAGACACAAGAGGAAATTCGCAAAATCTCACTTACATGCGGAACCCAAAAATACATACATACATACATACATACATACATACATACATAAGCATAGAAACAGAAAATGGAACTAGGTTTGCCAGTGAGGAAATGGGAAAATGTGAGTTAGAGAATATTTATGTGGGGCTGGTGAGATGGCTCAACAGCCGTGCTCACTGCCAGGTCTGCCTGTCTGAGTCCAGCCCTGGAAAACCACAGGTGTAAGAGGATAACAGACAGCTGTAGGGTGTCCTCCGCCCTCGCAGGCTCACTATGGACCTGTGCCATCTCCCTCCCCAGAGAAAGCAGCATCCACCATTCTCTGCATGTGACCCAGTGCTCTCCTTTGGTTGGCTAATAGTGACAAACATTAGTATCCAGAAAGTTACTAAAAATAATAAAATGTTGTCAGACTTTCCTTTGGGCCACTAACTCACAAAAAAGTGACCCGCAGACTTATTATTAATTAATTATGAAAGCTTGGCCTTAGCTTAGGCTTTTTCCCAACTAGCTCTTGTAAATTAATTAACCTGTTTCTATTAATCCATGTTTTGTCATGTGGCTTGGTTACTTCTCCTGTATACTGTATGTCCATCTTCTGAAGTGTCTTACTGGCATCTCTTCACATGCCTCTATTCTTCCTGAATTCCTCTCTATTCCTGGAAGTCCTGCCTATTCTCTCCTGTCTAGCTATTGGCTATTAAGCTCATTATTAAATCAACCACAGTAACACATCTTTACACAGTGTAAACAAATATCTGCAACAATAAACTCCAAAAGTTTCCTAAGTCCTCTCTATAATAACACCACTTAGACTCACATGCATCTAAGAAATGCCTTTTTAAAAAAAGATTTATTTATTTATTATGTATACAGTGTTCTGCCTACATGCATGCTTGCAGGCCAGAAGAGGGCGCCAGATCTCATTACGGATGGTTGTAAGCCACCATGTGGTTACTGGGAATTGAACTCAAGACCTCTGGAAGAACCTGTGCTCTTAACCACTGAGCCATCTCTCCAGCCCAAGAAATGCCTTTTTAGAATGAAAGGGCTGCCGGGCGGTGGTGGCACATGCCTTTAATCTCAGCACTCGGGAGGCAGAGGCAGGAGAATCTCTGTGAGTTTGAGGCCAGCCTGGACTACAGAGTGAGTTCCAGGAAAGGCACAAGGCTACACAGGGAAACCCTATCTTGAAAAACCAAAAAAAAAAAAAAAAAAGAAAAAAAGAAAAAAAAAAAAAAAAAGAAAGAAAGAAGGAAAAGGCTACCCATAGAGAGTCTATGGAGATTGGCATGCAGTCTTCGAGCCCACACTTTCCTGTTGTAGGCTTTACTCTGCAGTGCACAGTAAAACAGGAGGAGCAACAGGACTTCTCCACAAACGAGCTAATGAGCTCTCTTTGGCTGTGACCCTACACCCCACTGCATGTGAGAGCATAACCCTAGCTATTTATTTATTTATTTATTTATTTATTTATTTATTTATTTATTTATTTATTCATTTATTCCTTTATTTATTTATCTATCTATATTTATCTATCTATCTATTATTTATTTATTTGTTTATTTGTTTATTTGTTTATTTGTTTATTTGTTTATTTATTTATTTTTATGAGCATTGGTATTTTGCCTGCATGTATGTCTGTGTGAAGATGCCAGCCATATCCCCTGGAACTGGGGTTATAGACAGCTATGAGCTACTTTGTGAGTTCTGGGAATTGAACTTGGGTCCTTTGGAAGAGCAGCCAATCCTCTTACCCTCTAAGTCATCTTTCCAGCCCCCTCCTTTCTTCCCCTTAAAGTACAAGTTTTTCATGAGCTCAGCCTCCTCCAAAAGGTGTATTCATCAGCTTCAGTCACTGTGACACATGTCTGAGAAAACACTTTTTAAAGGAGGAGATACTTAATGTTGGCTCTGGTTTCAGTCCATGGTCCATTGGCTCTGTGTGTGGGGTCTGTAATAAGGCAAGGCATCATGATAAGAAAATGCAAGAGGACAAAATAAAATATTCACCTGATTGTAGGAAAAAGAGAGAGAGAGAGAGACAGAGACAGAGGCATCCAACATTTTTAAGGGCAACTCCCAGGGAGGGACCTCACTTGATTCACCCTACTTGTCCCACCTCTGAAAATTTTCGCCACCTCCCAACAGTGCTGCAGGTCAGCAACAAAGACTTTGGTGTGGTGGTATTGTGTTACCCCAAAATATTGTGCACCCTAATAAACTTATCTGGGGTCAGAGACAGAACAACCACAATATTTAACATAGAGGATAGGCAGTGGTAGCACATGCCTTTAATCTTCGCATTCCAGAGGCAAAAATCCATCCGCAAGGATACAGCCAAGCAAGGTGAATCACACCTTTAATCCCAGGGAGTGACAGCAGAAAGAGAAAGATATATAAGTCGTGAAGACCAGAAACTAGAAGCATTTGGCTGGTTAAGCATTCAGGCTTTTGAGCAGCTGTTCAGCTGAGACCCATTTGGATGAAGGCTCAGAGGCTTCCAGTCGGAGGAAATAAGATCAGCTGAGAAGTTGGCCAGGTGAGGTTAGTTGTGGCTTGTTCTGACTCTCTGATCTTCCAGCATTCACCCCAATACCTGGCTCCAGGTTTGATCTTATTAATAAGAACCTTTTAAGATTCATGCTACACTTTGGTCCACAGGCTTTGGGAAACTCCTAAGATGCAGACTGCAGCAAGCATCTGTCGATGATCCATTCTTTCCTGCACCACCCTCCTTCCCTTCTGGCGACTGTGACCTGAGCATCCTAATGCCTAAGCAGCCAAACAGTGGATTGGTTCATTGCTGTCTACCAGAAAGCACAGGTTATTCAGGGATAGTTCTGAATGATTTGAGTGATCTTTTCAGACTAAAGAGCTGTCCCCATTGGACTGGGGCAAAGGAACTGTCCGATCAGCGTCCGTGGGTAGCTAGTTCCTACAGTGACTAAGTAGCAGTAGCAGGCCCTTGACTTTCAGAAGTGTCATGGCCAGCTTCATGGACTTCAGGAAGAATGAATGTATGTTTGAATGCAAAGTGCCAGACCTGGGACTCAAACTCACAGTGGAGGAAGGACTGGCCTTTCTTCCTCCACTATTCTATAACTTAGATAGAACAAGGCTAGCTTCTCCAGTCATGTTACAAATTCCTCATACACAGTGATTGCAATCCAGCTTTCCTCCCACCATGTTCTCCCAGCAGCCCTCTAAAGTGCTAGAGCGGAAGTTGGATCCTCATTTGTGTCTCTCCCCTGACTTCATATAAACTTCCTTGTTTGTTTTTTAAGGATTCTGTGAATAAGGTTAAAATACCAGTGTGCTTTATGTGTATTTTTATACTGTGCGGTGTCTCTTTTACATGCAAACAAAAGCATGGATGAGGAAGGCACAGAAGTGTCATCCTGCCAGTCCTGCAGCTAACACTTGCCTGTGTATTTTATTCCTTCCAAAGAGGGTTTTTAGCCAGTGTATAAAATAGTAGGTTTCCTTGTGACATTTGTATACATTCATGTCACTGTACTTTGGTTGTAGTTGCTCCTTTATCACCCTGTCTGATTCTATCAGCCCCTTCTTTCTCTCCAAATAGTCACATTGTGTGTGTGTGTGTGTGTGTGTGTGTGTGTGTGTGTGTGTGTGTGTGTGTAAGTGATGTATTCTACATATGAGGAAGAACATGTGATATTTATTTTTCTTTTTTCTCTCCCATTATCCTTTCTTGTTCCCTCTTCCCATTTTAGAACTCTTCCTCCCTACAAATACTCACCCTCTTACTTCATGTCACATACACACATATTCATATATATATTTGCAGGTGAGATAAAGCATAATATCTGTGAGTTTGACTGTTCTATTTTGTTTAGCATGATGATCTTCAGTTCTGTCCATTTGCCTACAAATGTTATGATTTCATTTTTCTCTGTATAAATTTCCATTGAATATATGTTTATGGGCATCTAGGATGGTTCTATGTCTTGGCTATTATGAACAACACAATAATAAATGTGGATGTGCAAGCATCTCTGTGGTGGACTGGTTTAGAGTTCTTTAGGTGTAACCCTAGAGAGGTATGTAGTAGTTCTACTTTTAGTGTTTTGAGGAACCTCCTTACTGAGTTCCATAGAGGCTGCAAAGGTTTAATTCTCACCAGGAGTGTGTAAGGATTACTTGTGCCACGTGTTCTCACCAGCAGTTGTTGACATTTGTTTTCTTGTTAGCCATTCTGATTGCAGTGAGATGGAATCTCAACGTGGCTATGATTTTCCTTCCCTGATAGCTAAGAATGTTGAACACTATTTTCAAGTAGTCATTGGCTGGTTTGTATTTCTTCTTTGAAGAACTGTCTAATCAGTTCATTGGCCCATTTCTTGGTCCATGATTTGGTTTCTTGGTGTTTGATTCTCTGAGTTTTTGACGTATTCTGGGTGTTAATTCCCTGTCATACATATTGTTGGTGAAGCCGTTCGCCATTCTGTGGGCTGTCTGTTGACACTGCTGATTGTTTCTTTTGCTGTGTGGGAGCTCTAGAGTGTATGCAATCCCATATTTCAATTCTTACAAGTATTTTTCTAAGCTATCAGAATCCTTTCCAGGAAGTCCTTCCTTGTGCCTAGGCTTTGAAGTGCTTTTCTCTAGCACATTCAAAGCTTTGAACCTTACTTTAAGTCCATTTTGAATTGACTTTTCCGACTATTTTTCTATCAGTTTTCTCTGCCATTGGCTTATGATGGAAAAGGAACTCCTGACAGGGAAAGGAACTGTGCTTACCCTGCTCTGCTTCTCCTGGCCCCTTTCTCCAGTGTTGGAAGTGGCTGGAGGACACAGGGAAGCAGTATAAACAAGCAAGAACTGGCATTGCATGGCTCCTTAGTCGTTCACATCATTGTCTGCAGTTGAGTCAAGTTCAAAAGGAATGCAGCTGCCTGTCTGTGGTCCTCAGCACCCCCACTTCCTGAGCCGTGAGCATGGCATGTGTTTATGCCTTGTGCTCACTTCTACTGTAAGTTCCATGGGCTGTGGGGCCACTGGTGTTTTGTGCTCATGGAGCATCTGGAGTTTTGTGTGCAAGTGAGGTGCCAAGGAAGGAGGCATGCATGTGCTCAGGTGTGGCTTTCTTATCAAATCAGACTTAGATAATGCAGATTCAAGGATGAAATTATGAAAAGTTCCAGACAACCACCACAAAGCATCAAAGCAAGCCCTGGCCATCTGGGAGCAGGGCCCATCTTGGGGGAGGGCCATCTGGGGGCAAGGCCATCTGCCAGTGTGCAGTTCATATACCCAGTTGAAAATCTAGAACAATTAAAAGGACCAAGGGATCAAATCATCTCTACTCTTCACACCTTCACACCACGGCAGACAATGGATGCTTCCTTTCAGAAATTTACAAACAGCACATTCCTTGGAAGCCAGGACACCTCACCTGCCCAATGACACTCCAGGTCTTAAGACCAAGGTAAAAAGAGATTGTTGCAGGTCTGCAGGTCTGGTGGTCTCAGATATTCATGCTTCCAAAGATTCCTACAAGGCAAGATGAGAAAAATGGAGAAACTCAAGCAGTGTACCTGCAGCTTACTAAACAACAAGCAAATAAGTAAAATCGTGGTGATCTGTCAGAGGGGAGCCTCAGTAAGAGCTAATGGTAGATACATGCTGAACTGATATGTCTACCACTGATGGAGCTGTTGGGAAATTTTGAGGATGGCCTCATAAAAAACATTGCAAGCGAATAAACCAACCTAACAAACAAACAAAAACCTCATGAAAAATTCAAGTTGCCAAAGTCAGGAAATATAACCTTACGTATTTTGATGGGGAACTATGTGGTGTAAAGACTGTGAACAGACTTTTGATTATTATTCTAGAAAGTATTGAGTCCATTGCTCCTTCCTGTCTCATACCTCTAGCTGCTCAGTTAGGACCCTATCAGTTCTCCAAAGCCATCAGCTAGCAGCCATGTCCCTGAAATATAAGCCTGTGGGGACATTTTATATTCTAACGATGAGAAGGCCCGTGGTAGAAGAGTACAGGAGAGAGATGGCTTAGGGGTTAAGAGCACTGACTGCTCTCCAGAGGACCCGCGTTCAATTCCCAGCACCCACATGACAGCTCACACCTGTCTGTAACTGCATTAGGAGCGACAGTTGATTAGATGAGTCAGTCTTGGCAGGGTGTTGTCCTGCCCCACCAAGTAGTTCTTTTGCAACTCTGGGTGAGACTAAACCCTGTAGTTTCCTAAGAACACTGTGGATAATTGAAGAATCCAATTCAGCCTAGTGTCAAAATTCCAAACTCTCACCTAATTTAAACTTCTTGCTTCTCCCAGCACATTCTGCCCCAGACTGTAAAGTCTGCAGTGGGGGGTGGGGAGGGGTTCTCAGCAGGCTTCTCTCTTGTCTCTTTCTCAACCTCCTCTAATAACCACTCCTACCTATGTTGGGCCTTTAAAAAAATTGGTATGGTATGTTTGTATATGTATGTATATGTATGTGGAGGATGGAAGTGAACACAGGAGTCTTTCTCAAGTGCTTGTGTGTGTGTGTCTGTGTGTGTGTGTGTCTGTGTGTGTATCTCTGTGTAGCTGTGTACATGGATGTGTATTTGTGAGAATGTGAGCATGTGTGGATGCCATGGTACACATGTGGAAATCAGAAGACAAGCTTGGTGGTCGGTTCTCATCTTCTACCACACTTTGAGACAAGGTCTCTGATGTTTTTCTGCTATCTACCAGGCTAGCTGAACTTGTGAGCGCCCAGGGTTTCTCTTGCCTCACCTCCCATTTCACCACAGGAGTGCTGGGATTATACAGGTGTTTGTACTAAGTATCTGGCTTTTATGTGGGTTCTGAGAATTCAAACTCAGGTCCTCATGCTTCTATGGCAAGCATTTTTATCTGCTGAGGCTATCTTCCCAGTCCTTCACCTTATTTTTTGAGATCGCGTCTCTCACTGAACATAGAACTTACAGGTTTGGCCGGATAGCTGGCTAAGACGGCCCAGACATCCTCCTGCCTCACCTTCTCCCTCTTGAGTGCTAGATTACAGGCATGTGTACTGCACCTGACTTTTTATGTGGATGTTGGGGATTCAAACTCAGGTACCGAAGCTTGTCCAATATAAGGGCTGGGGAGATGGGGGCAGTGAGGGGAAATAGCGGCAGAAACCCTTGCTGCTTGCCTAACATAGTGGCAAGCTGCTGCTGCTTGCCTCCGCCCATGTATGGTGGGTTGTCAGTGGCTTTCTCTTATTGGATCACCTGCTCTGCATCTCCGTGCCTCAGGTGCTATTCCTGACAAGTCCCTACAGGACAGAAGACCCCCACAGACAGTCATTCATATTCAATAATATGAAATAAAATTGAGAACACAGCTCCTCAGTTGCACCGGCCACATCTCAAGCGCTCACCGCTCTCTCCCGGGAGCTATCTTATTTATTATAAAGACATGACCAATTGCATATTGAAGCTGGTAACAATAAATGCCAGCATGCACACCCCTGATGCCAGCATGCACACCGCTGATGCCAGCATGTACACTGCATGGCCCTAATGAATTAACAAAATACTGCAAAGCATCCTGGTTCATTTCACCTCAGATAGAAAGGGACTCAGTGGGAAGGGGTCAGTCACAAGCACCGGAGGGCATGTGGAACCAGCAGTGGGACTCGGGCAGCACCTCGCATGGGATACCCAGGGTTACAGAAGTTCTTTCCAAGTGCCGCTGGCCCTGGGAGTTCTCAGTCTCAGCACTGCTGACATTTGGGGCTGGAGATTCCTAGTTCAGGCTTGTCTCCAACACTGGAGACTGTGAAGAAGCACCCTGTCCTCTACTGTCAGTATTCTCCTTCCCTCAGCTGTACCAGCCACCACTGTCACCCAGACAAATTAACAAATGTCCCCTGTGGAGGGGGAGCTAAGTCTTGCCCAGCTGGAAGCCCCTGCCCTACATTCTGAGTGACCTCACCATGTGTCATAGCCCTACTCTCTGATTTGACACCTTGCTCCAGCCTCAGCCCATACAGGGAACAGGTGGTTGTGGGGAAGTTAGGGGGCTGTCTCCTAAGGGCTGTAGCAACTTTACCTCCTCCTCAGCAGTGGACTGTCTGTCTAGTTTGTAAATGTGCTTTTTAAAATCTGTTTCCTTTTATCATGCATTTGGAATCCTTTGCCAAGTCACAATTTACAGCTGAACTTCAATTAATTAATAGCATTTTAGTGTTCTAAATATTTAATTTTTAACTATTTATTGTCCTTTTAGAAAATTGGGAAAGTGTATTATTATCATCATCATTATTATTATTGTCTTTCTAGACAGTGTTTTTCTGTGTACTCCTGGCTGTCCCAGAACTCACTCTGTAGACCAGGCTGGCCTCAAACTCTGAGATCCACCTGCCTCTGCCTTCTGAGTGCTGGGATTAAAGGCTTGAGACACCACTGCCTGACTCTTTCCTTAGATGAGGTCTCTCTGTCGCCCTGGCTTCCCTCAAATTCCTGGACTCAAATGACCCTTCCACCTCAGCCATCCAAGGCTGGTACCACAGGAGTGTTCACCATCATGCCTACCTGTTGTTCATCTTTTTTAACTTGTTTGCTGCATACCAGAGTTTTGATGCTTCAAAGTGGGGAGGTCTTCTTTTTCATTGTGATGATGTGTTAGTAAACTGTTCCTTTCATGTAGCACACTGCACTCAAGTGACTTGGGAGAGACTTTGTCACATCATGTGCTTAGTGTCATCCCCCTCTTCACGCAACTCAGAGTCTATGCCAGGTTCCAATCGGTACCAGCAAACACATGTCCTGCTAGCAGTGGCTTCCTCGTGATACACTGAGTAGCTTCAGCTTTGGTGCTGGCTCTCAAACACTCAGAGGTCTGCATAACCAAGTCCCTTCCAGAGCCCAGAGAGATTCTGAATACAGCAATTGAGACATGTCCTGTACTTAGCTACCCACTTTCCTAGGCTCATACAGCTCCACATGCCTCCAGCCACCCTGCCTACTCCAGGCTCATAGTATAGTCAAAGTCAAGGGGCAGTGGCTCCTAGGGGCTGGGAAGGGAATAGAGAAGGGGAACTCTGTGTACAGACTTTCAGATTGTAAAGGTAAGAATTTCTTGGCAAGGGTTGCACAGCAACATGGATATACTTAATATTACAGGACTGAATGCTTAAAATGGCTAAGCTGTTAGGTTTTATACTACTACTACTTTAAAAATAGATAATCAAAATGTTTTAAAATAGAAACATTTAAAAGAAAGGTGGCAGAAATAAATGTGTACAATAAATGTTTTGGTATGATTTATGATCAGCACAGAAATATCTGCAAGAAAATATGATTTGTGACCAGAAGCACTTCAGGTCTCCACCATTTGAGGATGCCACTGGTCCAGAAAATAAATCTGTCTTTAGAAATGAACACATATTTCTCTAGGAGCAACACCATACAGTCTCCCAGAAAGACTGTGGGCTGGTGGTCACTCTCTCCCTCTCTTTCAGAATGGAGACTCCAACACCTTCTGCCCCACTAGGGGCACATTTTAGCAATGGAAGTCTGTCTTTTCCACTCTGTGAGATGAGGGAGCATCCTATCTTCCTAGTGTGGCAGTTCCCATTGCCTTCCACACTTCACCTGCATTCCCAATGTCTCATCAAACAATTGTGGTAATGACTTTGAAACAGAAAGAAAACGCAAGGATTCAAACTGCTCTTGGGCGGGCTGTAAGCATCATGTGCAGGACAAGACATTCCCTCACAAGTTGTCAGTTGTGACGCATGCTGCAAGACCACTGTCTCTACTACTGCTGTTGACACAGTCACTGAGAATATTCCCAGGAAAGCTGAAGGGGTGTTGTCCATGTGGCTCAGGAGAGACGCCCTGATAGCAACAGGTTTAGAAACACCCTTCTCAGGAAAAATAATGGGATTAGAAAGGAACACTGTGTCCCCTGCAATAGAATTCTGAAGACCTGCATCAGGGTTGTATGGACATAACCTATCATAAGTTAAGGATAATCTGTGTGTGAATAAAGAGACTGAAATTTCAAACACATGCCACCACAGCCTCAAAAGCTTAGAGGAACAGTATACTTTGTGCTATGGACTGAATATAAAATAGTCCCACAGATTCATATGTTTGAATTCTTGGTCTCCAGCTGGCTGTACTGCTTGGGGGAGGTTGTAGGACCTTTGAAAGATATGTCTGAGCTAGCAGAAAAGGGTCAGTGAGTTCCACTTTCTGCTTCCTGGTGTGATAACCCTGTGAGGATTCCTGTCACTCTCTACAGGTACTCCACATGTTTTCTCTGTTACTATGGACTAACACTATGAACAAAATTAAATCCCTCTTCCATTAAGTTACCTCTATTGGCCATTTTATCACACAAATGAGAACAGTAACCAATACAGAAAGTTTGTACCAGAAGTGGGGGTCTCACTTTGAAAAATTTGACTGTGTGGTTAATATGCTTTTGGGACATGGTTTGCAGTTCCAAAGGAATGTAGAAGAGTTTGGTGTTGTAGACTGAAGAAGACCTAGAGTGTCATAAGTGATGTTTAGTCGGTCATTCTGGTAGAGGTGCAGGATAATATCAATTGTAATGTTAATAGTAAAGGCCAGCACTATGAGGTTTCAGATGGGAATAGGAGTTTTTTGGGAACTGAATTAAATACCGTTTATGTTATATTTTGGGAAAGAATTTGGATATGTCCTGCTCTTACACTAAAAATTTGAGTGAAGGTAAATTCAAAAGTAATAGACTAGGGGGGTTGGGGATTTAGCTCAGTGGTAGTGCACTTGCCTAGCAAGCGCAAGGCCTGGGGTTCAATCCTCAGCTCAAAAAAAAAAAAAGTAATAGACTAGGGCCAGAGATGGCAAAGGCTTTAACTACGCAAATCTGGTGACCTGAATTCAATATCTCCAGATCACCCACAAAAAGGTGGAAGGAGAGGACTGGTTCCACATGCTTTACACATATACATACATGTATACACACACACACACACACACACAAATAATAATAATAATAATAATAATAATAATAATAAACACAATTTTAAAAATTTAAAAAGACTAATTTAGTTGGTAATAGAACTTTCAAGACAGTGTGGTGTTCAAGCTGTGCCATGGATATTACTTACGGCTTTTAGACTGTTTTACAGTGAAAATGGACTGAAAAGGCAGAGCAGAAAGATGTAGAAAAGTACGCATTTGGGGAGCTCTGGAAAATGTTGTGTGATGATTGGTTTTGCAACATGACACAAACCTAGACGTATCTGGGAAGAACTCATAATTGAGAAAATGCCTCCAAAAGATTGTCATATAGGCAAATCTGTAGGGAATTTTCTTGATTAATGATTGATGTAGGTGAGCTCATTCCCACAAGGGACAGTACCATACATGGGCAAGTGATCCTGAATCATAGAAGAAATCAGGCTGATCAAGTCATAAAGAGCAAGCCAGGAAGTAGTATTCCTCCATAGCTTCTGCTTTCAGTGATGGATTGTGATCTGATAGTTGTAAGCTGCAAGAAACCTTCTTATGCTTGACAATATTGCTTTAGGTCATAATGTTTTATCCCAGCCACAGAAACCCTAGCTAAGACAGGCGGCTATGGACAAGATCAATTAATGTGGGAGGGCTTACCCCACTGCGTATGGTGCCATCCCTGGGCAGGTGGTCCTGAGTTGTGCTGAGCAAGCCATGAGAAACAAGCCAGTAAGTGATGTTACTCCATGGCCTCTGCTTCAGTTCCTGCTTCTCCTGTTTTTAATTCTTACTTTAGCCTTCCTCCATGATAGACAGTAACCTGTAGGCTAAACAAACCCCTTTCTTCCCAAGTCGCCTTTGGCCAGTGTTTTACCACAGCCACAGAAAACTAACCAGGACATGATAAGACTACTCAGACAAAGATTAACACCATCAAATAACAAAACTGCCTAGGAGGCAAAACCCCAACCATCAATGGACTCAGCATGTAAAACTGAAAACACACTTAAAAGACCTTCATTTGAAAAGAGAATGCTACTCAAGTGGTGGCCTCTTCGGGAAAAGATCACCTGGGAAAGCATTTGCATTGGTTCATGTTCTAGCACTTACGGGATATTCAGTGATAGTCTAAGACTGCCTGGCTCCCTTTCAAGCTCTCAGAACTTGCTCTGTCCCAATGGTCCTGGTTTGGCACGCATGCAAAGAGGAGGAGTTGCCGGGTCATGAGAGCTGTGTGTTCCAGAGAAAATCCTGAGTGGCTACGTAGTCTCTGGCAGACGGATCTCATTCATAGAGACCCCAAGAGATCAGTGCATGAAAAGCTGTGAAGGTGAAACCTATGTTGTAGTGGACACCCCAGGGTGCTGGAGATAAAAAGAACATGGGACATCCGCCAAGGAAAGCTGTAGGCAGGCACTGAGTGAAACTGACTCAAAAGGGAATTCATGTCAGGCCCTGGGGGGCAGGGCTATGCCAGTCTGTTGGAGTTCAGAGGATGCCACCACATTCCCCATAGTGCTGAACTGAGATCCAGGGTTTAATGGTTGTTCTTTTGGGTTGCATTCTTGCTTTGGTCAAATCTTTCCTGGCCCCCATTCCTCTCTTTTACAATGAGGATGTTTACTTGGTACTGTTGTGTATCAGACTGAGACAATTTATTTCTTACCTCACTGGGACCCCCAGCCGAGAGACTGAATTCTTAGAAGGCACTTTGAACTTTGGAGTTTTCACTAGTGTTAAGACTTGGGGGCTTTCGAAACTGGATTTAATATGACTTTCATTATGAGATGACAACAAGCTTGTGTGAGCTAGAGGATAGAAGAGTATTGGCTGAATGAATATAAGATATCATCCATAGGCTTCTGTATTTGAATATTTGGCCCCCAGCTGATAACACTGTTTTGGGAAGCTGTGGAACCTTCAGGATATATGGCCTAGCTGGAAGGACTGTGTCATGGTCATCTGGACTTGAAGACTATATCTGATTCTGGCCCCAGCATGAGCTCTCTATTTCCTAGTCCAGCTGCCTTGTGAGGTACTCCATCTCATGCTCCCAATACCATGGAACCATTCTACTTTGCTCCTTAATGATGGGCTGAACCATTTGATACTGTGAACCAAAATAAATTCTTCCTCCTTAGTGTCTGGTGCCTTGCCACCACATAGGTAAGCAATACATTTTGCTTCTGGACATCTTTCATGATAGGCCAATTCTCCACATTTTTTCACATTTTGCTTCTGGCCATCTTGCATGATGAGTCACTTCTCCACATATGTCCATAAACTCTGCCTCAGTAACTCATCTAGAGGTCCTCTAGATGGAGTCATATTCCTTGAGCTATCAGTCCCCATTCATCAGACACAAACTACTCATTGACTGTGGGTCATTGATCACCTCTGCAATGCTGGAAATTAAATTGAGGGTCTCTCAAGTGTGCGTGAAGCCCTCTACCACTGACCTTCACTCTCTATGTAGTAAAGTTCAATTGTACTGCAGAAACTGTGAGGCAGGCTAGGCTAGAGAACAGCAATTCTTTCAACAAACCATCATTGTGTGATAATTCTATAGTTGGAATTATGTCCACAGAAATGCAGAAGGTGCAGCTGTAGCTCTTAGCAAGATCAATGGATCCTGGCTTATCCCACAGCCTGTCTGAGTAGTCTTATGATGTCCTGGTTAGCTTTCCATGGCTGTGGTAAAACACTGGCCAAAAGTGACTTGGGGAAGAAGGGGTTTGTTTAGCCTACAAGTTACTATCTATCATGGAGAGAAGCTAAAGTAAGAATTAAAAAGCAGGAATCCGGAAGCAGGAACTGAAACAGAGACCATGGAGGAACATTGCTTACTGGCTTGTTTCTTGTGCCTTGCTCAGCCTGCTTTCTTACACAACTCAAGACCACCTGCCCAGGGATGGCACCACACACAATGGGGTGGGACCTCCTACATCAATTAGCCAAGAAAATGCCCCACAGACATGCCCATGGATGAGCCTGACAGAGGCAATTCTCAATTGAGGCTTCCTCTTCCCAGGTGTGTAAAGTTGGCAACTGTGGCATATGAATAGAAACTTGGTGCATTTCTCTACCTAAATCATCCATTGCTAGTTCTGTTTTGAGGCAATTCCACCTCTGCTCACACTGAACTTATGACAACAACAGTCTTCAAGAGGCTGAAAAAGAAAGTAAAGTTTCTTTCCAAGACTACATCTGACCAGACTCTTGGGATACGATGCTACACTGAACCGCATGCTCAGGTTTCTTCCCCTGTTGGCATATGACAGCTGTGGTTGGCCTTACAAGAACTGTCAAGCAGTAGCTGCAAAACCTGAGACACATTTATCTTATCTCTCGGTCAAAAGAAATCAATTCAGTGCTTGTTGGAGAAACTCCGTTTTATTTGACATCAGGAAGGTGAGTGTTTCAGTCCCCACACTTTATTTCCTCCATCAAGGCATGCAAGGAGGAATCCCTGTGGGTGGCTTTAAAACTGACCTTCCCTTCAGGAGGGAGTTGGAGATCTTTGCTTTAGACAAGATGAAAAGCAGGACCTGCAGAGACAAGCCATCCTTCCAGGGCCTCTCCCTCCCATCCTAATGCAGTCGCATGTTTGTGTAGCACAGACAGCTGTTTACACAGATTATATTTACTCAGGGCGGGAGGTCAAGAAGATTCCTTTCCTATCAGACATCTGGAAGTGTATGCAAATTTACCAGTACTGTTTGCAGATCTTGCAGAGGTCGAAAACAAAGATGGCTGGGTCTTTCTGTTCTCCGCTGTTTCAGTTGCTCTCTGCCCTTCGCCCTTAGCTGACAGTGAGGATCAAGCAGCAGAATTCACCGTCATGCCTTTCATCGGAAATCTGAGTATCAAAGACTGACCCAGAAGCTTTCCTGGGACAGGTGGGGCACACCTTTACATGTGTTTGCGTAACTGAACACAGGGTAGGAAAACAGTTAGCAGTAGTGAAAAGTTTCTGAATATGCAACAACCAAATTTAGTTCTAAGTCACCCACGATGTTTCAGTGGTGCTCACCATGCTGCATTGTGTGACTTCACAGCACCCTTGGTCCCAAGGGCACAACATATAGTAAAACTCACCCAGAAGTCTTCTATTGAAGTCACAGCAGTTCTTTCTAATCAATGTTCCCATCTCTCATTCACTCCCATGCAAAGCACACCTATGATACAAATATTCTCTTGTGAATCATTTCTCCTTAAAAACTAAATTCTTGGTAGTTTTTTTTTTAATTTCTAAGTTGAGATTTCAATAATTATGGTAGTAGATTGCACTCTATGTTCTTTATCTATTTCTTCTAGCAAACACTGCTATGTCCCAACATCATCTTTCCTTCCCCATTGCTCCACATTTCCCCTACAAAGAGGCCTCTTTCTTCAGCTATGTATGTCTTACAAGTCTTATGCCTAGTCAGGGCCCTTGAGTACAGGACCACTTAAAGCCCAAAGGAACTTTCCCACACCGAATCCCTTCTAATCCTTCTAGCACCATCAGGATTCCTAGTTACATTTCCCAATTCCCAAAGACCCACCTCACATCTAGGATTCCTTTCATGACACATCTATATAGCCTAAGAGTCTAAAGGCAAACTTTCTCCTGAGCTCAGTATATTAATAGAAATCTGCAATCACAAGTATTTTAAAACTTCCCTCCCCAGAGAATCTCCCACCTCAGTCTGGCTCCCCAAAGAACTTTAGGTGTTGATTCAATCAGAGGCACCTGGTTTCAAGCAGCAGAAAACGTATCTGTCTGGCACACACTGACCCATGACTGACTTTTGGTAACAAGAAGTCCAGAAGTGGATAGCCCAATCTCAGCTAGCTAGTTTTGTGGTAACATCAAAGATCCACACTCCAATGTCCCAGATTGCCAACCTGTGGGAGGGGTGGGGGCTCTTACCCACCTTGATCACACATTCCTCGGATTTCTAAACAAAGAGATCTTCACATATGGTACCCAGAGTTTGATGCCCTCTCTTTTTAACATAAGAAGAAAAACTGTTTCCCAATGCTCCTTCTAGCCTATAAGACTTCACTTACATTCTATTGGTCAGAAATGAGTCCCACCTCAGGCCGAGAGAGGACACCAGCACACAGCAGTTGTTGTAATTGATTTAGATATGTTTGGACCACTACTCTGGCACGTTGCTATCCTAATAATGTCGCCAAGATTGATGATTCTATTAATAAACTAGAAGAGGTGGGATAAATGGGGGCCCAACCATAGTGCTTTTCAAAGTTGTTTTTTAAACACAGAAACATCTAGCTGGGGGATTTCATTTTCACTGGTTGCTACAGCCTCTCTATAGAAGATTAGGGCAGTTAGCAAGATCCTGCCAACCCCACCAAACTTCTGGAACAGTCTCTGTTCTTTTTATCCCTACTCTTTAATAAGAATTTAAAAAATTAGTGCACTCATTATTGTTTCTAAAAAGCATTGAGAGTAAGACAATGCTGCTTGGAATTTATTCAATGAAATTAGGGAAGATAATTGGCAGCTAGGATAATTCTAACTTAATGTTATTTGGATAGAGGATCCATTTCCTTGGCCATTCTGATTTGGATGTAACAATGTCCCCAAATTTATGCTGGCTAACTATATTAGTGACTGAGAAAGATCAGTGAAGTCTATCTTATTCCAAGGCCATGGCTCATCGTGTCTGGTACCATGAAAGAGTACAATGAGGAGGAGGACGAGGACGAGGACGAGGGGGATGAGGAGGAGGGGGAGGAGGAGGAAGCAGTTGCTCCAGATCTATTGGATCACTGGGAAGGGAAGGCTTCTGGGAGGACATGGGATTCCATGGACGGTGGAAACTGAGTAGGAATTCCATGAGGGTAAAGAGGAAGGACAGTTAAGGCTGTCCACGGCACAGAGCAAAGAGGCATCAAAGCATAAAGAATGTAGTGCGTTCTGTGTTCAGGAGCAGCTTAGATATCTAACTTTCCTTTCAGGGAGTAAAAGGAGGGCTATGGAAGACCCCACTGGGGTGATATGTGCAGATAACAGACTATGATGAGCACATAAATGATTTCTGATAGCTCTGGCGGTTGAGCCTAAGGTCAGGATAACAGACCCTGCCGGGTGTCTTGCTGACATATCCTCACATGGTGGGAGGCAGAAGGACAAGGAAATGAAGCACACCTTCGCTTGCCAGAAGAGAAGAATTGAGTCCTCTAAGAAATTTTATCACACCACAAATCCATCCATGATGGCAGAAGATCTCCCCAAAGCACACCTCCAAACTCAGCTGCATCCGAGATTGTTACCATTGCAAGAGAGGGGAAAATGTGTATCTGGAGACCTTCTCTCCAGCCCCTGCCAAGCCCTGTTAGTCCAACAACCCACTTACAAAATAAACACACAGATGCTTATATTATTTAAACTGCTTGGCCATTAGCTCAGGCCTACATTGTCTAGCTCTTACTCTTATATTCAGCCCATTTTTATTAATCTATACTTTGCCACATGGCTCTTGGCTTACTGACACCTTACATCTTTCTTGTCCTAGCAGCCGCTCACAGTGTCCCCTCCTGCCTTCCTCTTCTCCCCATTCTCTTCTCTCTTAATCCCACCTATACTTCCTGCCTGGCTACTGACCAATCAGTGTTTTTAACCAACGAATCATCCACAGCAAAAATGTTCAAACCAAAGTGTATCCCAGGCTAAACTTTGAATCTCAAAGAACAGGAACAGCCAGGAGGTGGTGGCACATCCCTTTAATCCCAGTACTCGAGAGGCAGAGCCAGGTGGATCTCTGTGAGTTTGAGGCCAGCTTGGTCTACAGATCAAAATCCAGGACAGGCACCAAAGCTACACAGAGAAACCCTGTCTTGAAAACAACAACACAAGAGAACAGGAACAATAAAAAGTCTTGAGAAAGGAAGACATGGCCCAGACCCTCTTGTTTTTCTGAATCTTGAATCTGACCAAATTTTTACAGGAGGAAGGTTAACATGATTCTGAGTCTCTCAGTTTCCCTCTGTGTGTGACTATCTGAGATCTGAAGAGTTCAATGCACTGTCCACACTGTAGCCTGGTGTATCAATTACTTTTTTAAAAACAATTACTGTGACAAAATATCTAGTGTTGTGATTGAAAGATCATTCATTAGTCCTCGGTTGTGAATGGTCCTTGAAGTGGAGCCTTGCTGGAGGAAATGGATGACTGGAGATGCACTTTGAGGTTTTATAGCCTGTCCCAACTTCTTGTCCTTCCTACTTCAGGTCTGCTAAGATCCAAGGAGCTGAGGAGTCATGCTGCACACTGTGCCCAGCATGGAGCTGCCTGTACCTTGACTTCCCTACAGGATTAACCATGTCCTCCTGAACAATGAGCCACAAGAAATCTTTTCTCCCTCAAGTTGCTTCTTGTTGGATCATTGATCACAGCCATGAGGACAGTCACTAATTTCTTAACAAAATTCATCTTAAAGAAGGGAGTTTTATTTTGGCTCACAGTTTTAAGCACTACAGTCCATCACAGAGGAGACAAGTGGCATGTGGTCCTATGGTAGCAGCAGTATGCAGCTTGAAGTCACCCTTCCCTTTCTTCTTGGCAGAACAAGAAGCAGTGAGTAGGCAAGAAGTGGGGCTAGCACTCTCTCTGATTTCCCCACAATCAACGCACTTCCCCCAGTGAGGCCCTGCCTTCTCAGGGTCCTACAACCTACCAAAATGGCAGTATCCACTGGGGACTAAATATTCCCACCTATGAGCCAGTGAGAACATTTCACATTCAAACTACAACACCTGTTAAGGACTACTCTGCTTACACTATCATAGCAAATATTGACAATCTGAAGTCAGCCAAAACGTCTTGGATCTTGGAAATCATTTGCTTTCCTGGCTTAATTTGAAAGCAAAACAAAACAAAAAAATCTCAACTGCAAATCTGTTAAACAACATGGCCAGTCAGGCTCAGGCGGAGTTATGCATAAAATAGTGATTTCTAATCCTTTCCAAATAGCACTTAAAACTGAGTTGGTGAGAGGTTTTAAGTCTACTACTAGACAAGTAATATAAAAATGAGGGTTTTTAATTTTTATCATCATCATCATCATCATCATCATCATCATCATCATCATTGGCTGACCCTGCTAGAATAGTTGTAGAAATATAAACATCTATTGGGAAGTGGATGAGTTATTTTATTTACCTTTATGGTCCTATGAAGCTGCCACATGCTTTGGATTCCAGGATGGTGAAGCTTCCCTTTAAAGCATTTTCAAAAGGAAAAGAAGCAGCAGATCCCCCACCTCTGGAACTGCATAGGTCAGAGTCCAAGAAGGAAGAGAAGGGATGCATTGCAGGAGGAATGTCGAGTGTCCTTATGACCACTCTAGCCATCCCCACCAAAGCCTCACCCAAATGGAAGGACTCCTCCTTGTCTGATGAGTCCCTGTAACCCAAAAGTCCTAGACTCCACTGTGAGAAAGGAGAAACTCACCCCTCCAGTTATGTAACAGACATTCCTTTGAAAGACTGACATTTGTTCCATATCAGTAGAAAAAAAATGCTTATTAAATAATGAAACAAGACTGTCCTTTATGTGTTTCTACCTCATGTCAGGGGTTGGGCTGAGCTTTTACTATGCACTGTCCCACTGAAGGCTTATAGAATCTTATTAACGACATGGCCTTACCTTCAATTTATGGGTTGGAGCCATGGTGCCAGGGAGCAGTTTAATAAGTTGTCTAAGTCATACAGCTAATGTGCTGGCATCAAGATATAAACTCAGGTCTGCTCTGTACATCTGAAGTCTGCTTTTTCACTGCATCACTGCACTTTAGATAAAGGCAAGACTCACTGTTTAACTAGCAGGGAAAACACACTTAAAAGAACCAAGTTAGATGGCCTACCTGATAGAAGATGTATAGTTTCTTTCCCTTTGGCATGGGATCCCCTAGAATGTAAGATTCATTGTCTAGACTGTCTCTGCAGCATTCTAGTCCCCAAAGGATGTCTGACAAAGAAGAAGAACCTTCTAAGGAACCCTGAGACTCTTTCATACCCCAGTCTACTTTAGTTGGAAACATACTGAAGGATCATGCAGTATTTAGCCACCTTTATCTCTCAGCCTTGATTCAATTACCAGAATCCACATAGCCACAACTACTGGAGAAGTGCCCAGCTCCAAAGCAAACTAGCAGGAACCCCAATGTGTCACACCATCCAGCTAGAATCACAATGGGCAGAAACTATGAGAACAGATTGTCCTTCCATAGAGCTTTATATTATACAACCAGCTTAGATCAGGGACTGATGGCACCAATGAATGCTTCAAACACATAGCAGTGTCTTTCTCTGCTGAGTTTTCACATTTATACACCAAGATGCTCAAAAGTCACAGGGCCCTTCAACCTGTCTGAGATCATTATCTGGCTTATAACTTTGCCACAAAAGCAAATGGATGGAAGTCAGAGAATATTACTGCCACAGACACTGTCATTTCTACCTCTGAACACTGGGTCAAGGGTGGTGGGGGAGGCAGAGAAGGAGAGGTTTGGGGGTTTTAGAGGAGTTATGAGGGATAAAGGGAGGGCAGGGGAATTAGGCCACACAGACCCACATGCCCTGTTGGAGGAGGACACCAGCCTGAATCTCACAACTCCGACTATGGTCCTCCCACAGGGCTCTTAGCCACCATTTCCTCATTTTACACCCAACTCCCAACTCTACTGTTCCCAGTCAATTCAGACTGGATTGGGCATTTGCTCCTCCTGCATCAGGGAGGTAGGACAGTGGCTGTATCACCCTGGGCAGGACCTTAGAAGTAACACCTCATAGCCAGTGGGTAGATCATCAGTAGCCTGGAGTTTTTGCCTACATGGGTCTTAGGGACCCAGAAAGCCAATAGAGCTCCACCTCCCTGTTTGGTCCCACTGAAGGTCAACTTCCTCATACATGAAATAAAGTTGTTTAAAACGAGAAACAGGGAAGAAAAAGATCAGTGATCTTAGGCTAGTTGTTAAGCTTCTGTATCTCAATTTCAACAACTATGCAATGAGGTCAGTGATGATGCCCTTGTCCTAAGGCTAAACAGACATCAAAGGATACCATAACTCATAAAGCACTAGACACCATACAGGCTGGTACTTTCACCAAGCCCTAGGTGGGAGAGCTCATCTCTCTGACCTTGGTTCCTTTCATCTAAGATGACATCTTCTACCCCTGCACCCATGTCCTCCACTCAACTCTTAACCTGCAGTCAGGTGCTGTGGTGGTTTGAATAGGAATGCCCCCATAGGCTCAAATGTTTGAATGCTTAGTCATTAGAGTACTACTTGAGAGAGATTAGGAGATGTGGCCTTATTGGAGTGGCTGTGGCCTTATTGGAGGAAATATGTCATTGGTGGTGGAATTTGGGGTTTCAGAAGCTCAAATCAGACCCAATGTCACTCTCTCTTCATGCTGCTTGCTGATGTGGATATTGAACCCTTAGCTACCTCTACAGCACCATGCTTGCCTGCATGCTGCCATGCTTCCCGACATGATGATAATGGACTATACCTCTGAATGTAAGCAAACCACCCCAATTAAATGCTTTTCTTCATGAGTTCCCATGGTTATGATGTCTTCACAGCAATAGAACATTAACTAAGACAAGTGGAGTTGGTCCTGCAGCAGCCCCAATATCCTGCACCATACCTGCCAAAGAACATAATCTATTCATGACATATTTGTCCAGGTTTATGGGAGAGCTTTGGTGCCACAGATTTCTTTGATGGGAAGTTGTTGGGGAGAGGACATTGGCCCTGAGCCCCGGAGGAAGTGAATGAAAGACATAGGAAACTCCTGAGCACAGAGGATCTGGGTTAGGTATCGTCTTCTGATAACTGTGAATATGCAAGCAAGGTAAAGAGGAGATGGGTTAGGGATGACAATAGCAGTCCAGAAACCTTTGGCACCCATGTGGTTGATACTGATTAATTACAGACCTAATGAAAGAAGGCCAGTGTTAATTCTACTTGGCATACAGTGTCAATAACTCTGCTGTTTGTTACCTTTTTTTATTGAGCTAGCTTTTCATCACTCTAATGAAATGCTTATAACACGAACTCACAAAGAAAAGGGGTAGTAGGGGGATGGCTCAATGGGTAAGCACTTGCCATGTGTCTTAGTGACTTTTCTATTGCTGTGATAAAACACCATGATCAAGGCAACCTAGAAAGCTTTTAATTTGGGGTTTATGGTTACAGACGGTGAGAGTCCATGATCATCATGGTGGGGACCACAGCAGCAGGCAGGCAGGCATGGCATTGGAGCAGTAGCTGAGTGCTTACATCTTGAGACTGGACCGAGAGAGCTGACAGGGAATAACATGAATATTTTGAAATTCCCCAGTGACACACTTCCTCCAACAAGCCTACACTTCCTAATCCTTCCCAAATTGTTCTACCATCTGAGGACCAAGTAGTCAAATATATGAGGCTATGAGGGGCATTTCCATTCAAACTTCCACACCATGAAAGTATGAAAATATGAGTTTGTATCCCCATAAGCAACATGGAGAGATATGAGGTAGAGTCGGGTGAATCCCTGGAAACTCATGGGTTGCACCTCGCACACACAGACATGAATGGCAACAGACCCTCTCTCAAACAAGGGGGAAGATGAGGAGTGGCACTGGAGGTAGTCTCTGACCTCCACGTGAAGGTTGTGGGATGCACATGCTGAGAAACCACACCAACTCCATATTGTCCTGGGGGAGCATTTAAAGATTCTAGCTAAGCTAGGTTTCTAGTTACTGTAGCTCTACCTAAATTATGTTTCCATTTACTGTAAAACTTGAGTTTCTGGTGTTTGGAATTGGGCTGCACCCCACACCTGCAAACATAGAAGGGTCTGTAACAAATGTTCCAGGAACTTCTGTAACCATGTCTGCTTGCAAAATCTCCTACCCTGTGGCTTTGCCCTATAAAAGAAGCTTGAATAATTGACCCAGGGCTGCTCTCCTCAACCCAGTCTTAGGGGGAGACAGCTGGTGGACTGGCTCTGTGGAGCACAGAATAAAGCTTGCTTTAATTTGTCTGTAATTTGTGGTCAGTTGTCTTTACTCTCCTTTGGTGTGATTAACAATGTCTGTACTCACAAACACATATACATGTGTATACACACACACACACACACACACACAGAGAGAGAGAGAGAGAGAGAGAGAGAGAGAGAGAGAGAGAGAGAGAGAGAGAAGTACCACTAACAACGAAAGACAGATTCTACCAACTCTCAGTAGACATGGGGACCAAGCCCTTGACATATAGACCGTTGGAGGGCACGGAGTGTCCAAGTTTACCTAGTTTAGCACACGTTTTATTGTTGAATGTGGCTTGAATTAATGATGGTTTTATTCTTCCACAGCAGTCATCTCCATGATTTCCCTGTCTGTTGCTGCTTTTAACACAACTGTCATCTGAGAGCTGTATGTAACCTCTAGAGAGTTAATAGATCTAGGATACTGTCCCCTAACTTTTTTTTTTTTTTTTTTTTAGTTTTTTGATACAGGGTTTCTCTGTATAGTTTTGGTGCCTGTCCTGGAACTCTCTCTATAGACCAGGCTGGCCTTGAACTCACAGAGATCTGCCTGCCTCTGCCTCCAGAGTACTGGCATTAAAGGTATGCGCCATCACCACCCAGCCTACTGTCCCCTAAGTTTTTAGATATTTTATTTCTAATTACCCATCCCATAAAATTTCAATACCACATATGCTGCTTATCTGTTTAAATAATAAGAAACACATTATATAATGTATGTTGTTATAGATAATCATATATGAGAATCATGCATAATACTCATACATGATATTTAATATGTAATCATAACATATATTCTATAAATAATACAGATGTAATACATATATTATGTAAAGACATATGCTTAACTGTGTTTATGGATTAAGGTTTTTTGGGGGGGTGGGAGTGAGACAGGAATTCTCTGTATATTCTTGATTGTCCTGGAACTCACTCTGTAGACCAGTCCCGCTTCACAATCGAGAGATCCATGTGTCTCTGTCTCCCTAGTGAGGGGATAAAGGGTGTGCTCTACTACTCCTGGCAAGATCAAGGACTTTTCACCCTTTAAAATCACATCCTGTCCTGTGAGAGATGTGGGAGGCAATCCCACTGAGAATGTTTGTCTAGCCAGTAACCGTCGGCTGCCAACACTTAAAAGAAAAACACATTGTATGACCTGTTTTGAAAATGTTACCTGATAAGCGCTCTAATCTGGCAAATTTCTTGACTTATCAGTGTTCTTTATGTTGCCCAATGATGTCACAGGGATGAAATCATCTAGACTGGAAAACTGGGTCAGGCAAATAATCTCATGTTTCAGCAGTTTTAAGTTGTAAGAGGGAAATGGGGAGCTAGAGGAGATACTATTAGAAATTAAAGACTTCTTAAAGTGCAGAGAATGAATGTCTGTGGAGTGCTCAAGCACAAATGGGACTCCTGTGTGTCATCCTGTCCTAGTTAGGGTTCTTATGGCTGCGAAGAGACACCATGACCACGGCAGCTCTTACAAAAGAAACATTCAATCAGGGTTTCTCTCTTACAGTTTCGGAGGTTCAGACCATTATCATCATGGTGGGGAGCATGGTGGCGTGCAGGCAGAGGTGCTGGAGCTGAGAGTGCTACATCTTGCAGGCAACAGGAAGTCAACTGACAATTATACTGAGGGAAGCTTGAGCAAAAGAGACTCCAAAGCCTGTCCAACACACTTCCTCCAACAAGGCCATACCTCCTAATAGTGCCACTCCCTTTAGGGACCATTTTCTTCCAAACCACCATACACCTCTATTTTCCTAGACTCAGGGATCATCTTGGAAGAGAGAGTGGTAATATTATAAGAGCCAGAGGTTGAGGAGGACCAGAGATAACAAGTGTCTTCTGGATGGGACAGGACCTCTTCACTCATGACCTCACAGCTCCTGTGGTTGCCTACACAAGACCAGCACAAGATTAAGCCAGTCACCATTCCAGCATGGAGGAGAGAGGGACTCAAGAACTTCCACACCAACTGAGTTGTAATTGGCAGTTGTTGGCTTTTGGGGGAGGGAGACTCTCTTTAAAATAGTGTGTTCCTGGTAGGTCCACTATACTCCAGTGGATGGTTCCATACCCATGACTATAGGGGAGCACAAATTGGACCTAGTGGGGGGGAAAAAAACCAAAGAGGGCATGAAGTTGGGAGGAGTAAAATGGTGGGTTAGGGTGGATCTAGGCAGAGTTAGGAGGAGGAATTGGGGATGAATGTGATCAAAATATTGTACAATAATGTGCACATAGAAAATTCTCAAAGAATTAGTAAATTGTATTTTTAAAGAAATTGAGGACTTTAGAGAGCCCTCATTATCCTCAAACAGTATGCAACTTCAGTGTAGCTATCTATAGACTTGGTTCAACCAGACTTTGAAAATAAGCATGAGAAAACCAGGAAGTTCTACTAAGAATATTAATTTTAGGTGCTATATTGATAGTATTATTTTAATCTCTAGACATATATTGAAACATTAACAAATATAAATATTACATCTAAGATTAGGTCTAGGATTTATTTCAGAATAATTGTGAATTGAAGACACAGGTAGTAAGCCAGAATCAGTCCCACCTTACAGTAAGGCCTGCTCTGAGCAGATCTCTCCTATGATCTCCATGACCCTCAGAGAACTGAGTAAGTTTTGCTGCCTACTTTGTGGGGTGACTGAAGGGCCTCCCCAGAATCTCTGTGAAATCCATCTCTTAGTTCCCTGGGTTCCCTCATTTGCCACTTCCTCAGATTCATGGTTCTGCCTGCTCCCTCTGTCTCCTGCAAGTTAAGGACTCTACCTTCTAACCCAAGCACTCTTGGGGCTATAATTTCTCAACATAGAAATTGTACAGAGGAAATGTAGAGAAAACACATTTTCCCTATCTCACTACAGAGGAATTACGTTAACCCATGATTATGAGTTGCTCGTACTTTGTGAAGGTTATGGAGACACAGTTTCTCATATCCACTCAGCTTGTGTGGAAACAGTGCACTGCGAAAGCAGCCCTATTGGGAGTCTTTGTGGGAAGGAGTTGAGAAGAATCTCCTTGTTGCCGACTCTCCTTTGCTAGTGAGATCTGTCCAGCACAGTGCTTCTCAACTTTCCTAATGCTGTGACCCTTTAATACAGTTCCTCATGTTGTGGGGACCCCCCAACCATAAAATTATTTTCATTGCTACTTCATAACTGTAACTTTGCTACTGTTGTGAATCCTAATGTAAACACCTGATATGCAGGATATCTGATATGTGACCCCTATGACAGGGTCGTTCAACCACAAAGGGCTTACAACCACTAACAGCTCATGGGCAGGCAGCTCCTTCCCACCAAGCAAGAATGAAGGAACCTCTTTGTATGGTGTAAAGGTGAGCACAGCTCCTTGTCTTTAGAACAGCAGGGATAGAACCTCTCTTTACTGTTTATATGGATGCTGAAACAGTCTTACTATTTAGCCCAGGCTGATCTCAAGCCTGTGATACTCCTTGCTTCTACCTCTGCAGTGTTGGGATTGCAAACATGTGTCATCTTATTCAGTTTGCATATGGAAGAACAAGAAAGCAAGTTCAGCCAGGAGTACTGTCAGACCTGTAGGCTCTATATAAGTTGTCTGTGCTGTCTCTGGCCTAGACCCACAACTGCATGGGACATCGAATGGATGCCGTACTTGAGGAGCCAGGCAACCTTGTCTTGCCAGACCTACCTGGTTACACTTGGTCCCTTTCTCTCATATAGCTTGCTGGAATCCTCTCCTTCCTATTATCACCAAATTGCAATGTGAGGGTGGTCTGCTTCCAAACCTAAAAAGAATTTGTGATAGGACTTTCCCCCATTCCCTGGCTCCATTCCCAGTCCTCATTCCCTTTATCCTAACAAGTGATTTTATTCCTATAGAGAAAGTGTCAACATTGCCCCACGTTGGCCAAGGAGCAAGCATGGTGAGAGGTAACCAATTACCATCACAAAACTAGTCTGAGCCAGCCTGCCAGGGAGGTGAAAGCATGAAGACCATGCTAGGTTACTGTTTCTGCAATCTATTTCTCTGACAAGAATGGAGGGTAGTCATTAAGATCAAAAGGGGTTGTTGGCAGGGAAGCAGGCAGAAAAGCTGAGAAGCCCGCAGTCCAGTTGCAAGCCCTCTAGAATGGCCACCTTCAGGCACAGTTAAGCTGCGGGGGAGGAGCAGTGGAACCTGGACAGGAGGGGAGAACCAACTGCAGGGCCAGGGGAGGCCATGATGGAGTGCAGGAATCCAGGGAACTACCAGGAGACAACTTATTTCCTCCCATTTCCCCCACACAACTGAACACTATAAAGATGGAAGCCACAGAGACCAGCATCTCCCTGTCTCTCCTCCCCAGCATATATCAAAAGGAGCCTGCTAGAGTTGAAGGTTCTGAGAACAACATCTTTCAACTCAATGGAGCAATGAACTCCACAAGCATTCTTTTTATTTCTGATTTTCTGTTATTTACTTTCCACTTCTGCATATGGCTCATGATGACTTTGCATTTGTGTCTTGCTGTCAAGATGTAGGACCGTGGGTTTCCCCACATAGTATATACTCTGTGGCTTTCTTCATTATGTACTTTGCCCACACATCACACACTCTGCCTCTTGTACCTACATCTTTTCCTATTTCTTTCATCTTTGTCCCCTTCTTTTTTTTTTTTTTTTTTTAATTATAACCACAGTTTTAACAGTCTTTAAAATCTGTGGACTGAGAACAACCTGACCGTTCCCTCGCAGCCTGACTTTATCTACTTTGATTTTTCCTTCTTCTCAACATCTTTAATACTTACATCTTTCCTCGCTTGCCCTAATTCCTCCCAATCATAATCTTACTAACTCCCTATGATCCTTGGCTGTTTATCCTCTAACAATCATTCTGTGCAAAGGAGCCACTGTTGTTAATTGGTTAGTGCAGCACTTGAATAGTGGTACTATTTAGCCCTGTGGTTGCTCTTATACTTAATAACCTATCCAGAAATAACACAGAATTTATACCAGGTACCCCAAGTTCCTGAACTGAGGAAATATTATCCGAAATACACACTTAATTCCACCAAATCCAAGTCCTACTTGAACACTGCAAATACTTCAACTGAATAAAGTACAGCTGATAAAAAATAAGCCACAATGAAACAAGACCAGATGCCTATATCCCAATGTAGTAACACAAGAAACACAAGACAATACAACTCCTCTAGTAACTATTAACTGTATAGCAATGCCATCTAGTAAACATGAGTTAGATGAAATCCCAGACAGAGAGCTTAAAATAGTGATTAGAAGTATATTTAAATGTATAAACAAATTGCTGAATGAAGTAAGGAAGAAGATACATAATATGAAAGAGGAATTTAAAACATAAATAGAAATGGTAAAGAAAAAGTATTTTGAGATTCTCAACATTAAAAAATAATCTAAAAAGTAATTCTGTCAGCAGTAGAATGAATCAAGGAGAGGACACGATATCTGAGCTTGAAAATCAGGTGAAGGAAATAGAACAATCCAACAAGGACAGAAATAAACCATAAAGTACCAGTACAGGAGGCATTTAGGACAACAGAGGAGTGGAAGAGTGGACTTCATGGCTTGCCCTCTGCCATTGCTAGGCAACAGCAGTACAATTTAGGGAATTGACCACAGCTCAAGGTGGGAGGTTTGATTTTTAATTTATTTTTTAATGTTGTTTATTTAATTTTTTTCATGTCGAAATGTGTGTACATGTACACACGTTTGGGTAAGTAACTGTGGAGGTCAGAAGAGGGTGTCAGATCCTGTGGATCTGAGTTACAGGCAGTTGTGAGTTACTAAGATAGGTGGTGGAAACTGATCTCCGGTCCTCCGTGAAAGCAGCAAGTGCTCTTACCTACAGAGCCATCCCTCCAGCTTTAAGATAGACCTTTAAGATAGTCGTGTTAAACTCCCTTCTTTCCAGTTTTGAGTTTAAGAACCCAGGGCTAATGCAGTTTGCAAATGCCATTTGCATTACAATGGACACTGGTCAGAGAGCTGCAAGTGGCCAAGTTGTCCCAGGTAGACTGATAGGAGGACCTCTCCTTGATTGTTTGGAGGATAGACTTCCTCCTCTGAATGTGGGGATATTGTCACCAGCTGCCATCTAGTATCCATAGTAAGTCAAACCAGTTTTGGTTGTCAGACCAACAGACAGGACTGCAGAAGAGAATGGGAGAGAACGTGGCTCTTGGTGACATGTAGTCCCTGACAACCCTGAAGTCAGCTTCTGGAACTCAGAGTGTGTTGGCTGAAGAATTCTCATGTCTTTAGCTTGTCTATTATTTGCAACTGAAAGCATCCTGATTGACACAGGGAGTCAGCAGGTGCTGTAAAAGGTTGGGGATGGGGCAAATAGCCCAGATACAGAGGCAGCCTGTGAGGACTGCCTGTCCTTGGAAAATGCATGCAGAGGTGGAGTTGGCCTGGGAAATTTGAGGCTGGTCTCACAGTGCCTGAGAATTCAAGGTTGTGGCAAAGAGCAGCACAACAGGGAACCTTAGGGCACCTCTAAAAAGCCAGGAGGCTGTTGCTGTGTTCTGTGTGCCTCTAGAGCACCACAGAAGAGTCAGCTGTAGGTGACACAATCCAGTGTGGGAGGTGGAGGGTGGGGATACTTGCAAGAACTAAGAATACATTTCTTAAGGCTTGCCACAGGCCAGGTGCCGTGGTGAGTGCTTTGCACACATTATGTCACTTTTAGTCATCATTAAACACAAAGCAACGGAACAAGCTCATGGTCATAAGTTATGGTTGCTTCAGCTTTCAGGGGGGAGGGCATTGTGCGTTTAAGGAGACCTAGGTCAATATTCAAACATCCATCCATGTCAGTCACTATGTGAATGGACTTAAGAATACAATTATAAATCCAATCACCACTCATTATAAAATCAATCAGAAAAGTAGAAATTAAATTAATGTAAGAAGTCCAACAAACAGATCATTTGTTCACATTATACATAATGATCAAAGACTAAATGTTTTTTTTTTGTCCCCCAAACAAAACAAGAATGTCTGATCTTATCTCTCCTACTCAATATTGTACTGGACTACTGAATAAGGCAGGAAAGTAAAATTAAAGGCATCTAAAGAAGAACAGAGGAATAAAGTTGTTCGGTTTTCAGGTGATTTGACTGTCTATATAGGAAATCCCAAGTAGTCCATAGAAAAGCTACTAGAACTATTCAGTGAGATGAACATGGCCACAGAATGCAGTATCTAAATATAAAAGAAATAGCTGTTTCTACATACAAGCATTGGATGATTGGAAATAGAAATTAAAGTTCATAGTAGGGCAGAAATGGAGAGTAGGAATCAGGTAAGCATTACAGCCATTGACTGCCAAGTCCTGTCACATCTGCCTCCAACATTTTTAGACTCTTTGCCAGTGGGATTTAGTTATATTTAAGGTCTCATGGGCTCACAGGGCACATCGTTAAACCAAGTGTCAGAGACTCAAGGAAACAGGACTGGATTACAGATCTCTATGAGAGACATTATCTATATTTCCCCCTCTATAGGGATTGAGTTGGGGCTGGAACAAGACAGAGACTGAAATGTAGGGAGCAGGAACTGGCAGTCTTGTTATAAAGAGAGCATTCTTAGTAGAAACTGCACTAATCTCACCTTATCCATCATTACCATTTCCATTTCTATTACTAGGCTCTGAAAATAATACACACAATGAAACAATTCACTATTTTTACATTGCACACAATTCTGAGTAGTATGATTAAAACTCATGTTATCTCACTCCATCCTGGCCAAGATGTGAATTGTCCTTTTGTCCAGTGCATCTACACTGTATACACTACCCATCCATTAATCACTCAATAGCCATTTCAGCTATCGGCTCTCCCATGATGTTAAGACAGTGCTGATACTCAAGGAACACTTTCATAGTAGAGGAATTGTCCTAGTTTTGTTTCCCATTGCTGTGATAAAATGATCAAAGCAATTTAGGGGAAGAAAGGGCTCATATTGCTCACAATTCCAGATTACAGTATATCGTCGCAGAGAAGTCAAGGTGGTAGGATCTTAAAACAACTAGTCACATCAGATGCGCAGTCAAGGGCAGAGAGAAATAAATGCATCTAGTTCTTAGCTCACTTTCTTCACGCTTATATAGTCCCAGAGCAAAACGTAGGGAATGGTGCCACCCAAAGTAGACTGGGTCTTCCCACATTAATCAAGACAATCCTTCACAGATGTGCCCACAGACCAACTTTATCTACACAATCCCTCATTGAGACTTCTTCTTAGTCACTCTACATTGTGTGGAGCTGGCAACGAAATGATTCTAAGCAAACACTGGTGCTTTTGGAGTTTACCCACTTAAAATAAGGGGAAATTTTGTTGTTTATCCAAGCTGCTCAAACTCATTTATGAAATCACCTTCTTCCAGGGTGAAGGAATCCTACTGACTCAAAAGAACTCCCTGGTCAACTAGTGCCTGCAGCTCTGGCTCAAAATGAGGGAGTCTGGGAAATCTTTGAGTAAAGAACAGAAACAAGAGAAGACAGAGGTGCTCATGAGGAAAGGACTAGACAGAACAAGCATCATCTAGTCATGTATCAATCCTTGGGCAGAGCACAGGAATAGACAACATGCTTGGTAAGAAGTTGACACTCCACCTTTCTGAAGTTGGACATTCATCTAGACCTACAGGTGAACGATGCACAGCACACAGAGACAGGCTTTCCAAAATGACAATGACATCAATGTCCAGTGTCAGAGTAGAGGGTAAGTGAAGGAAGGGGAAATTTAACAGAGCCACTTAGACATGTCCAGTGCCAGACTCAGTCCTCAACTGGCTTAATAAGCTCCAGGGTGTTTAGTGTGCTGATCTATGAGCCCTCGGATTCATGATCACCTTTCCTCTTCAGCCCCAGACATCAGGCCTCACCTCTGATTCTGAGCTTCTCAGCATTCTGTGTCATTTGGAAAGAAATAAGAGCGTGAGAAGATGGAAGACATGAGATCTTCCTCCTCTTGACCTCAAGCATCTTCTCAAAATGCCTTCTTTTATGGCTCCATGAATTAATCCAAAGACTAGATAAGTCATAAAGGAATAGATTGATTAGGCTAATAGTTCTGGAGATTCAAGATCATAGTGCAACATGTGCTTAACTCTAATGAGGGGTTCTGGCTCCTCCCAAACACAAATATAGTGAATGGCATCTTAGTGAGAGCATGCCTGAATGGGCAAGATGATGTGACCAGACAGGACTACACAATGGTTCAGACGCTAAGATCACTCTTTTATATCAATTCACTCAGTAAGAACTAACCAACTCCCACAAGAACCATAACTATGCCTACTAAGTGCTCTCACAACCCAATTACCTATCACCAGGGCCTAGCTCTTAAAGATTTAACCACTTCAATAGCATCACCATGAGGACCAAGGACCCAAAACAGGGATCCTTAAGACTCATTATGTTATCTAGCTCCTTTTAAGCTATCTAGCTCTTGACTCCTAGCATCTTCTCTGTGTGTAGGTAAGGCTTACAGTGGCTTCCCACTGGTGCCAACTAGTAGGACCCTCCCTATCCTCTGTATGGCTCCTCAGCTGCCCATCATTTGCATAATTGCAATGAATCCCTTTAATGTAAGCATTTGCAGCCACATGTACTGTGTTGGTTTGTCATTGATTGATACTCTTACAAACTATATAACAATCTGGAGTCTTTTCCTTAGTTGCTACTATTATACAGTCTTTCTCAGTATCTATGGAGGATTGTTCCAAATCCTGAAGATGGTGAAAATGGTATACACTTAAATGTCTTACCGGAACTGGTGTAGCATTTGCATTACAACCTGTGCATGTTCTCCTCTATACTTTAACTCATCTAAAAATACCATGTAAACAGTTGTTATGGTGACAAGGAAAGGCTCTATGAGATCTATTGGTACTGAACCCCCAGAGGTAGAGGGCCAAATGGATCACTTACCCACTAACTGCCTGAGAAACAACTAGTCCATACCAGTTTTCACAGGTGAGAAAACCGACTTTAAACACATTTGTCTAAGGGAAGCCGGAATTTATAAGAAATCTTTCTGACCCCTGGAGTATGTCTGCTCTCAACACTATTACACACATAGTCTGTTGTATCCACTGTCTTAATCTGCATGGCATGGGGTATTTCCTGCAGCTTTTAGTGAAATACAATAATACAGGCTGTTACCTCCATTAGAATTTCAGAGGGACATGAGTGACATTGCTGTAACAGAAATCTTAATAGGTCCTATTAATAAAATCAAACCCGAGCCCAGTTATAGGGGTAAATGCTGGAAGATCAGAGACACAGAACAAGCCACAGCCACCTCACCTCGCCAGTTCCTCAGCTGGTCTTGTTTCCTCAGACTGAAAGCTTCTGAGTCCTCATCCAAATCGCTCTCAGCTGAACTGTGCTGCTCCAAAGCCTAAAAGCTTAACCAGTCAAATGCTTCTTAGTTCCTGGTCCTCACGCCTTATATACCTTTCTGCTTTCTGCTATCACCCCCTGGGATTAAAGGCTGGATTTCTGGGATTAAAGGCATGTGTCACCATGCCTAGCTGTTTCTAAAGTGGCCTTGAACTCAGAGATCCGACTAGCTCTGCCTCCCAAGTGCTGGGATTAAAGGCGTCCACACCACCGCCCAACTTCTGCTATGGCTTGCTCCTACCCATTTTCTAGCCACCATTTTTGGCTTCGTTCTAGTGGCTGTCTGTTCTCTGACCCCAGATAAGTTTATTAGTGTGCACAATATTGTGGGGAACACAATACCACCACATTCCCTCTTTTTTGTCTAAAATTTAAAAAAGGTTATTACTAATACAAGAAAAATCATATCCAATAAGTATATACAATATACAAGTCAAGAATTACATTAACAATGTCTAGTCCATTAACATTTGACAGATTCAGGTGAAAAACTCCATTATATATAACAATGTCCAGTCCAGTATCATTTGATAAACTCAGACAAAAAAGTTTTCATTTCTTATCCTATTTAAAACAAGTAGTTCCTTTTTAAATGTAGATCCAATAATTGACCTTTTTATCTGACCATATCCATATTCTTATTTCTTTTCATAATAGCTTCAGTAATCTACCTTTTGTCATTTTTATATTTTTCCCTTTTTCTTTTTAGTGTAGATTCAATGATCTACCCATTTATCCTATTATTTCTTTATCTTTTTTCTCAGGATAGATTCAGTGATCTACCTCATATCTATAGTCCCTTTTATCTTTTTTAAACAAAAACTCGATTTTTTGATTAATTGTCAAGTCCTATATCATTTGTCCCGCCACTGCATGAGAAAGTGCAGGGCTTGTCTCAAGTCCTTGTTCAGGTAGTCTGTCAGACTGGATCATCTCAGCTAGTCATCTCAAAATTGTCCTGAGCAGTTTGTAGTCCAAAGTCAATCTTTCCATGGTGCTAATGGCTTTACCATAGTCCACATGAATTCATCTTTGTTGGGTCCCGTCATCCTTTTGAAGATTCCAAAGTCATGGTTACCTTTAGATTTTTTTTTTTTTTTTTTTTTTTTTTTTGTGCCTCCTCTGTGGTTTGGAGTAATCACAGTCTGATAAATGTCTATCTTTCGGAACAATGAACATTCTTTCCTAGAAGAGAAAATCTTCACAGCAATTTCTCCCCACCATTTGTCTTGCCAAACTTTTCCAAACTGACCTTTGTCGATACTTTCTAGTAACACAGTAGTCCAGGTAATTTTTCTCTGAACAAGCAGCAGTAAACCCTTTGTCCCAGGTAGCAGCATCACCGCAGTCACCAACATGATGAGAAGCAGCTGGCAACTTGGAACAGCAGTCACTGTCTCAATGGTCCCACTGCCACTGTTTGTATCTGGACTCAGGCTGAAGCTTCTCCTAGCAAGCCTCCTAGGTTGGCCTCAAACTCAGGATCCTCCTGCCTCTGACTTCTTCAGTAAATCCAACCAGAGTGTGCCACCATAACCGGCCGAGTGTATCTCCGGTCTGAGCTGGGGCTCACAAGGTCACAGGCAAGCAGCTTTTTCATGAATTTGTACCACAAATGTTGGGAACCAGATGTAACAGGAATCTTAATAGGTCTTATTAATAAAATCAAACCCGAGGCTAGTTATTGGGGTGAACGCTGGAAGATCAGAGACATAGAACAAGCCACAGCTACCTCACAGTGCATAAGAATCTACACAAGATACTAAATCCTGGACAGGATTTCAATTATCTGCCAAGAGTTAGTTTTTTTCTGTCAAAACATTTGCTACTCTGGTTTCAGAATCACAGTGGGTAGATTCTTCACACTCTGGCAAAGTAATGAGACTCCCCTCCATTGGCTCAGCAGAAGTGCCTCCCTGTGCAGCTAGACATTACCCTTGCTATCTGTGCTTTTAAATGTCAGTTATAGACAGAGACTAGAGCTAAAGCTCACCTAAGTCTTTCCTTAGAGCTGGAGTTTCTCACTTTGGTTTTAAATTTTTATCGAGGATCTGGAGAGAAGGCCCAGAGGTCAAGAGCATGAACTGTTCTTACAGAGTGACCAAGTTCTGTTCCCAGCAGCTCTCAACTGCCTGGAGCTCCAGCTCCTGTAGATCCCACACCTTCTTCTGGAGTCTGTGGGTATCTGCACACACATGTCTGTATACACACACATATACACATACTCAAAAATAAATATTTTTAAACAAATTAGTTGAATATTGACAAGTTACAGTTGTATATATTTGTAAGATACAAAGTGATGTTGTGGTATACACATAAATGTGGGATAGCTGAGGTAAGTTAATTAGCATATACAGCCCCTCACTATGTCCATTCTCTCCCCCATCTGACTAAAACATTGCTGAATTTCTCCCACAAAGACTAAAACTTGAAGTGAAGCAGAACTCAGAATCTAGGATGCCCAGCATGGCACATTATCTCCAGAGTTCCTAGACATTAAGGAATGCATGGAAATTCATTATGGAAATGATGATTATTTAAAAAAAAATAGTTGGGGATAAAGCTCAGCAGTAAAGTGCTTGCCTAGTAGGAGTGAGGTCCTGAGTTAAATTCCTAGAATCATTAAAAAAATAAAAACCTAAGAAAACTATTTTTATTTGATTTGTTTCATTTAAACACTTTTAATTATCTAAGTTTATGCCTCTTTAAGACTGGTAAGACACATAGATGTTATTTAGACCAGTCTTCAACTCTATCCTCTTTTCTGAGAACTTCTCTTATCTGGCTAAGATTTGGGTCCTTACTCTTGTCATAAAAAAGCTTTACTGTGATACAACTGATACACATTTTATGAAGGGTATTATTTAGTAAGTGAGCATATCCACCAGAAACTTAGGGAAGGGTATTGGAAAAGTTTACTTGTGAGTTTTGGATTTTGTTCATATATATAATCAGTGCTTTGTTAGTATAATCACAAAGTTGTGCACTTATCACTGTGTAATTCAAGTGCATTTCCTTGTCCCAGGAGAAGTCTGTGCCCTCTGGGAGTCTCATAATTGCTCTCCATTCCCCTGCTCTCCTCTCCAGCCTCTGGTAATTGCTACTCTACTTTTTAATCTCTGTAGATTTGCTTATTCTGGATAGCTCATATTCATGGGATCATATAATAAATACATGGATTTTTGTGTCTGTTGTGCTCTTCACATAACTATTTCAGATTCATCTGTTGTAGCAAGTATTAATCCAGTTACATGTCACACAGATGCATTCTAAGAAATGAACCATTGGGTAATTCTATCATTGTGCAAACATTGTACAGTATATTTATGAAAACTGAGAAGATGAGGTTGCAAGAAATATTTTTTTTCTATCAGTGATAGTTAGTGCTCCAAGGGTCAATATTCCATGAGCTTCTCCCATCTTGTGACATTTGCCCAATTCCTATACATTCCTGAGACTTTCTATCACACCCTTCCCTTCATGAAAATTAACCAATCATGTCAGATTGTGAGGTCAAACTCCCACCAATGGGTTGAAACACAGTCACTACCTGCATTCGGGTTAAGAAACAAAGGGCATTTTGGCCATGTATGCTTGCTAGACTGGCTTGTTTTCTGGGTTACCCTTTTTACAAAAAGAAATTGCCTTGCTAGCTACTTTCACTTTGTGCATTTCTTTGTGTGACATCAAGATCATTTTCATCCAACAGAGTGACATATATACCCGGGCTATACAGTACACAGCCTATTCTATTATGGCTATGTTGGACAACAAAACACAAGACTAAATCAAGCATGAGAGCCAATGATGCAATCAAGAGACTGGGAAGATATGGCATGCGGAGTACCATGGGAGAATGCCATACTGGAAACATTTCTGATATAAATAGAATGAATTAACCATAAAAAAGTATACCATAGTAAATAAGCAAAGAAGGGGCATTGGCATTTATTAAGTGCTATGTACTATCTATCTATCTATCTATCTATCTATATGCTATACTTTATAGAACTGATGGTACAGAACATGTGTTGATGCCAGCATCTCTACACATGCAGGGATGCACAGTGTTACAATTGCCGTGGTTCATCACTAGCCAATATGTTTTTTTCAGGTCTGTCAGTGTGATCTTATGGAATTATGTATGTGGTCTATCCTTGACCATTGTAACCTGGTGGTGACTGCCCTTCATATTATTAAATATGAACAAATCAAATTCTGTCCATCCAGTAATGAGTTTGGGTATCTGATGTGTCAGTTACGAAGACTGTTAAAAACAACATAACTGGTGACAGTTTTCCACATGGTATGTAATGGCACTGGCAAGAGCCAGTATTCTTGTCCTTTTCCTGACTTTAGGGAGGAAACTTTCAACCTCTGGCCATTAAATCAGATACGGTAGTGGCTTCAACCAAAGTAGTAGCAATAGCTGTTGGTTGGAGAACAATTTCCTCTTACTTGGATGTTTCATCCAGGAGGGACCAGGATGGGGAGGCTCATGAGACTCAGGAAGTAAACAAATGTCATAAGTTTGGGAAAACTGAAACCTAAACAATTTATGTGGGCCCCTCCCCAAGGTTCCAGAAGCAATGAACAATTGCTAGATGAAGAGGCTCTGACTAGCTGGGCTGCCCGAGGACATGGAGCTACCAAGAGGAGACTTGAGATTCCTGCAAATGGTGAAGAGAGGTACAGGGTTGCAGCTTTCATGAGTCCTCACCTCCGATGATGCAGCTGCCTTTGAGTTATCCTGCCTTTTTGTTTTGTTTTGTTTTGTGTTTTTGTTTTCGAGACAGGATTTCTCTGTTTCTCTTTGTAGTTTTGGTGCCTGTCCTGGATCTCGCTCTGTAGACCAGGCTGGCCTTCAACTCACAAAGATCCACCTGGCTCTGCCTCTGAGTGCTGGGATCAAAGGCGTGTGCCACCACCGCCTGGCTATCCTACCTTTTGTAAATAACTTCTCAACCATATTCCTGTAAGGAACCTCAATAAACACATTGGTTCACCAAATTGGACTTTGGTGTTGGTGTAATGTTTATTTTGATCTGTGGCTTTCTATCTTCTCTATATGAAGGGTGTCATTTCTCTCCAGGAAAAGTCTCACACAACAATGGTGAGAAGCATTGGATGTATTTTGAGATAAGATATGAGGGAATAGATGTGATATAAGTGCAAAGAGATTGGCCTCCAGACTGACACAAAGACTCTAACCTGAGAGCTGCAATGAGGGAGTACCTGTCACTGAGATGTGGAATGTAAATAGAGCAAGCTTAGAATTAGAGGAATGTCAACAATCCAAAAGTTACTGTGTCACTTTGGGGTAGACTTTGCTCATTATTGATCAATTATTCATCACTTCCTTCCCTCCAAACAGATCTCATCTACTTAGTGAAGTATGATCCTAATTAGTCTTCTCAATACAAACCAGGAGTCAGATATCAGGGTAAAGCTGAAAGATCAGAGAAGCAGAGCAGCCAGCCACCAGAGAGTTTTTACCTCTCTTAATCCTTGGACCCAAAGGACTGACCCAGATCCTGTCTCCACCACCGTTATATTCCTATCTCCACCTTCCAATTGTGTTGGGATTAAAGGCGTAAGCCTCCCAAGTACTAGGACCAAAGGTGTGTGCCACCATCCAGCTTCTATTAGTGGCTAGCTCCACCCTCTGATCTGCAGGCAAACTTTATTTGTCAGAAAACAAAATATCACACAACTCAGTATAGCTGAAATTTATTTGTGCTCAATAAAAACAAAACTTTCTAATCTTTCTTGCAGCAAGGATTCAGAATTCTGGCCAACTGGGACCCTCTTAGGAATCCCCAGGACGTTCTCGCTTTGCCGATGGAAGTACTTCCTTTTATCCCTTTGCAACCAGAGAAGCAACCATGATAACAAAAACTCCTCCCATAGGGTGACAGTGAAAGAGGAGAGAGGTTAGAAGTGCTCAGAAGAACGTGAAGTATTAACCAGCTTGGACCTGTTTTCTTTGGTCTCCTTGTCAACTTATTGTTTTTTTAACGAAAGAGAAAGTAAACACAGAGGAGGGAAAAAGAAAATGCCTCAATTTGGCTAATTGGGTTTCATTACAATTGGCCAAACACTATCTGTAGTAATACACCCGCTTCCTCTGAGTCATTGATTGTAATAATGGGAAGCCACACAGCAGAGGCCAGCTCTCTTCAGATAAATCTAGGCTGTTTGGCTGTAAAATTTACCAACCATCTTACTACTCAGCCCTCAAGGTCCACTGTGTCTACCTCGATGGCCTGAGAAGATTTGTCTTCTAGGAATTCCAATCTACTCTGCCTATGGCCCTCTTCTGTTCTCTCAGATTAGTAATGCCATTCTAAAACAGTCTACAGGGAGCCCCACACCCCTTGTGGCCCACACATATGATTGTATGCAAAACACCCATTCCCATAAAACTGAAATAAAACAGTTTTTTGGTTTATTAAACCTACCCTCCCCAATAGAGTTTCATGTGGCACACATTATTGTACACAAAACACCCATTCCCATAAAACTGAAATAAACCAATCTCTTGGTTTATTAAAACTCCACCCCCCAAAAGAGTTCCATGTGGAATGTGATCCATTCCCTCTCATGAAGTCAGTGTGTTTCTTCTTGAGTACCCCTTTTTTTCATCCTACTGAACCTATCTGGGCTCAAAAGTGCCCCCAGATTGTGTGTATGTGTGTGTGTGTGTGTGTGTGTGTGTGTGTGTGTGTGTGTGTGTGTGTGTGTGTGTGTGTGTGTGTGTGTGTTCTCCTTCCCTGCTTATCTGGATGATGTTTATTGTGGCATTGTATGGGCATTGGAAAAGTGTCCTTATTTTCTAATAAAGGGGGGTGGGTGGACCTAACAGCAGTTTCAAAGATGTCAGTCCACAAAGGAACACTTTAACCATCAGGAAACAAAGCTACCAAGATACAGCTGTAGTTTCCTTGGTTACCTCACATCCTAGTCTTTTGTCTATTGGGTCAAGATGAACCTAACTGCTGAAGGGGTAGTTATACAGGGCACTGTCTCTTTCTTGCTCATATCTGCCTAGCTACTTATGGTAACAATGCTCTCCAGTATTTCTTTCTATTCTTACTTTATTTTAAACAGTGCAGATGCATCCTGCTTGGCTGGGCCTCCTGACCCTCGTGCACATTTAGTAAAACTAAGGCATGAATATTGGTGCATTAGTACTAACTGCACACCAGGCTATTCGGGTCTCATCATTTATTTCCCCCTTGCCATTTCAAGATCCAGCCTAGAATCCCACATTGCAAATGAACTTTGTGGATGTTTCATTTCATTATTCAGGGTATCTTTAACTTTTTTCCTCCTTTCTTATCAAAATTATTAGGCTTGAACGAGAAAATTCTCTCTGGGAGCTGGAGAGATAGTCGGCAGTTAAGAATGCATTCTTCTTTTGTAGAGGACATGAGTTCAGATCCTAACACCTGCACTGGATGATTTAAAACTACCTATAACTACAGCTCCAAAGATTCTGAAAGTCTCTTCTGGCCACTGAGGACCCTGCACTAACATTGCACAAAACCACACAAAGATATACACATAATTTAAATAAATAACAAGAAAACATTTTTAAAGAAAGGTCTCTCTGTTTCTCTATTGTTTGGTTTAGTTTATAAGGCAACCAAGTTTTTCTTTAAATAGCTTCTCTTTAAGGAGCCTATCCCACTGGATGGGGGCAGAAATCTGTCTGTTAGAATCTGGGTCAGTCAGCTCCTGGTGGCCCCTGGACTCAGCAAATGTGCAGCAAAGTGTTCATTTCACATTGTTCTTTGCAGCCATGTTTCAACCCTGCTCCTCCTATTGACCTTAAGGAGGTCTGAAGTGAGATATCTGAGAATTCACTTCATCTTATGTCCAAAAGTATTTGCTTTTGAATAGAACATCTGACAGGTGCTAGGATGCTTAGCCTGAAATCAAGAGTGGGTCTGAGTCTGGGGATCCAGCAAATGCCCCAGGCACAGTGTTCTGGGGATCTGGAAAGAGTCGAAGCTATGTTGGATATCACATTACATGTTTGTGGGACTAAGAGAAAAACAACACAAACTAACCCCATGAAGTCAATGTACCTCTAACAGGGTTAAAAGGTAAATGAAGTAGTGATGAATTCAGGGAGCTTATGTCCATCAAGGTGTGTGTGTGTGTGTGTGTGTGTGTGTGGTGTTTACTGAGGGTTGCCCTTAGCACCATGTACATGATATAACACCAGACTTATTTTTACATTTTATTTTTTGAGATCTTGCCAACTTGACCAGGCTGCGCTCTCTCTCTCTCTCTCTCTCTCTCTCTCTCTCTCTCTCTCTCTCCCCTTCCTTCCTTATTTCCCTCTGTCCCTCCCTCCCTCCTTCCTTCCTTCCTTCCTTCCTTCCTTCCTTCCTTCCTTCCTTCCTTCCTTCTTTTTTCCTTCCTTTCTTCTTTCTTCCTTCTTTCATGCATGCATGCCACAGTATATATGTGGCAGTCACAGGGCAACTCAGTTCTCTACTTCTACCATGTGGGTTCCAGGGATTAAACTTGGTCATCAGGATCGGCAACAGGTACCTTGCTAGTTCTGGACTTGAATTATTTATTCTCCTTTCTCAATCTCCCAAGAAGCTCTGATTATAGGTGTATCATCAGGCCCAACACATATTATATACAATGCTAAAGATATATTCAAATGTTATAAATATATTACTTTATTATATGTAATAAATTGTATTAAATCTATTTATGGGGCTGGAGAGATGGCTTAGTGGTTAAGAGCCCTTATTGCTTTTACAGAGGACCTGGTTTCAATTCCCAACACCCACACGATGGTTCACAACCATTTATAACTCCAGTTCCAGGGTATCTGAAGCACTCTTCTGACGTCTGTGGGCATCAGACAAATACATGGTACATATACATTCACACTGGCAAAGCATTTATACACAGAAGATAAAATAAATCTTAAAAAATTTTAAAAATCTATTTAGATACAATATAAATATTGTATTTTTATACAATGTATTCCAACACTGAGATGTCAAATTATTGCTGACATGAACATTTAGGCAATTTTTTTTTAATTCCCCCAAAAGAAGAGATATTTGACAAGGACTTGGAGTTTTCCAATTATTTCCAAATAATGCAACCAACAAATCCTCTTTATTTTTACTGGAAAAAAATATATGTCAAGTTGGCCACAGATAGTGACAATTTAACAGGTAAGATTCCAAAATCTACTATTGGAAAATGTGAAGGTTGTGTGTTTATTGTAATGGCGCTTTACTGTCTTCAATGCCACAAGTGTTGCTCATCAAATTATAACATTTGACATTCATTAAGTACATATTATGTCCTAAATACTGGATGCTGGGCTAAGTCAGTTAATATCACTTTAGCTGAGTCAATTAATATTGTTCTCATAACTCCAAGCTTGACCTCATACCCACTTTGCAGATTAGAAAACTAAAGTTTAGGTTATCCATTCATCCAAGTTATTTGTTAGTAAAGGAGTAATTTTACCAATAGCAAGAAGAGATGCTACAATCCTCACTTTTTTGTTGTTGCTATGACTAAATACTGACCAAAAGTAATATATGGGAGGGAGGATTTGTTTTGGCTGAAGGACTGAGAGGGTCCAGTCCATCATGGCAGGGAAGGCTTGGGACTGAAGTGGCTTGGTACATGGCACAATCAGGAAGCAGAGAAAGGCTCAGGCCCCTACTCAGCTGGCATTCTCACTTTTTTCTCTATTTACTCCATTAAGAACCCTAGCCCAAGCAATGGTGCTGCCCACATTCAAGGTAGATCTTCTGCCCCACAGCTAATCCTCTCAGAAACACTCTCACAGAAACACCCAAAGGTACGCTTCACTGATGCCCTAGGATTCTTGAATCCAACTTTGTTGACAAACTTACCCATCACAAGTGCCTAGTAAGGTAGAATTTGAAAAAATAAAAAGAAAATACAATAATCCATTGATATTTATGTGGGGGAGGGTTACTTCTAGAATCTTCCTTGAGCACCAAAACTACTTGAATAAGTCTCTAATAAAAAGTGGTGGAGCTGCTGCAATAAACTATGACTATCCTGCATACAGCTATGACTATCCTGCATACATGAACCATTTCTGACTTTTGAGATCCAGTACAATGAAATGTGTGAAGAGTTGTCATAATGTACTGCTTAGGGAGTAATACAAGAAGAGCCTGTACAAGTTCAGTAAAGATTCAGTTTGATTTAGAATGTTTTTATCTGATGTTCATTGAATCTGCAGATGTGGGAAGCTGCAGATTCAGACAATCAATTATATTGAGAGAAAGAAATATTTCAATGAAACAGAGAGGAAATTGCACACTTATAATTTGTACTATTTTTAGTCTAGTGACAGCCTTTATTTCTTCTTCCCTCTAGAGAGAAACTGAGGGTATAGAGACCCTTTGATGAGGTGACAGGACTCTGAGGCTTTGAGGTCACTCTGGACACTGCCTCTAACACAAGCACCTGGAGAGGTAGTCCACACTTGATGTCCATCTGCTGGAAAGATCTCATAGCTGAGAGTGTTTAAGCAGCTGAGAAGCCCCGTTTTGTCTGAAGCACAACACAAGCTCTTTGCATGAAGAGGGAGATTGGCAAGTAATTCTCCATTTCATCAGAAACTGAGCACTTAAAAATGAGTCTGAACTAATTATTCCTCTGGGGAAAAAAAACGCATCTTTTTGTTGATGCTTTTGGAGTTTTATAAGTAACAGTGGTATCATTTGAAAATGGTTTGCTCCCACCATAACTCATGCTGGGGCTTCCTGCCTTGTCAGTTGTCAGTATGTGGAGTGGGAGGTATTTGATTTATGGAGATGGCATCACCATGAATAGATTGCTTCCATCTTGGGAGTGAGTGAGCCATCCCTCTCCTGGGACTGCGTTAGTCACCTTGACAAGGTGGCTCTAAAGCTCCATTATTCTGAGGATTTGTCTCCATGAGTGCTGGCTCCCTCTGCTTCTCATGCCCCAGGCTTCACAGATGCTCAGAAGATACAGCTGCCCCATCTTGTATCCCCCACCTTCAAAACTGCGACCCAAATGAAACTTTTCTATGTGAATTACCTAGCCAGGTGACAAGGAGGGCTACGGCATACTGTCTTTTGGCCATGACATGCCCATTGCACTCATGAGCCCACAGTAGGTATGGCTGCATGCACAAAGCCTGCACAAGACTGCTCCCATCAACATTTGGTGATGGATGAGGAAGAGACTGATGGGATCTGATCCCTTCATCTCTACTTCTTCTTGGGAGGCATGAGTGAACAGGCCTCCACCAAGCACAGCTTCTGTGGTGCACTGAGCCACCACAGATTGGAGGACCAGGACTAGTGATCATGGACTGAGATTTCAGAAACCCTGAGCCAAAGTAAACATTCTTCCTTTTAAGCTGACCACCTCAGGTATTTAATGTGACCATGACAGTTGACTGGAAATCTGATCTTGGTATTTGATTTTTACTTTAATGAACACAATCATTTTCCTCAAAGCCTCTTGTAATCTGTTCAGCTATCCAGCCATTAGTACCCTTCCTGACTCCTGACCCAGTAACCATTGACCTTTCAGCACTATAAACTAGTTCGCCTTATCTGAAACTCTATTCAGATGAACTTAGTAATATCTTTGTCTGAATTCTTTAACTCAGCACAGTTATTTTAAGATTCTCCCATGTTGTGTGCATTAATAATTCATTCCCTTTTATTAAACATTAAGAAACAAAGGCAAATGGGCAATTAGATGATGCAGAGATCCCACTCTGAAGAGTTCCTGACAGAGCCTGATAGACACTCAGGGGAGTCAGCCACATGTACCGTGTTTTCTGCTCTCACTGGATCAGAGTCTACAATAATAGGCAAGTCAGCCACTCAGGCACGGTTAGTGAGCATGTGCCATGTGCCATGTGCCAGGCAAGGCAAGGCCAAGCAAGCTAAGTCAAAACTCAAGGAGACATAAGCCTGTGAGAGAGAAATTACAGACTTAGTGGGAGCCAAGGGGATCTCCCTGTGGTGGTATTGTGTTCCCCAAAATATTGTACATCCTAATAAACTTATCTGGGGTCAGAGACAGAACAGCCACAATATTAAACATAGAGCATAGGCAGTGGTAGCACACACCTTTAATCCTAGCATTCCAGAGGCAGAAATCCATCTGTTCAAGTAAACAGCCAAGCATGGTGACTCACACCTTTAATCCCAGGGAGTGATGGTAGAAAACAGAAAGTTATATAAGGCGTGAGGACTAGGGACTAGAAGCATTTGGCTGGTTAAGCTTTTAGGCCTTTGAGCAGCACAGTTCAGCTGAAATTCATTCTGGATGAGGACTCAGAGGCTTCCAGTCTGAGGAAACAGGATCAGCTGAGGAACTGGCGAGGTGAGGTAGCTGTGGCTTGTTCTGCTTCTCTGATCTTCCAGCATTCACCCCAATACCTGGCTTGGGGTTGTTTTTATTAATAAGAACTTTTAAGATTCCTGCTACATCTCCCAAACAAAGTGAACATTACATTACTTGCAGCCTAACAAATTACCCCTCCCCACCCCAAACATCAGCAACTTAATAAATAAGAGCATGTCTTATCTCCTGCTCTCTGTGTGTTGGGATCCTAAAGCAGTTCAGTAATGAGGTACTTCTGGTTCAGTGTTGCTTAGGAAGCTGAAGGCAAACAGATGGCCAAATGGCAGATCTGCTGCCAAGCTCACTTGGACCACAGCTGGAATCCTCAGGTCCTCACAGACTGTTGGCCAGTGACTTTATTGTATTGTCACATGAAGAGTCTTCAGGATTCACAGCTAGCTTCTCAGAGAGTGTGAACTAAGAGATTGAAGGCACAGGCTTTTAATAACCTAACGCTGGAAGGGATGTCCAATTGTCGGCACTGGTTATAAAGAACCCCAATAGAAATGAGCAAGGGGGCAGCATGTAGTGTTGTTACCAGGATGGAGCTGTCTTAGAAGATACCTAACAGAAGAATTGACTATGAGCACATGTGCCACTCAGTCATACCACATGATTCAGGTGTTTTCTATATGAATGGAAGCTTCATGTGACTAAATCTGCCAAGAGCCTTTAAACTATCACAATGGCTTTTAATATGACACATTGCAGATAAGAGACAGGGCGAATATAGTCACCGTACATCACGTTCACCCCCTTTTGCTTATTTGCATGTCATAGATTTGTTCCACTAAGGCAGCTGCCTGGTTACCATGGCAACAGCTCAGAGGTAAATTTCCCTCAAGCACAAAGGCAATTGGAAGAGTAAAATTAAAGAGACTTGAAACAAAGAACAAAAAAATTATCTTTGTTTGCCCAAATGAACCTGATAAATTTTAAATTGCACAATAAGATCCAGAGAGAGAGCTCCACCAAAGACGTTATGTATGGCTAACACATTATGTATAGCTTTATTTCTATGAAATACAATAGAAATGTTTTTAGAACTTTCAATCATGACAGAAAATACTTTTAAACCCCCACAGAATATTATCATGCAGAAACTTGAATGTGCAGCTGGATGGGGTAGCTGGGAGTGGAAGGTGGAGGGGGTGGAGCTTGGGGTAAGGAGATACAAGAAGGAATTGGTCCCAGATTAGCTGTCCGTAATTCCTTTGGTCCACTGCTGGATCACTGTGACTTCAGCTAAGTCAGGGGCCACTCAGAGTCACAGCCACTTGCTCTTGCTCTTTTCTCCAAAGCAGCTTTGACAATGCCAACCTGGTATTTTGAGGCTCTCAAATGGAAGATAACATGCCCTGAAAGACATCACTGACCTCTGAGCAGCACTCTATGCTTGTTCACCCATATTGAAAGGAAGAACAGGGGTGGACTTGTTCATGTCAAACCAGTTCATTGCAAAGTCATCTTGCCATTCATGAGCACCTGACAGTTTCAGCAAATCTACACAGAAATTTCTTCCACATGCCAGCATAAGGTTTTCCTGGGGCAACTGATTCTCCTTCTCCCTCCGAACAAAGTTCTGTTATCAAGTAAGAAAGAAGGCAACCATCCAGTAATGGTAATACAAACCTGTAACCCCAGTACTTGGAAGGTTCAGGCAGGAGGATTACGATTTTGAGGCTAACCTGGACTATATAGCAACATAGATCCCACCTCAGAAAAACAAAACAAACTAACTAAAACAACTAACTGTGTCTCACATACTCATAAACTTTCTGCTATCACTGAGAGCTTGTTGATTCCCATAGTAATTCTGTCCCTTCTTGTTTTGTGAAGTTTGTTTTAAAAGTATGGGAACATTGCCCAATTCTTTTTATGAGGCCACAGTTACCCTGATACCTAAACCACAAAAAGAACCAACAAAAAAAGAGAACTACAGACCAATTTCACTTCTGAACATAGATGCAAAAATTCTCAATAAAATACTTACAAACCAAATTCAAGAACACATTTAAAGGATCGTCCACCACGATCAAGGAGGCTTCATCCCAGAGATGCAGGGATGGTTTAACATATGTAAACTGATAAATGTAATGCACTGTATAAACGGGATGAAACAAAACCAAAAGTCACACAATCATCTCTTCAGATGAAGAAAAGGTCTTTGACAAAATCCAACATTCCTTTATGATAAAAGTCATGGAGAGATTAGGGTTACAAGGGACATACATCAAAATAATAAAGGCAATTTATAGCCAACATCAACCCAAATGGAGACAAATTTAAAGTATTTCCACTAAAATCTGAAACAAGACAAGGTTGTTCATACCTATTCCATATATTACTAAAAGTCTCAACTAGAGCAATAAGAGAACTTAAAAAGATCAAGGGGATATAGCTAGGAAGGTAAGAAGTCAAAGTATCTTTATTTATAGATGATGTAATTTTATACATGTGGCCTTAAAATTCCACCAGAAAACTCCTACAGTTGAAATATCAGGATACAAAATTAGCACACAAAAATTAGTAGCCTTCCTATATACAAATGACAGATGGACTGAGAGAAAAATAAGGGAAACATCACCTTTCATAATAACCTCAAAAATATGAAATATATTGGGGTTGCTCCAACCAAGCAAGTAAAAAAACTTATATGATAAAAATTATCTGAAAAAAGAAATTGAAGAAGATATTAGAAGATCGAAAGATCTCTCATGCTCATGGATTGATAGGATTGATATAGCAAAAAAAGCCTAACCTACCAAATGTAACATGCAGATTTAATGCAATTCCCATCAAAATTCCAACCTATTTCTTCACAAATCTTGAAAGGACAATTTTCAGCTTCATATGGAAACACACACACACACACACACACACACACACACACACATACACACATACACACACACACACAGAGAGAGAGAGAGAGAGAGAGAGAGAGAGAGAGAGAGAGAGAGAGAGAGAGAGAGCAAATACACTGAATCTGATAGAAGAGAGAGTGGGGAACAACCTTGAACTCATTGGTACAGGAAAAGACTTCCTGAACAGAACACCATTAGCAGAGGCATTGAGAACAACAATTAATAAATACGACTTCATGAAATTGAGAAGCTTCTGCATGGCAAAGGACACCATCATTTGGACAAAGCAGCAGGCTACAAGATGGGAAAAATTTTTTACTGACTACACATCTGATAGAGGATTAATATCTAAAATATATAAAGAATTTAAAAAAATTGGACATCAAGAAAACAAATAACTCAATTAAAAAAATAGGGTATAGATCTAAACAGAAAATTCTCAAAAGAGCAATCTCTAATGGCTGAGAAGTACTTAACAAAGTAGTCAACATCATTAGTAATAAGCGAAATGCAAATCAAACTACTTTGAGATTTCATCTTACCCCAGTTAGAACGACTAAGATCAATAAAACAAGTGAAAGATGCTGGTGAAGCTGTGGGGGAAGGTGAACACTTATTCATTGCTGGTGGGAGGACAAACTTGTAGAGCCACTATGGAAACCAGTGTGGATATTCCTCAGGAAATGGGGAGTAGTTCTACCTCAAGCTATACCATATACCCAAAGGACATTTCATCTTGCTACAGAGACATTTGCTCAACAATGTTCATTTCTGCTCTATTTCTAACAGCCAGAATAGATACAGCCTACATGTCTGTCAATGGATGAATGGATTAAAAAAAAAAAAAACACGGTACATTTACATGATAGACTATTACTCAGCCATTAAAACAATGAAAATCACAGGTAAATGGGTGGAGCTAGAAAAGAAAATTATCCTGAGTGAGGTAACTCAGACCCAGAAAGACAAATACAAAGAAAGACAAATATTCATTTATATGTGGGTGTGAGCTGTTAAGTCTTCTATAAACAAGCTCCAATCTATATAACTACAGATGTTAGGTATACAGTAAAGAAATGAGGAGACAAGGATCTACCTAAGAAGGGGAAATAGATGAGATAGTTAGGGATGGACGAGGGTGGGGACAGGAACTGGAGGATCAAACAGAAGGGGAAGAGAGAGATGAAGGGAATATGGGGATAAACAGCTAAAACTGAAATCCATGTGGTGATATTGTATCCCCAAAATATTGTGCACCTTAATAAACTTATCTGGAGTCAGAGAACAGAACAGCCACTAGATATAGAGGCCAGAAAATAGTGGCACACATGCCTTTAATCCTATCACTTGGGAGGCAGAAATCCATCCAGATCTCTGTGAGTTTAAAGCCACACTGGAAACAGCCAGGCATGGTGACTCATGCCTTTAATCCCAGGAAGTGATGGCAGAAAGCAGAAAGGTATATAAGGCATGAGGCCAAGGAACTATAGTTGGTTAAGCTTCAGGCTTTTGAGAAGCACAGTTCAGCTGAGATCCATTTGGATGAGAACTCAGAGGCTCCCAGTCTGAGGAAACAGGATCAGCTGAGGAATTAGCAAGGTGAGGTGGCTGTGGCTTGTTCTGCTTCTCTGATCTTCCAGCATTCACCCCAATATCTGGCTCCAGGTTTGTTCTTATTAATAAGACTTTTTAAGATTCATGCTACAGATCCATTTGGGCGGAAGGGGGAAAAGAGCCCCAGCTGAACATCTCTTATCACCAAATGAACTTCCAGTGCTGGGAATGAATTATATCTAACCAAGTTGTTGGCCAAAGAAACCCTATAGGATCCCCAAATGACCCAGGCTATTGCCAAGGCTATTGATTGCTCTCTACAAATTGATGTTAAGGCTCTATTGCTGAAGAGATCTATACAACTCAGTGAATTGGTGCCTACCTAGAGCCTTTGCCTGTTCTGACTATTGTTCATGGTACTGGAAAGTATTCTGCATGCTACCAAAGGAGAAAGGTAAACAGCAATCAGGCTACAAACTCTTCAATCTACAGTGATGACCTGCCTGCAATATGTACTAGTGTAATAGTGGTGCAAAGTTTGTGGGAGTCACCAGTCAATACTGATTGGACTTACGGTCCACTCCATGATGGAACTAATCACTGACACTGCTCGCGTGGCCAAGAACTGCTGTGAGATGTTCTGTATGTTAAATGTGTTGCTCTGATTGGTTAATAAATAAAATACTGATTGGCCAGTAGCCAGGCAGGAAGTATAGGTGGGACAAGGAGAGAAGAGAAAGCTGAAAGGTGGAAGGCTGAGGCAGAGAGATGCTGCCAGCTGCCACCATGACAAGGAAGATGCAAGGTACTGGTAAGCCACGAGCCACGTGGCAACTTATAGATTAATAGAAATGGGTTAATTTAAGACATAAGAACAGCTAGCAAGAAGCCAGAGCCATTAGGCCAAACAGTTTAAATAATATAAGCGTCTGTGTGTTTATTTTATAAGTGGGCTACAGGACTGCCGGGACTTGGTGGGACCCGGAGAGAAAAACTCTAGTTACAAAGAACATGAGACCAGATAGGCCAGGGACCTAGAGGAAAGCCAAATGCTATTCTCTGCTAAAGGAATATAGCTATTAAATGACTCAGTGACATTCTGCTATACTCATAGATTAGTGCCTTTCCTCCTGCAGTAGGTGGGAACAAATACAGGGACCCTCAGGCAGAGAGCAATAGACCTTGGAGCACTCAGTCCTAAATGTGATGTTACCATCAAATCCTTCCCTTCAGGGCTCTGGGAACCCCAAGGAAGAGGAGGCAGCCATATTGTAAGAGACAGAGAGGATGAAGAACACCAAGGAAACAAGGCCTTTAAACACAGCAAGATGCACATATGAACTCACAGAGACTGTGGCAACATGCATAGGGGTCAGCACCCTGTGGGGTCCCAGTGTTCACAGCAATAGACACAAGTCCCCATCTCTAACACCAAAGCTATTTCCAGTAGATAACCATCGGTAAATGAAAACTTAGTTCTATCCAATGGAGTATCTCTGGGGATATAATCCATTCTCAAGGCGAGGCCCCCTGCCCAACAGTAGATAACCAACACAAAACAAACTCAGTGGTATCTTTGGAGGCTTTGTCCCATAATGTTTTGTTGTTTTTTTTTTAAACAAAACAAAAACAAACCTTACAGGTCCTTTGTACATATATTATGGCTTCCAGTGTTGTGTTTTTATGAGATTTCTATGTGTACGAACATGTGTATCTCTGTGTCCATATGTGTTTCTTTGCTTTTTCCTTAACTCTTTATCTTGTTTGATTGTTTTGTCCTGTTCTGGTTTGTGTACTTTGTTTTATGTTATTTTATTATTATTATGGAGATGTTTATCTGTTTTCTAACAAGAGACAGAAAGAGTGCAGAGCTGGATGGGAGAAGTGGGGGAGGATCTTGGAGGAGGTGGAAGAGGGGAAGCCATAATCAGAATACATTCATTTGAAAAAGATATATTTTCAATAAAAGAAAAAATAGAAGGGAAAAAAAGAGAAAACACAAAAGCATACAAATCCACTACTTCTTGCCCGAGGGTTTCTTTTATTAGTAATTACTCATTTTTCATCCTATTAATGCTCTTCTTATATTCGATTTTTTTCCTGACAGTAGTGTTTACATATCATCTTTCTTTTAGTTAATTTTCATACTCTCAGAGTGTTTCTTACAATTAATCGATTAATTGCTCATGTTTTGTTTTGTTTTTAAACTCTGTGTGTGTGTGTGTGTGTGTGTGTGTGTGTGTGTGTGTGTGTGTGTGTGTGTGTAGGAGCGTGCTCATGTTTGTGTGTAAATGCAGGCATGCATTTGCCATGGACCACACGTGGAGGTGAGAGAACAGCTTGAGGTACTGCTCCTTACCTCCCAGGGAGCTCACTGCTGCTGTATTCACGGGTTAGGCAGCCTGTGGCCTTGCAGGGGTTTTCCTGTCTCTTCAACCATAGGCATATTGGGATTACATATGCTCACACACTCATGGGACTGCACCAGGCTTTTACATGGGTTCTGGGGATCTGAACTTAAGTCCTCAGTCTTGAATGGCAAACACTTTACCCGCTGAGTTCTCTCTCTAGTCCCTGCTTTAAAACAAACAAGCACACACACACACAAACTGCAATTATTTCTATCTTGAAGTGTATTAGTTTAATCCATTTACATTTATCAAATTAGAGATGTAGACTCACTTTCCCATCTTCTGTGTTTCATATTTACCATGAACATTTTCTAAAGTTATTAACCAAGCTTCTATTTGGGTGGGCTGGACCACCAGGGCACATGAAATTCCTAGCAGAGAATCCCCTAACCTCATGGGGATTCTCTGACAGCCACAGCCCAGAATGGCCTGTCTTACAAGTGATCTGCAAGACAGCCAGCCCCACCTGTTAGCGTCAGCCTGGTCCCTCATGTCATCCCCTCACTGTGACTCCTGACTAGCTGGAAGCCGTCCCCAAAGAAACAGAAAGAAAAGATGGAAGGGGTTGCAGTTTTCTTCGATCTACAGATTGATGATAACTTGTTCTTGTCTTTTCTTTTAAGAACTGGGGGTTAGTTTTGTTTTGCTTTGTCATGCAAAACCTGTTGGCTCCTTCTATGAAATACACACAAAAGCATGGATGCTCCAGAGCTCACAGCCAATTCTCTGCCTTGCCAGCTGTTCCTCCTTCCCCCTCCAAAACTGCATACATCACATTTTTCTCCCCAGGGAGTTTTCTAGGTGAGTCCATGATGCTTCAAACTCGCATATCCGTCTTTCTGCTTTACTGAGCTTCCTCTCACTTACACACAGGGAGGATAAATAGTGTTACAATATCATGCACTTTCAGGTTTGAGATGTCTAACTTCTGGCTCTGCCACTTACTGGCTATGTGTATTTAAGCAAGTCCTGAATCCTTCTGAGCCACAAATACCCCAGGTCAAATTGGCAAGCAAGGTCAATGGGAGAGGCCTTGACCCAAAGGGGAATTACTGGAGAGTGGACAGAAGAGTAAATAACCAAGCCATGTGAAAAATCTGTTCAAAGTCCGGCACAGCTAAACTAACCCTTATAGCAAAGGCACAGAGCGGTTCACTGTGTGGGAGACTGCAGTCTCAAAGACAGTGTTCTTGGATAGTTGCTTCCCCTTCAAGACAATGCTGAGATGAATGCCGAGCTCTGCGAGGTAGATCCCAGAACACTCTTCCACACAGTAACCAATGAACACATGCATGTAGCTTCCAGACCTGCCCACAAGTGTCCCCTTTAAAAGATGCCACATAGCAAAGAGGAAGGAAGACACTAACAGACTTTAGCCATCAAGCACCAAGGATCAAGCACTCATCTACCATATTCTTTGTTCTAATCCTCAGTTTTGAGCTACCTATCCATGGCACCATAGATCTCATACAGGATGAGGATGATGTGGTGGTTTGAATAAGAATGGCCCCATAGGCTCATGTTTGAATACTTAGTGATCCCGGCGTGGCACTGTTTTGCTGTGGGTCTCAGGAATATATCGTAAGAACTCAGCTGGTTATGGCAAAGTCACTACCTGGAGGGATCAAGGATTTCCTCCAGAGGAAGCCAAATTCCAAGAAGCTTTTCGTGTTATTTGGCTTGTTACATATCAGCTGTCTTCTGTTATGAAAATCATGTGTACCTTCATAGTTTTCCTAATTGACTTTTCCCTAAGAAGGACTAACAGTGTAGACTGATCATTTTCTGGACATACACATTCCAGGTATTTGGAGAACAGCCTCAGGAAAGACTTTCTCTGGAATCAGAGATCTCCCTTAGCCACTTTCAAGAACTAACAGTAATAACAAGACTCTTGATTTAAGGTAAATTCCACAAGGAGACACTGCCTAGGTCAGGTGGATGTTAAGTAATAGCTTTACACAATTTAGCTCGGATCCTCCTTTCTTACAGCCTTACTAACTTTGTAGACCTCTAACTCCTTACCTAACCAGTTCTAGGAAATTTAGATAACATTCTGCGCTAACAGCTATGCTCAGCCAGAACCCCAGTTCAAGCCTTCCTGTACTTATCATCATTGGCAGCATCTGGCCAGGTCCATACCCAGATGGAGGAAAGTACCTTGTCAGAGATACCTCTGTATTCTCTAAGAACAGACTTAAGCATCCAGGCTACCTGTTTGAGAAGGCCTGGCAGATGTGCCAATTAAGGTTAACTTCCTCCTTTCCCAAATCTTACCTCTAGTTCCAGATCTCCCTTTAACTATCACCAGAGGCATCTAGCTGTACACAGGTTGCCTAGTGACTGAGCACACCTTCCCCCACCCTGCAGAAAAACTGCAGATAGCTTGGACAGATAGGAGTCACAGGAAAAAAGAAGGCAGTTTTATTTTCTCCCATTAACCTAGCAACTTATATATTCTTAACATTTTCTACCAATTACATTTAAGACTATAGTTGAACACGTAAGATCCCTCTTCTTAGCTATTACCCGAATTTAGCCTTTAGTTAATTTATTTCCCCATTAGTCACTTCCCTTTTGGGTTGCAAGTGATAATTAACGGTTATTGCCCCTCTGTGTGATTCTTCTCACCCCTCTGTTTGACCCTGGAAGCCTGGCTTTGCCCTGCCAAGGGATTGCTGCTTGTAAGTGTATACATACTGGGACTCCCAGGGTACAAAAAGAAATGGAGAAGAGAAAAGAAAATAGAAGAACTAGATGGCTAAGAAATTGAGAGGAACAAACTGAGATAGGGAAGAACTAGACTGAAGAGCTAGAAGAGAGTACTAGAGGAACGAGATGGAAGATGAGGAAGAAACAGATGAGAGAGAAGGAGATGGGAGGGGAGATGATATGGGAAAGAACAAGGTAGATGGGAACCTAGAAGGGGCAGAACTGAGACAAAGGAATTAAGATAGAACCTAGAGGGGACAACAGTAAGTGTAGAGAGAAATCAGGCAAGAAAGGAGCTAAATATGAGAGCAGAATATAAGCCTGCAACTGACACAGAATAATAAAGTGTTTGGACTAAGGAGTTTCGTGTACATAGTTTCATTTCTTTTCATCAAAAACTAATTATCAGCTGGTTGTAGATTCTTCTCGGACCCTGGGAGGGGACTATCGAGGGGCTGGACCCCTATAGTCCCCAACACTACTTGAAAAGATTAAAGGGATTAGGGGGTGTGGCTTTGTTGGAATGAATGTGGCTTTATTGGAGGAAGTGTGTTGCTGGAGGTGGCTTTGAGGTTTCAAAAGCTCATGACAGAGCCAATCTCTCTCTCTCTCTCTCTCTCTCTCTCTCTCTCTCTCTCTCCCTCTCTCTCAGCTTACAGATCAGGATGTAGTTCTCAGCTACTGCTCCAGCATCTGCCTGTGTACTCCTATGCTCCCCACCATGATGACAATGAACTAAACCTCTAAAACTGTAAGCAAGCCCTCAATTAAATATGTTCTCTTATAATAATTGTCTTGGTCAATAGTGTAGGGACTATGACAGATGACCACAAAGTTGCTATCACTGTTACCCTGGTACAGTGGAGACACACTGAGAGATGGAGAAGTACAGCTGTGATCTGATGATATACTATGATCCCAAAGACAGTAGAGAGCAGCACCAGGGTCTCACAAGGAAGACAGAGGCAATGTGCACCAGGTAACCTAGAAGTCTGCCTCTCCAGGCCAGCTTATCCTCACCATCAGCTTCAGAGGGTTCACTTGACTCCATGAACTAGGGCAGAGCAGAATGACTGCAAGAGTATGTGGCAGGAGAAAGCTACTTCTACCTCACAGCAGACAGGAAGCAGTGGCTCTGACTTTTTTCCTGTTAGCTTTATTTTCCTCCTTTTTATGGGATCAAGTTTTCTTTATTCCTATCAATTATAACCTTTTTAGTTGAATATTTCATCATTGTTCTTTTTCTGTTGTTAGCACATTTACATGTATTTGTATTTTGTATTTTAAATGGAGATCTGTAAGGAAGTCCAATAAACTCACTGTTCCTCAGAGCGAACTGGGTGGAGTTGTTCTTCAGTTTGTCACTAGGATCCTGGGAGGAGGACTTTGCTTTCTGGCTCCCAGTGGGAAGGAATTTTAGCAACAGTATCTCTTACTACAAGTATGCTTTCTTTAATTTTCCTCTCCAGCTAATTAGTTCTCTCTTTAGTTGTGCCCAAGCTATGGTTCAGCCGATAGATTATTGTTTGTGACCACAGTTTCCATAGGGAAGGCTGAGAATCTGGATTGTTCAGTCCACGATGCTGGATGTCTCTGCAATCCTAACCTGGTGCTGGAATCCTGGATAATTTCTGAAGAGCTGCTGGTCTTCAGTCTGCAATGAAATCCTGAGGAAGTTGGATTTAATACAAGGCACAGCAACAGGATAGATGAGCTTGCCAGCCAGAGTGAGGACAAGCAGGCATCCTTTTTATGTTGGCTGCAACCAGGTGTGATCCAGATGTAAGGTGGGTCTTCTTGATTCAAACAATCTGATTAAGAAAATCCCTGAAAGGAGTACCTAACAGTTTTGGTTTTAACTGATTCTTGATGTAGTTAACAACCTAATATTCTCCTCTGAGTTCATCTCTAGTGGGAATTGCTCTAATGAGGGTTCCATATGTGTCCTCGGTTGTCAAGGGCTTTCTGAAGCCAGCTTGCCCATTGCTTCAGAAACTCTCCCAGAACTAGACTAGTTTTCTATTAAAGATTCTGGCCCTGCACAAGTGCTGTTGAAAATTCTGACCACACATCAACACCCAGTAGAAGTTATGACATCCAATTTCTCACAACTGGTTTTATTTCTGCCCACAGCTCAGGACTGATTGGGTGGGTTGTAAGTCATACAGATTTTCCTGGTGTCAATTCAATACATAGCACTGTTTATATAATTCCAGAATTCATGAAAAAACCTCCTCATCACAGATGTTCCTAAAACTTTGACCCTCATCCCTAACATTAAAATCCTGGTCCTTAGTCAATATTTCTAGTCTAGCTCCCTTTATGTGGTATATTATTTTTACTTTCAGGTTTATATTTTTTAAGGATAAACTTAGGGAGCTGGAAGAACAGCTTCCTGCTGTACTTTATTCTGTTCTCACTGGTTTGAATTGCAAGGGACATGTTCTTTCTCAGAATTCAGGTTTACCCAGACTGGCTTCTGACGTCACAAGAGGGAGTTAAAGTCTTGTCCAATTACATGGTAGTGCTGCAGTTGTTGGCAGACTGGTTAGGAGTGGGGCAGAAATGAATTTGAGAGGGAAACAAAAATGTTAGATTATGTCATTTTTCTCCTTCTCTTCATCATTGTGTTATGAGTGTGACTTTATGGCCTGATAGCTACCAAACATTTTTTGAGAAAACCACGTGAATGTTTTACATTTTATGCTCTTCAAAATGAACCAGATACCTGCATGATAAGCTTTAATTCTATGATACTATAACTCTAAACTCCTACAAGAATGTAACAATAGCTACAAAAGAAATGGCTGGATACATTTTAACCATTATAACAGGAAGCTAAATTGCTGGTCAGGATGGAGAGGCAACATGGCTGTTATTACATAGTAATGTTTAAAAGGCTTGAAAATTATTAAAAGAGAAAAGGAAGGATTAATCCCATGGTGTGTAATATATTGGAGGCATAAATATGAACCTATGAATTTTAATATAAAGATGATAGATAGATAAATAGATAGGTAGATAGATGATAGATAAATAGATAGATGAGTTGTATATACATTCTTTAATATTATTTCCTCTGTCTGTTTAAAGAACCTTTGAAGCAATGAAGTCTGAGTATCAACAAACACAACTAAGGCCCATCTCCTGGTATTTAACTTTCCAACCAAAAGAGCCCAAAGCTTATAAAGAAGTGGTTAATTCCAGGGCAAGGGCAGAAAAAGATATAATGTGAAGTGCCCAGAGCATCCTCAAGAGCCAAAAGTAAAAAAGTACAAAAAGGATCAGATGTTTGCAGACACCAGAGATGCCATCATGAAGTAACCAGTGGCCAAGGCAGAAGCAATTCAACCAGTAAAATAAGTAATCACAGTATTAAGTTGTATCCCAGAGAACAAAGTCAGAATTTTTGAGTCCATACTGATAGATACACAATTGAGTGAATACATGTTCCACGTTCTCCATGAGAAAATATCCATATTCAACAAAATATCAGACAGAAAAGAGATAACATTTCCTTCCTTATGGAAACATTACAACTTGTAAATATTGGAAGAATTAGGGAATTAGAAAACCACTTTATCCCCAGTGCAAATGATGCACGATGATTCATTGATGGATGCTAGCTAGCACTGTGGGGGGGGGGGTAGCCATATAGTCTCAACATGTCTTCCCCCCAATAGCAATCACAAACAACAATAGGATCATTTGAATGCTGAAAGCTGGTAGACACACATCACCTTCACCAAGCAACCAAACATTAGCAATAATACCTAGTGACAGCAGGATCTCTGGTATGATGCATGTAGCTTCTATGAGGTACTTTTCCCAAATATATAACATAGTTAACAAGAAAACTTTGGACAAACTTGTACCTGGGAGATAGCCTACAAAAATAACTAGTTAATACTCTTCAGAAGTGCCATGATGGGCCACAGATAGCTCACTGGGTAAAGGCACTTGCTACCAAGCCAGATAATCTGAGTTTGATCCTGGGGATCCATATGGTGGGAAGAGAGAACCAACTCCAGCATGCGTCCTCTGACTTCCACATGTGAACCCTGGTACATATTCACCACAACACAGAGAAATAAATAAGTGCAAAAAAATTTGTGCTAAGGTCATGAAAGACATGCAAGAACTAAAGAACCATCAGACATGGTGGAAATGAGGGAGGGAGGTGCTAGAATTGCATGAACTCTGTATTGGGAAGACAGTATGCCTAGGCTGTGGGGAATAGGAATATAGACTGCAATGCAGGACCATGTTGTAGCAGGCTAATCCCTGCACCAGAGTTTTTATTAGTGGACTTAGTACACAGATATTTGGGGAGGTGGGATGGAGATTTGGGTGAGGTTACACAGGAATGCCCTGAACTGGGGAACCACAGTGAGAAAGAACCCAGAGAAAGGCACTGACAATGAGAGAGGGAGCCATGTGATTGACAAGACTCACTGTGGGCACTAAAATGCAGCCTCATGTGATGCCTCTGCAAGTCTCATAACCTCCAGTGGGCTAGACAGGTAGACAGGAAGCAGGCAGGGAAAGGAGAGCATAAGAGTATAAAGAAACAGGGGTACCTAGGAAGCCTAGGTGATTTGGAAAAGATCTTCCAGGCAAAGGCTATATGTTGAGAATGTAGGATTAAGTTCATTAGTAATCACTAGATTATAGAGAATGATTCTGAGTTTTTAAAGCAATGATATTTTAGTGTGCAAATCTTTAAATTTTTACTCTAAATTGGATATTACATTTTTCATTTGACAGCATGAAAATATTTATGATTATTTATTGTCCTACATTCTGAGGGGGTTATTTGGCTAAATTTACAAACAAGCACAATTAATCTAAAGCACTGGGAGCCAATTATTTGCATGGACAACAATGCCTCCTTAGCCAACATCTTTTCCCATCCACCTGGTGTGACTTACCAGAACAATGGGCAAAATGGAAGAGATTGGGTAATTTCACACATAACAGTTTTTACAATGCTTCAGCTGTTAAGAAAAAAAGGAACAGCATAGACCAGAAGCCTGAACAGAAAGGAAGTTTTGCTGGCCATTACTTAGTCTCGAAAAGCTTTTGCTTTATACATACTAATTTGTTGGCTCACTAGGAGAGTCCCAGAATCATATGAAAGGAAAGCAGAAACAAGTGAGTCTTCTGTCCTCACACCAGCAGCCAGTTGGCGGAACCTGACACGGAATCCCCTACTTTCCAGACAATCCTTTGGGCTGGGCCCTTCAATCCCACTGAAATCCTAGAGAACTCCTCTCTTCCAGGTAAGACGAGGGCACTCATCAATAGCAGGCCCACCTCATAACCTCAGCAAAGATTGGATCCTGCTCATACAGTAGATGAAAATGTCTAGAAAGAAGAATCAAGGAAATCAAAAGCAAGACACCCTCCCAATTCACCGACATGGCTTGTCTTCTACAACGAAGTTAAGCAGTCTGTGGGCCATGAGCTGCAGACAGGCTTCCCATGACTTAGAAAATGTGGAGTCTGCTGCATAAATCCCCCTAACCCCATCTCCAAGGCAGAATTTCAGTAGTTCAGCAATGTGCCCAGTACTGGGTACAGCTGCCATTTGGGTAACCAGATGGTTGTGTTTGTCCACTAGAAATGTTCAGTAAGAATTTCTAGGTGGAAAGTGGTCAGTGTGTCTCAGTCTTGAACAACTCAGGGAGCTTCTGGACCCTTCCAGAAACCAGTCTTGATTGCTCCTTCCAGCAGGGAGCAGATCAGAAGGTGAGATGGAAGAAAAGCAGGAACTATGGAGGAGAGCAGCACTGAGCCAAGCAATGTATGTAGGGAAAGAGCGGCTGCCAGTGTGGAATGTAGGGGCGAATAACATCCAGGTAATGTTGAGAAGTGTGCCTTAGTGTGTGTCACAGTAACAAAACAGTAACTAACACCAAGAGCAAATTATTTGTGGCAGCAAACCAGTTGTCACCATTGCATTGATTGACAGAATGGTGAGTCTTTGTTTCAAGTACTGGACACAAAGCTTGAAAAACCCTTGCAATTCCCTGGGGATAGGAGTGTGTTGCAGGATATTTGATCACACTGTGAACTCTGAGATTGTGTTAATCAAATAAAATCAATCTTGAGTCAAGAGGCAGAGTCAGCAACTACTTGATAGGAAGCAGCCATAGAGAGTAAGAGGGAGTCCGGAAAACAGATAGATAAATGCACAGGAAGTAGTGAGGTGGGACTTTCTCCTCACTAAACCGTCAGATGTTTTAGACAGGCAAAGTAACACAGCTTCACAGAGTTAAACAAATGCAACATATCTTTGCACATTAAACAAATGTTTCACAGCATAAACAAATGTAACACATCTTAAAATAGTATTCCACAACACCAAATATGAGTGACTCCAAGAACACAGATTCAAGTTACTTAGAATGACATGTTTTGCCATGGAAAGAGTCTCTGCAGAGACCCACTCTCCTGTACAGGTTCAGGGGCTCCTTTATTATACTATTGATTTCAGGATTGGAGGAGACAGAAATGTCCTAATCTAAAAGATGCATCTTGAGAAATTTACTGATTGGTCATGAGAATGTTAGACCATATACAAAAGATGAGATGGTTGACTAAAAGGCATAAGAGAGCCCAAGGTAACTTTGGCTGTAGACCTGTAATATCTTATCTGTCAACAGTCATGATGATCTAGTCAACTGAGGTCAAGCTATGTTCATGATCACCACTGTAGATGCAACTTCTCCAGAGACTTCAGTTCACAGGCAAATCACCCTAATGAAGGTTCTTGAGAAGCTAAGAAACATATTTCATCTTAGACCCATGGATACATATGACATCTTTATTTTCCATTTCTTGTCTCACACTTCATTTTGTTTCTTAATCTATTCACTTCTATTCACTATTACCTACCTGTCCAGACCCAGCTTAAGCCAACCTTCCCTGTAAAGGGCATGAGGTCCTGTGCTCACAGATAAATACTAGGGAAACCAGGAATGTTAAAAATGTGGGTTTGTCTCTTCAGTGGAAGAAAATATAGCTGTTTTCTACCCAGACAGCTGGGAGTAGATGGTAGTTAATGGATCTGTGCTATCTGTAGGGCCACTCCTGACTCCCATAGACTTTTATGTTTATCTCGGTCATTTCCCCTAGACTTTTATCTTGAGTGTTGTTTCTGAGTCAATGTACTCAAGAGGCCATATGTACTGTGTCACGTTTCAATGTAAACATGTCTTAAGCTTTGTTGTATACATGGGATTGAGTTAATTATCATCAGGAAACTTTTCCCCAAAATTGTGCTGTGCTTAAATATGCCCAAAATAAACTGTCCAGTGTCAGACACTTGAAGTTTAAAGGAGCATCATCTACAGAGTCATGTTGGACTGGATTTCCTTCTTGCCTCATGCAGAGCGTTACTACAATGGTCCTGGTATTTGCAGCGACTCCCACACTTTCCTATACCTCTCCCTGCCTGACTCGAGCCTACAGCTCTCAGCCTGACCTTCACTGTTTGCTTTGCCCATTTGGTACCTACGGCTTGTGGTTCTTTTGTTGATGTGTCTGTTTTATCCCAAGGATAAATGAGTTGTATCACGTGCCATCCCTCACACACCGTAATAAGCACAGTCACACTGGTGCACCGGGCTGAAGTGGGCTGACGTTGTCATTTGTATGGGGTCTAATCGGGAACCCACTCCATCACTTACCTCCTTTAATCCACACAATGAATCTATGGGGTGAGCATTTTGTTATGATTCCTACTTGAGAGGCAAGGCAACTCAGTCCAGGAGATGGTAACTAACATGAACAGGCTTCCACTGCTGGTGAAGCAGAAACTTTCTTACTGAGGGCTCTATGCATGTAGCACTAGTTGAGGGACTCTGCAATGATAAGCAGAGATAATTCTCCTCTCCTCACCTTATGGCAGTCTTCTCAGCAATGAAAGATAGATGAAAGCAGTTTTCTGGGTCTGTTCCCAGAAACCCAGATGCACTAGTAAATGGGACATTACAGGTGCAGTGATAAGGATACTGGCTGGACATACTGAGCTCTGTCAGTGGTTATGGAAATAAAACCAGCCTGAGAACAGTCTTTGAGGCAAGAGTTTGAACTGAAGGAAAGAAGATGGAGGAACAGAGAATAAACAATGACCAAGGGAGATGCAGGCTGCCTAGCTATAGAGAAAGATGCTGGTGTCTCATCAGTGCTTTGAGGGGCCATGAAACTTGTTAATCAGGAGGGGAAAATTCTCCTCATGGTTTAAGGCGACTTTCCTATTGATATATTTGGTGGACACATTTCATATGTTACCATTAGAAGAAAAAAGCCTAGAGGTTGGAAAACTGAGTGGATTAAGAACATGAGAACTTATGGTGTTCTGACCCATAAAAATCTCTATTTTCATAATGCAATAGGGGGTAGGGAGATAGGGATAGATTTGGGAGGAGTTAGGGAGAGAAAGCAGGGGTGGGGTGAGTGTAGTCAAAATACATTGTATAAAACTCTCAAAGAACTAATAAATTTTTTTTATCCAATACGATAATAATATAACAACCAGGGATAGATATTAATGCTGGAGCCCCACCACACACAGGACAAAGCAGGAAAATGTGTTATCTGAAAATGCCCTGAAGGGACAAGCAGAGCTTGTAAAGCAGCCAGTCCCAGGCCTTGGAAGAGCTAGGCCAGGGCAGGAACTGGGCATCAGCTGGGTATGAGTTTAAAAGCTGAAAGCTACCCAATGCTGAGCATTCAAGTTTACCAGAAAATTCACCTCATCAGAAAGTGAAAAAGAAAAAAAGATGTGACATTGCCTAATTCACAAGGTCAATATAAAGAATGAAATGAGGAAGGGTTTATAAAACCCTTGGCACAGAGTAGTCTTCAACATGGGTTGTTTTCAGTGGGATGATACCTGATAACGAGTGTAGAGTGAAAGTGAGCGTGAATTGTTCAGCCAGGGTATTCTCTGGGCTGTAGCACTGTTACTGTCTAGGCGTCTTGATCAGGTTCATTTCTCTGCCAGTTATCTTGAACACAGCAAACAGAAGCAGACAGAAGCAGCACTGAAGAAAGGTGTTATTGGGGATGAAAAAAGCACACAAATGCAGCAGATGTACAGAGAAAGACCCTTGGCAGAGCAGAGGCAGAAATCCAGTCCCTTCTCGAGGGTGAGGCTTTTTAAGCCTCTGAAGGGTCTTCATACTCTAATTTGGGGTTGGTCAGTTTGAAGAAAGACGGAATGTCTGACTAGTTGAAAACCGTTATGCAGTAAGTCCTGATCTGCACTAAACTTGTTGAGCCAGTGTGTCAGCAGGGGTCCTACTTGAAGGAGGGGAAAAGAAAGAAGAAAAGCATACATACAAAGTCTTTGTTTTAAAGAGCCAGGCTTTTGTCTCTGGTCGTCTGTAGGGGAGGAAGAAGCCGGCCATCTTGGAAGTTCATCATCTTTATTACCTAGTCACAGACCTATTGTTATAATTTTTAAAATGGCGAGTGAGAGCAGACAGACACACCATGCAACAGTGCTCATGGAGGGTTTCATTGGAAGGGTGGGGGAGAAGGAAGAGACCCAGTGCAGCGGCCCCTGGAAACAGTAGCTGAGAAGAGAAGGAAAAGGAGAAGCAGCAGCCAGCAGTGGCAGCCCTCTTAAAAGGGCTTTAGCGGGTTGAGGATTTAGCTCAGTGGTAGGGCGCTTGCCTAGCAAGCGCAAGGCCCTGGGTTCCGCAAGGCCCTGGATTCGATCCTCAGCTCAAGAAAAAAAAAAAGGGGGGGGGCTATAGTACATGTGCACAGAGACTATGCAGCAGCATAGTGACATAGCATCTGTAGGACCCTGGACTGGCCAGGTACCTGCCTGAATGTTAGCAAGCACATGTCCGCAGGAATGAGGCAGGTCCCCAAGTGGCGGGCCAGGTAATGCCTGAGTGTTAACACCTCTCCCTATCTGTCTGTCTACCAGGGAATCTACCTCCTATTCCCTCAGTTCCAAATATACCCACTAGTCCACAAACCCACTTCCCCCTAGTCCTTTACTGTCCAACAGGCTGGGGTTGTGCCTGGCCACGGAGTTTGCTGAGCCGCACTTCTGCATTTAAAGGTGGGGGCCAAAGAGCACTTCTGGCCCTGCCTCCAAGCCCCCTCTTGGCTCCAGCCCAGGACAAGATCCTCTCCTCTGAATCTTCTGACTTTAAAAGGAAGAGAGGGATTTTCAAAAATGTGTTAACTGAGCTGTGTATGTTTGAGTTAGAGTGTGCATGTGTGCGTATGTGTGTGTCTGTGAGCAAATGTTTATGTCTGAGTTTGCGTTTATGTGTGTGATTACATTTCAGTCTGTGTATATCTGCATGTGAGCGTGTAGAGCTGTGTGCCCACCTGTAAGTATGGCGCTGAAGGGGAGTGTATATCCATGTGTGTCTGTATGTGTGTATCTGTGTGACTGCATGAGTTTCTATCTATATGTATCTGTACATGAATGTGTATGTGTGTCTGCATGAGTGCATATCTGTGTGATTGCATGTGACTATGTCTATATGTAAGTGTGTCTGCTTGTATGTGTCTGCATATGCTGCAGCTCACTGCCACTGCGTAGCACCAATGAGGACTTTTAGCCTGGGGTGGGGGATCCAAATTCAGATTTCAAAGTCTAGATTTATTGACTTCATATCACTATTATACCATAAGCCACAAAATCCCAAGTCAATCTTTTGTATATGCTGAGGAATGTTATTATATTTGGGCAAAGATGTATTACATTTGTTTATGCTGTGGGATATTACTTTAACTATGTACAGGTGTGTTGCCTTTGTTCATGCTGCATTTGTTTAATGATGTAAGGATGTGTTGGATTTGTTTCACCTTGCCTGCCTAAGGCACCCGATTGGTCTAATAAACAGCTTAATGGCCAATAGCTAGGCAGAGAAAGGCTCAGTGGGGCTGGCAGGCAGGACGAGAGGAGAGAATGAGGAGGAGGGGGACATGCCCAGGGCAAGACGCCAAGAAGCTGCCAGCCAAACACATGAAGCAGTGAAAGTAAGATACACAGAAGGAAAGAAAAGTAAAAAGCCCTGAGGCAAAAGGTGGATAAAGAGAAACAAATTAATTTAAGTTAAAAGAGCTAGCCAGAAATGAGCTAAGTTAAGGCTGAGCATTCAAAACTAATAAGAAGTCATGATTTGGGAGCTGGTTGGTAGACCCCCCCCCCAAAAAAAAAGGCTTGGTACCTGTATATGTTCTATATAATATGCATCCAACATATGAACTATGTATGCATTGTATGCTTATCTAATTGATGCTAGAATCTGCAAGAAAGTAAAAGCACAGGAGCATGCAGCCTAGGGTAGTCTGATTCCATCATTACGGAGGCTGTGTGAATCTGGCAGAAGTTCAGGGTGTGGCGTGGGAGTGCAGCTGGACAGCATCTGCTGGGGGCCAGGAGCACAGAGCTAAAACCTCCCAATTAGACCATCTGTGAGTAAGTAGGCATGGTGAACAGACAGCTACTGAGGGCTTTAGAGGATGGTAGTTATGTGAATGGGCAGAGCCTGAAACCTGGAAGATACTGACTGATGTTCGCCCTGGGAGCTGGAGCTGGGAGGTCTGCTACAGAAATGAGCCATCTCCCTGGAAAGTGGGGCTTCCTAGACAATGACGGCTTTGCTCGGATGAGTATGTGAAGATGGGCAGAGTAAGGCAGAGATGGCCCTAAGAGGCTTATTTGGTGTCCTGGTGCTGTATCACTGTGGTCCACATTTGTCTAGAGGCTGGGCTCCCTCTCCTGATTCTGCCAATTTCTGATTTCACATACTCCATGCTAAGATGAGAATTTTTGCTAAAGATGTGTGCTGTGCCTGCCAATGAATTATGTTTCACTGTGATGATCAAGACAAGACATGGAAGAATTCTCAGGAGGATTACAGTCAATCTGAAGGCAGCACATTCTGGCTCCAGGCACTGTTCCCAGGAGACAGGGCCTTGTGACATCTCTCCTCCTGGTGTAGAAGGTACTCTAGGATTCTTCCCCACACCCACAGAGAGTTCAGCCCCGGGCTTTATGTGCAAGTGAGGGCTGAGGGAGCCTCTCTGTCTTTAGGGAGACAGCAGGCTCTGCCTCTTGTGTTCACCGTGGCTCATCTCACTGATTAAACCCACCAGCTGCACGTGCAACTGCTCCACGTGGATAATTAATCCAGCCCCGTGAGGATAACTGGGGCTCAGCAGAGACCTAGAGTTGAGAATTCCTATTGTCCTCTGGTCTTTTCACACTGTGTGAGGAAGGAACCAAGAATTCTTTGACAAAGGAAAGTGACAGAGAAGAAGTCCCTCCTCCCTGGAGGCAGCCCCACTGGGAGCTTGCTGAGACAATGGCCAGCCACCTGCCACCCACCTGTCTGCTAAAAACCTTAGTTTCATCTCCTCATTATTTCACGGGGCAGACTGAGAGTTGGCACTTCCTGGTGCTTCAGGGGTTCCTGGTGTTCTGAGTCCCAGCTGCTGAAAAATCAACCTGAGTTCCAGGAGTTCACTGCTTGTGAGGGGAGTGAAATTTGCCAGGGCTTTAATAATAAGGTGAGCACTGGATGGAAAGAGAAGAGCTGCTATGCACCAGCTCTGGGCAAGGCAGCCACAGCTGCGATTTCTTTTAGCTGGTTCTTGAACAATGTGGGGAGACGACAGTGAACCAAAGTGTGCAGCATGCTGGACCAACCCTCGCCTCAGGGCTTCTGCCTGTGCTCGCCTCTCTCTTGGGCTGCTACTCACTAAAGAGCCCCCAACTCCTCCCTCCACATCCCAGTTTAATGGCCCCGAATTCAGGAGAGCCCCCCTCCCCCAGTCCTAGCTACACTGGGATTCTCTGTGGTCCATCTGTCTGGATACATGCTCCAGCTGTAACCAAGCGCTGCACAGGATGTCATTCTGGCTACAGTGTAAGCGCTCTCAGAGTTGGGACCACATCTGTCTTTTTGTGTAAGCCAGTGGCTGCCCTGTATGACTGGATACAAGTAAGAATGCACTTGAAGGCCACATCACCTGGGCTCCAAAGAACTTTGATATTCTGGCTCCAGCTACTGGGTGGCTGTGAACTAAGCTATCACTGTCCACCTGAAAATTTCCACAAGCTGCAGGAAGGAAATGGGCAAGCAGAAAGAGCTCTTCCTTTGATTTTTCTTGTTTTGAGATAGGGTCTCATGTTGCCCAGGCTAGCCTCAGACTTACTTCCAAGGCTGGTTGTAACCTTCTGGTCCTCCTGCCTCCTTCTCTCTGCTGAGATTACAGATGTGTGCCCTATACCTTACTTCTAAGAGTGAAGGCTTCTGGGAAAGGGAAATGGCTCAGTCAGTCAAGACACTATTGTGCAAGCATGGGTTCCTGAGTTCAGATCTCCAGCACCCATGCAAAAAGCTGAGTATCATGACACATAATTCCAAGGCTGGGGAGGGGAGGGAAGGGGAAAGCCAGTAGATCCTTGGAGCTCATTTATTAGCCCTTAGTCAAAGTTACCTAGTCCAAGGTATAGTGAGAGACTCTCTCTCAAAAATAAGGTGTATGGTGTTTAAGGAAGACACTCATTTTTTTTACCTCTGTACTCCACATGCAGGATCACACATCCACATGTATGATCACACATGTATGTACAGTGTACCCAAACACATACAAACACCACACATACTCACACAAGAAAGGAAGGAAGAAGAGAAGGAGGGAGGGAGGGAGGGAGGGAGGGTGGGAGGAAGGACAGGCGAGCACAAGCAAGCAAGCTTTATAACAGACTTGCTATTGTCAGGTCCAATCACCAGGAAATTGGTATTTAAGTCCACTTAGTTCTGAGGCAAACCTTGACAATTCATCAGAGCTTTGCTATGATGATTCAGCGTCTGTCTTCAACATACTGTTTCAGAGTCGCTATAACTAGGCCTTGGTTCTCATGGTGACTCATTCTTCAGTCTCCCTGCTGCTGCAGGCTGAGCCTGAAATTGCAGCCAGAGCCTGCTGTGGTTTGAATGTGAGATGTCTCCCACAGGGTATTTGAAAGGTTGATCCCCAGCTGATAATACGTTTGGGGAGGCTAGTGAGACATTCAGGACCTGAAGGAAATGGATACTTTGGGCCCAAGCTTTTTTTTTTTTTTTATTTAATTCATTAAGATTTGAGGAGTCTCAGCTGCATGCTCTCCATGACCCTGAGCTCTGCCATACCTTCTCCATGACGAACTATACACTCCTAAACCACGAGCCAAAAATCCTTCCCTTAAGATGCTTCTGTCAGGTGCTTTATCAAGGCAATGAGAAGATAAAACTAATACAGAGCTTCCTCCCTGTGGTTTGAGATTTTTTGACTCTGGACCACGAAGGAGGCAGAGTTCTTTATACCAAAGTCAGGCTTTGGTACTTGAAGGTAAATAAGAAATGTGATGGTAGATTTCTTGGAAGTAAAGAGAAGCCGAGGGCCTTCATAGTTATGCATATGAGCATGTAACTGTGGGCAGGACACTCTCAGAGCCTGATCCCCAGAGAAGATCTGCTGGGTGGATGGACAGACAGGTCCCACACCTAATATGTAACACAAATTGCTAAACAGTTTTATTAAAACAAAAAACAAAAACCCAGAGCCAGATATTGGGGTGAAAGCTGAAAGATCAAAGAAGCAGAACAAGCCAGCCACATTCTTACCTCTACAAAATTCTCAGCCTCAAGAGAGTGACTTCCTGTTTCCTTATGTCTTATATACGTTTCTCTGCCCTGACATCACTTCCTGGGATTAAAGGCATGTGCACTTCCCAGTACTGGGATTAAAGGTATGTGCCACCACTGCCTGGCTCTGTTTCCAGTGTGACTTTGAACTCACAGAGATCCAGAGAATCTCTGCCTCCTGAGTGCTAGAATTAAGGGTATGTGCCACCACTGCCTGACCTCTCTGTCTAATTTAGTGCCTGGCTCTGTTCGCTGATCCCCAGGTAAGTTTATTAGGCTACACAATATATCACCACACTAGTACTTACCAAACAGGCTGCAGTTCAACACATGCCGAAGGGCATTCTTCCCAGGAGGGAGAGCAGTGATGAACGAAGGCTACTGTCCCCTGTCTGATGTCTCCCACCCCATTCTCTGCTTGTTAGTTGAGTGTACCCTCAGTATTTCCATGGGAACCACCCACAGAAACCCAAGAAAAGCCATCCCAGAGTTAGACCGGTGACCCTCCCAGCTGCTAATTTGCTAACAGGACCTGGGAGTCTTGGGGAGAGCAAGTCTATCCCAACCTCAGAAATGAACAGGGCTTGGACCCATCTACTTAGTTTCCCTCTGGAACCAGTACTACATGTACAAACTAAATTATTCTGACCCTACCTAGACTCAATTAGAAATATAAATGTGTATTTTTAGCCATGAACAGCTTGTTTCCCTTTTAGGGAAACAAATATAAGCTGTTCCAGACCAAACTCTTAACAGCAATTGAAAAATAAGAATCTAATCACAGAATCTGTCCTTTACCAGTCACATTTTCTAGACAAAGCAAAGAGCTTTGAATCTTTTCTTTCATTTAATTCTCATTTCAATGCTGGTAAGTAGTGATTTTTATCTCTATTTACAGTTGAGAAAACTGAGATCATTATGACCAGCTCAGAGAGGTCATGTGACGAGGTCAAAGTTACAGGGCTGTGGTATAAGGACAAATGTTCATAGATTTGTTGTTATCAATTGTGTTGGTTTAGTAAATCAACAGTTATGAATTCTCCTCCAATAACCATGGTTTTACTAGCACTAAGCCAAATTAGAGAGATGCTGTTTACTGCCAAGGTATGTGTGTCTTACACAAAGAACTACAGGCAACTGAGTAAAGCTTGGAGAGGGAGAGGTGGTCCTCCTCAGGGAAGAGCACACCAATTGGTTGTCCAGTACTGAATAGTCAGTCCTGAATATATAAATACAAGTAACATTATATAGACAGATTATTCATATATATTTAAGAATATATATGAATATGTAAATATACATATGCATACAATAAACAGTTCATGAATAATGAGGCCATGAATTTGAAGGACAGCAGGAAAGGGATATATGGGGGAGTCATTGGAGGGAGGGAAAGAAAGGGAGAAATGTTGTAATTAAATTAATTTCAAATAAAACAAAGTTACAGGGCTGTTTAGTAGTGTAACCAGCATGTGAACCCAGGTCAGTCTGAACACTGTAGACTCATGATTTATCATAATAATAGTGATGCTTACTAACACAATAAAAGAGTGTGCTAACAACTACTTCACTACTGAGGTATGAAGAAAGTTAACAGTGAGTAACAATAGAAGAACCTGGAATCCATCCAAGTTAACAGTGAAAGACAGTAAAGTGATGAGCTATGGTTTCCAAGAGCAGCCTGGAACTGTACAAGAAAGGGAAAAGCTAAGCCTGAGAAAGGATGGTGTATCAGCTCACCATTTCACGTGAACCAACATCATCTGGGTCCTATTCAAAGTCAGTGTTTCAAGTTGATTATCTAGCAGATTATAAGTCTAGTCAATCCTGCTGCATGTTTATAAGTTTATAAAAGTTAAAGATGCTCAAGTGAACTCATCTCCCAAACAGACTTCTACTTGACTGTGGACTCTGGTGGTGGATGGAGTGGGGAGCTTACAGCAGCCTGGGCAGAAGAACACATGGGACAGTAAATCTACTGCAGATCTGGAACACCATGCAATGTCTTGGATAGTGGATGGCACAGACCTTAGTTCTGTGTCCCCCGGGTTGGAGAGGACTGTCACAGTGTGGATTAGGTGGGAAGAGTGTGTGAGGAAGGAGGCTCTATGTACAAGTATTTTCAAGGGTCTCACCTTGTCAGATACCTGGCTGTCCCAGCAAATCCAGACTTAAAGCCAAGGTGCCAAGAACTAGGTCTTTCAGGCACCCAGCTCACAATCGATCTGCCAAAGCCTGGGGCTGCCACCTTGTAGACCAAGCTGAGATTTTCCAAACCTCAAGGGCTCTCATCATCCTCTGGTATTCCTTTGGTAGATGAACCAGACTTGGAGCACACAAGCAGGGAACCCCATAGCTATTCTTTTGTATTTTCTTTGTAGGAAAAAAAGACATTATTCCTGGTGTGTGGTGGGGGTCAAGGGTTGCAAGTTCCCCCAGAGACTACTGAGGATCAAGTTGAACTGAATTGCCAGAGAAAACAAGGACTCCTGGGAGGTCTGAAGGTGTTGTAGGAAAAAGTGCTGCTTCGGCCACTGCAATATACTTCTTCCACACATGGCTGTTCAGCCCTTCTCTCACACAAGACACCATTTCCAAAGGCTGGAAATGGGGTTGGGTGGTGTGAGCATGACTCCTAAGTCTCTGATGTGACTTCATCAAGGCTAAGCATTACTGATGAGTTCTGAAGATTTCAATCTGTTCTTTATCTGGATGCCAGTCACATTCCAGAAAAGGTCAGCTCTACAAGAAGCTTGCTTCTAAGCTCAATCAAATCTGGGCCTGGAGTGTGGCCAATGCAAGGCAAAAGCTATGAAGCCCATGGAGCTCAGCACTACAGCCAGTGATGGGTTAAACGTGCATGTTCTCTGAGTAGACTGCCTTGGTCAGGCTAATCAGAGAATGAAGTCATGGGGGATGTTCTCTACAATGGCTAAAGAAACTCTCCAGATGACCTTTTAGCACACCTCCTTGCTAACCTTTTGCTGTAAGTACAAGCTTCTTATTCTTTTCCTTCCCTGTCTCTTCCCTTTCCCCTCCTCCTCTTTCAAGCTATGAAGCTGTGCAGTTTTGAACATGCTATCCTCTGCCTTTAGAGGACAGAGACAGGATCTTACACATCCCCGAACAGAGTCCTTTCATAGTGTGTGGGACTCTGTAATAAAAGTCCTTTCTTTCCTTTCTCCCCCTCCTTCCACTCCCTGTGGAGGGAAAAAGACATCTTCCTCCATGGTGTAGCCATCGGCAAGTTGCCCATGCTCCTGTAATGAACCCTAATGAAACTCAGTGTCTCACAAAGCCAGCAAGCCAACAAACCAGGGTAATTTGGCTACCATCTGCCCTTGGTTCCACTCCTGGTAGTTTGGTATAAGTGGTTGTAAAACCAGCAAGCTCTCTTAACTCACCACCGTGCTCTGCTACTGATACAGCGGTCTTTTCATTAGGAGTGTTTCTATTTGAGAAAGTTCCTACTTGTTTTCAAAGACAAACTTATATTTATACTAGGAACTGATTGGAAATAGCTTCATACGGAAGAGTTTAAACTAATTATGCTCAGATCCAAAGTATCATTTCATCATCAGTGTATTATGTCTGTTGAACATTAACATTAATTGTTCAAAAATCTATCTTGATTTGAAAATAACTTCTCTTAACATTTCATACAAATGAAGTAAGTTTGGCTTAATTGTATTATTTCACTAGATTTTTTTTTTCATTGCAATTATGCCTATAATCAGCCATGAAATAGTTCAGATGATTCCAGGGATGCCACTTTGAGGATCACTGATCTCATTTTTCTTTGAAAGTTTCTCCTTCCAATAAAGCTGATTTTCATCTCCAGAAATTTCACATGTTACATTAATGTTGCACCAGAAATTTTCATTTCGTACTGCTAGTCTTTGTTTTTACTAAGACAAAATCATTCTGTTCCTCTTGAGCGGCAGAGCCACCCCTCCCCCCACATTTAATCTTTCCTAAAATCAGCAGCACCTATTCTTCCAACTGTCCCCAGCTCCACTCAGCCCTTTCATCATTCTAGCTGCCATTCTGTTACTCTAGTTCATGCTTCTTTACTGTGTGACACTTCAAATATAACGTAATAAAAAATGTTGGTCAGTAAGCAAGAGGGCCTTTGGAGCATGGCTAATCTTGGAGGCTCCGGCTTCATGAGTGGGATTAGTTTTCTTATGAGAGGCTGGAGGGAGCCTGCTTGTTCCCTCTGCTTTGTGGAGACACACAGGAGGTAATAGACTCTCAGTACACTCAGTTCTAGCTGCTTCTTCATCCTGGACTTTCTAGTCTCCAGAATTGTGAAAAGTGAGTTTCTGTTGTTCACAGATGACCCAGCTCAACACACTTTGTTTTAGCATCCCAAATAGACTAACAATATTCTCCCTATTTCCAGCCTCCCCGCCCTCAAATCTTTTCTCTACCTCAAACCAAGAATGATCCTTACACACAACCTATCTGAGCTCAACACCCTACGATTCCTATCTCACTCAAAATAAAGCTAGTCTATAATGGATCCAAGGTCCTCCAGGCTCTCAAAGGACCCAGTACCCTACCACCTCCTAATATTTGTTCAAACTTCACCTTCCCAGGAAGCCACATTTCAAACTGTACCCACTACCTTCACATTCTTTATCCTCGTGCATGTGTCTGTTGCGTCCTCATCTGCTAGAAATGTGCGTCACTGTTCATTGGTACACTCCTGGGGCTGGGACAGCCTGTGTCCTTGCAGGCACCACCTTGTGTCCATCTTCTCAATTAACAGCATGTGCACAAATGGATAATATTCTGAAGTATGTGGTGACTGATTTTCAGGTTTTAATTAAAAGAGAAAGGGAACAGGAAGTTCTATGAGGAAATGTAAGATAGGAAAAGTGTAGCCTAGCCAAACACACAGATGTCAGTAAAAAGAATGAAACAGCTCTACTAAAGACTATGCATCCAAGTCATGAAGGGCAAGATGCAGGTGCATGAACAGGAACACTAGCTTTTAACAAAATTACACGCTTTTCGGGTGTTACCCAGGACACTGGTGACGACAGCTGTTCCTACATGAGGAAACTGAGTGGCTAGGAAGCAAGGGTTAGCAGGAACTAGCATTTCCACTGGCAACTCTTCACTCTTGACTGTTGAACCATGTGCAAACAATATCCATTAATTTAAAATAAAATCCTAAGAAAAGGGCAGCATCTGTCATTAGCAAACCCCAAATGAACACTCAGTTGATTAGGAATGAGTTGCATATTCTTGGAATAGGAAGACTTCATCCCAATACTTGAGTATAACACCCATCTGAACATACTTGAACATCTAGAAAAGAAGTGACTCAGGGCTGGCAAGATGGCTGCACAGGTGAACATGCTTGCTGCCTAGCCTGATGACTTGAGTTCGATCCCTGGGACCGACATGGTGACAGGAGAGAACAGACTCCTGCAAGTTGTCCTCCAACTTCCACAAGCATGCATACACACCAAATAAAGACATGTAAAAAATAAATAAAAAGTAACTCAGGAAGGGCAGTCAGCCACAGTGAGTCACGAAGCAAAGCTGTTCAGTGCCATCAAACACCAGCTTAACCAATCTAACTGCATCGGCTACTCCATCCACAAGGACATGGTTAGAGCATGAAACATGTCCCCCCTCCACTGTCCCATAGACATACCTCATGGAGAAGCATCTTTCTGATGATCAAGGGTGCTCCAGGACAAAGAAGAGGGTCCTCCTTCCCAACTCCTTTTCTGACTATTTCAGTCACATCTGCCTGAGCAGGACCACATTGGTGGGGAGAAGCTAGAGTTTGCCTTCCCATTGGTGACGCCATTCTATTGTCTCTTCATCTGCCTCACAGCTTCCAATGAATTCACTGCCTATCTATACCAAATTTTCACTCACTCATAGGGAAATTAGGGATAGTCCATTTTAAAACAATTTATTCACTTATACAGTACATGCCACAGAGTGTGTGTGGTGAGCAGAGAAGAATACTCAGGCTTGGGTTCTCATCTGCCACCTTATGGGATCCAGGGATCCAACTCAGGTCATAAAGCGTGTGCACAAGGGCTTCTATACACTGAGCCATCTCAATGGACCAACTTTTCTATACTACTGAGTTACTGGATCTTGAGATTAAGAAATGTCTTCCAGGAAAATCCCAAAGCATTGGTACAGATGATGTTTTCAGTGATATAGATGTAATTAATTCTCTCTAGTCAAATTCCTGTAGCTTTTACATCAATTTGATAATTCTTCCTTGCAGTAAGTAGGTGAATGCACTGGCCATCCAATAAGTGTTCTGATTTCTGAGACATCCATTATGCATTTGGACATCTGCCTCAACATAGTCTAATATGAGCCAAGTGTGATGGTGCACAGGAGGCAGAACCAGGCAGATCTCTGTGAGTTTGAGGCCAGCCCAGTCTACAAAGTGAGTTGCAGGACAGGTAGGGCTGTTACATAGAGAAACCCTGTCTCAAAAAAACCCAAACCAAACAAACAAACAAAAAACCAAATAGGTAGTCTAATATGTGTGTATCCACATGAGATTGGCATTCAAATTTATCATCTGTAAGGCTGTCAGCAACCCCTGGGGCAATCTGACCTTCTTTGTCACCTTCCACTATTCGATGATTACCTTACCCACAAAATAGGAGCAACTAACAGAAAATCTAACTTTACCTAGAAGTCTGGAAAAATTAAACATGTCGAAAGAAAGGATCATGGGCTCTTATTAGCTAAACCCTTAAACAATTTGGTATGATTTGGGCTCAAGGGTTTGAAGTTCCTAATGCAGTGTTTAGGGATGGGGCTTTGAGGAGATGACGGGATTATATGGGTGCTGACCTAATTGATGAATTACTCCATTGACAGATTCAAAACTGAATGGACACTGGGAAGTGGTGAAAAGTGTAAAAAGTGTGTCTGGCTGGAGAAAGTGGGTCATCTTTGAAGGTTGTCTCATGTCCTGGCCTCTCTGTATCTGCATCTCAGGTGTTGATGAGGTGAGTACCACCACAAGCTACCCACTATGACGTTCCTTCTCACCATGCACACACCCAGAAGCAAAAGTTGAAATCCTAAGAAATCTTTCCCCCTTGTTTGTGCTGGATGTTTGTCAAGGTGGTACAAATGACTAACACATCACACAGACTTTTGGGTTAGAGGTAAAATTCAGCAAGCATGAGCAAGTTGTTTCTGATGTGCCTATACAGCAAAAGCTTCCAGACTTATTTACTGATCACAAATGACAAGTTATGTACTGACAGAGGGTCCCTAGCTACCGCCTTAGAGTGTATGCTGCCTGTTTACTACTTGCACATCATTAGATGAGCTGAGAATGATGGTGTACACCTGTAATTTCAGTCCTTATGAATCTGAGTCAAGACGACTGAGTTAGAGGCCAGCCTGGGCTATGTATAGACGCAACCCATTTCAAAACCCAAAGGGCTGGGGATGTACTCAGTGGTAGACTACACACCTAATGTGCAAATCTCTGGACCCAATCCCCAGTAGTGAAAAGTATCACATATATGTGATGGTTACATTAGAAACTAAGCAATGGTTTTGAGGGTCAGAGTGGGCAACAAAAATGCTGAAATCCTCTTTATTCTAACTTTTGGACCATGAGAATGCATCAGCCATTGAAATAAACAAAGGCAGCTACATGGAGCCCTGTGCCTTGTGTAAAGTGCGGGGTTTATCATAGGCATGCAGACATGCTACACTTTGGGTTTTCTTAGTACCCCTAAAATGGGTAAAACCAGATGCCTATAGACTAGGGTTCCTAGAGTCAGGTGTGTGATAGCTACATTTTCTAGTTTCTATATTTGGCATCTTGGGGACACACTGACTTGGACTGGCACCCAAGGGTTAGCTAGTTCTTAGAGATCCACAATAAGGACTCACCTACAAACTCACCAATCCAGAGCCACACCCCCAGCCACTTCCTTTACTGGCTTCCATATTCTGGGACACTACCCACATGCATTAGTGAGCCTGGGCCCAGATACCAAACAACTCGTAGGGATGGTTCTGCCCCCCTGAAAGCATTAAATTGTCTACACTGGCCCCTTCCCCTATGCCCTACCTGGTCCTCCCCTCAGAAGCCATGCTGAAGTCTCTTGCTAGGTGTACTGCTGGGCTTTCTAATATGGTGACCATGACATGTGCCTTTCCACTGGGGATCTGCAAGGATAACAAACTATTCCTTGAGTGGCCATGCCAACATAATAATATAATCTACATTTAAAAATACAGTAAGAGTATAATGCTGGTCTGCAAGAGGTACATTAGCCATATAGAGATGAGACAACAACAGAATCATTGCTGGAGATGTGACAGAATGTCCTCTTAAGTGAAAGCCAAGAATGTCACCTCTCTCCAGGAGGAGAAGGTAAGGATACATGGCTCAGGATAATGTGACCACCAACACCCCTAAAAGAATGCCTACCAAGTGCTCTCTAGGTGAGAATTGCATTCTTAAGATGAATCCACGGTCCACTGATTGACCAGGGGGTAAGTGTGTGCACATGCCTGGTCTACAAGAAGGACACACACTACAGAGTGTGTGAATTCTGTGTGCAGTGATCAGAGGACACTTCTGGTGTGTTGACAATCATATTTTGCATTTTTACTTTATGTAAGCCTCACAGGAGAAAACCAGCATTTATTTACTAAAGGAGAAGGATCCTTTAGCCTGTGAATAGTGTGTGTGCCAAAGGTGCTTTTCCAACCGAGTAGACTTAAATGATTTTATTGGCCAAAGTCTTTAATTGCATACTATTTAGGAGAGGCTTATCCATTGTGAATGGGACCCAGAAGAACAGCCAGAACAGAAATTCAAGTAATAAAGGGGGCTGCCAGATCAGGATGGTCTTCTGCCTAGATCAGGGATGAAAGATGTGGTCACCCACGAAACAACAGGAGAAGCAGATCTCTGGAGAAAGGGATGGCAGGTGTGCTCCACTTCTCTTGAACCTGCTCCTCTGTCATTCTCAGAACTGAACATTTAGAGGCTGCAAGTTCACTTGGTCAAGTTTCCTGTCCCTGTTTTATGCCCACACTCACAACTGGAATCTTTCACCTAACAAATCAGACTTTTTCTTTCTATTGGAAACTAATATATCTGACCATAGCAGCCATACTAAACAACAGTGATGGCTTCCTGTGTGCCAAACTCTTTGTCCACCATAGATCTGTGACCCTATACCCCCGAAGAAGATGCTGAGTGTCAGAAACCTCACCATCACACTGTAAGGAATATCCATCTGCAATCCCTGCACTCAGGAGTCTGAGGAAGGGAGATTTTTGAATTCATGCCAGCCAGAACTTTTCTCAAAACAAAACAAACAAAAAACAATAATAATAAAAAACCCCTATTCACTTATACTTCACTTTTTCTCTTTCTGGGGTGGGGGTAATAGACCGGAGTTGAGACAGAGTCTCGTATATCATAGGGTGTCACTGAATTCCATCTATGGCCAAAGATGACCTTGAACTGGGCCTCCCTCTTCTATTTCCTGAGGGTGGAGATTAAAGACATGTGCTACCATGCCTGCTTTTGTGTGGTGTGGGGACTGAACCCAGGGCTTTGCACATGGTAAGTGAGCATCCTACCAAGTGAGCTTCCCTCTCCAGCCTTAAGGTTCTTTGCAATGTGGAAACATGAAAATGGGTTTGTGCACAGTTTTCCCACAAAAAGACAGAGCATGGGCTGTTTTGATAGGACCACAAACATAAAGATATCTGGCCTGTATTTTAGAGGCCATATTGAACAATTCTATAGGAAAAGAAAAGAGAATGATACCTCCTCAGGGAAGTCTGAAAGAGGCTGTGGAAGCAAACTCACGTGTGACAGAGAAGTAGTCTGAGCCAATAGTTTGAGCAGAAGGGACAAAGTCCCTGGCAAAGTGCAGGTTTGAGGAGCACGTCTATAGAATGTGTTCAGTGAGGATGACCCAGGCATCAAACATTGAAAGGTGGATGGAAATTAACTGAACACATTGGGTTTTGTTTGGCTTTGCTTTTGTTTTTGAGACAGAGTCTCACGATGTAGACTGAACTGGCCTTGAATTCACAAAGATCCCCATGTCTCTGTCCCCCTCCCCCATGCTGGGATTAAAGGTGTGCACACATTAGTGTTAATTGCTAAGGGACACTCTATTTTTGTATTGATCTTATTTTGATGGTAAGACAACAAAGATAACTGGTCAACCCCTGTCAGTCCCTCAGTAGCATATATGAAAAGCAGGATGCATTAAGTTGAACACAGCTGGAAGGCAAAATTCACGGAAATACCATTTGTATTGTAGCTGGGTCACCAGAGACGCTTCCTGTGACTGCCAAAGAGGAAAGCAGAGAAGGGGGAACCCCTAAGTCAAAATGAAAGCAAACCCAAGCGGTTTGTTCATTATCTGGTTTGAATAGATCACTCCCTAGGGTGAGAACACATTTCCTAAATACTAGTGCATCAGGAAGAGTGCTAGGGTCAGGTCTCAGGGTAGAGGTGGGGTGGGGGTGGCCGTCAGCCTTTACCTTCTTTCTTATCCCTAGGCAAGGGACAAAATGAACCACATCTTTTTACACAAACGTCCCTGCTAGATCAAAGTAGAGCAATAGATTTTATTTAATTAAAATAGATTAAAAACAGACTGTGTAAAAGAATTAGAATTTTCAATAACTTACTATTATTTACATTAGCAAATGCTGGTCGTTAGTAGACACAGTGGGGAGACGAGTGGCAGGACCCAGACTTTCCTGCGGTCCAAGCCGTAAGCTTCCCTTCCTCCCCATCCCTTTCTTTCTGATTCATCATGGCAATTATGCCATTGAGTGCACCAGGGGAGGAGCTTTGAGCACCCTAGATGGTAACAGCATCACAGTCAGGCAGAAGAGCTGATAGGTGCTGGCAGAGAGGAAGGAACTCTTTTCTCTGGGAGAAAACTTTAGACTGGGTTCATACACACATGACCACATGACTCTGAATGCTTTCCCCTCCCTGAAGCCAGTACTTCCCTCCAGCTCGACATTGTGTAAACACTCCTTCCAGCTGACCCCCAAACCCCATTTCCAGGGAAGAGATGGAAAGCAAGAAACGAAAGCCACACTTCCCAGGGAAGCCCTGAGTCACTTCCTATGCCCTGCCCTTGTAGTCCAGAACTTGGTGACTTGTCAAAAATCCTCTTGAAATGTGTCTTTGACACTGGAGAGAAATGTGGGGAGTCAGGGCCGTGTGACCAAGCAGAATGCTCCCCTCGAGTAGGCAGTGAGGACAAGAGGAAGCATGGCCTGCAGGAACAGTGCGTCCTGTGAGAAGAGGCAGGCTAGCGGGGTTGAGTGCTGGTGGAAGACCCCTCAGAGCTGCAGGACATGTGGCCTCCTGTTGCTGGCATCAGCCTGTGGACATCAAGAGCCCCTGTGCTTCTGCTTTCGGGACATCTAGGCCTGGTGAACTTCAGGGCCCTGGGAGGCCCAGGCTGAGCAGCAGCTTTGGCCCTTGGGGGCCACACAGTGGACAGCATGAAGGCATGCAGTCAAGGACTGATGGAGGCAGAGAAGGCCTGATGGATTGGCTCAGTCCAAAATGTCTGTCTCAAATGGAACCAGGTGGTAATAGGACAAGTTGGTGACGTAAGCTGCTGGGTCATCACCATCCTCCAGCTCCGGAGAGAACTCGCCGCTATTCTCAAACCTGGAAGAGACGACAGAGGTGATCTCAGCTAGAGGGAAAAGGATAAGAGGCAGCCAGTGCAGTGCAAGGATACTGAGGGGTCCAGGCTCTGTGGAAGGGGATGAGGGACGTCAATGAGATGATGTCCTTCCCAGGCATGGGGCAGACACATGGGAAGAACTGGAAATATACAAACTGGATAAAATGGCTTCAGAGCTTTGGTGCCTCTGCAGCAACTACTTCCTGCCTCTGTTCCAGGAGAGTAGCGGGGCCTTCATCCTTCCTTTATTTGCTGTGATATTCTGGCTCCTGTTCTGTGCCAGGCCCTGTATCAGCTTGGAAAGCAGCAGGTGGAATGGATGTTTCCTCAGGGAATAGGAGCTTGCAAGGACACCAGAGAGGCACACTACAGGAGGCTCCCTGCAGTCATGGAGGGAGGCTCTACCTGGTGGCCAAGCCTGGTTTGATCCAGTCTGATTCAGGCTCGGAAGGATGAAAATGGTGTGGGTGTGGGACGCTTACACAGTGAGTGCACAGGACCATCCTGAACTTCCCACCACCTGAACTGTCTTCATTACCTCCTCTCAGACCAAGGGGGATGGGGGAACAGTGGGAAGCAGGACGAAGAACGGCCAAAGGCCTCAGAACCAGCACTGCCAGGGGCCCTGCTGACCCTCCTGCCCCTTCTCCATCAGGCACACCGATCCCTAAATGCTCACTCACTGGTGCCCACCTTCCTTCTGGGTCAAATTTGGATACTGTCTGCAGAGACTCCACTGCATGACAGCCCCTACTCACAGCCCAGGGCCACATGGTAACATCAAGTGCCACCAGCCTTCTGGTCTGAGAATTCAACAGCCTACTTCTAAGAGACTGAAGCACGTTCTGGAGCACAGTCACTGGGAATACTGAAGAACTTCACAGACTTACTGATATTAGAAGCTTGCTCGAGAATGTGGTGAGAAACTGTGTTGATAGAATAATCCTAGCCTCTAGGCATGCCTGGCCAAGACACCACTGGATACTGCTCCCACCACATGCAGTTTCTTGGGGACCTGTGGCCGGCAGAGATGGCATTCTGGTGCACACTGAATGAGTGTTAATGGGAGAAAAGTCCTTCAGCTTTGTGTGAGAAGGTGCTAGCCAGGGACTGTCATGGTAGAGGAGTCAGCTGGAGACCTTTTCACACCACCAGCTGCTACAGGGCCTAGGACTGCCTCCACTGAATTCCCAGGGACCCCTTTCTGTCCTGAAGAACACCCAGCAACAAAGCCAGACTTCCTGTCACCCTGTTGGAGGACTCTGCTACTTAGGTAATTCACCAAGGAGCTGGCTGGCCAAGCATGCAATAGCTGTTCCTCCAGGCCTCTAGGTGGCAGGCTCTCTCCAGCACATTCTGGTCAGAAGTCCCATTGCAGAGGTGGGAGACTGTAGGCAACAGAGGCCTTTGGCTGTGCAGCTCTCAGTAATCAAGGCTCCTCTCTAGAAAAAGGTTCTAATGGAGAACTCATAAACTTGTGAGACCACCTGTGTGTCACAGCCCTAGTCCAGGAAGTGTAGAGTAATACAGTTCCTGGACCCTGGACCAGAAGATCAAGTTTCACACCTCAGAGCCAGCACAAACTAGATCCTAGAGCTTTGCAACTTCTTCAGAACTCCCCTCACATCTAGTGATTGGGTGACTAGGCCTCTCCCTAGATCCATTAACCAAACTCTCACCAGAATATCAGGCAAGCTTTTAATAGGAACCCCTAAATTGGCAGCGTCTGCTGCTGGGTGCCTGGGGCCATGTCCATTCCTTCTTATAGAGTACTGCACAAGCTGCCAGCTTTCAGGCCCACATAAGAAGCTGTGTACTCACAAATGCTCCGTGGAATCCGCATCCAGGAGCTGGTCCTTCCCGTTGGGTATGCTGTGGTCAATAACTATGGTTTCTGTGTTTGCCAAACAAAATCCATTGGATCTCATGATTTCTGAAAACCAAAGCCATAAGGTAAGTACTCAGGAGAGGTCAGTGCTTGAGGTCTGGAACTTCAGGACTTCTCACAGACGGACTGCTCTCAGCCTTGGCCAGAGAAGCTTTCTTTCCGCAGTGGGCAGCTGTTAATGCAAACTCATAATTGATCACAGTGCTGGGAATAAGTGATGCTAAGTGCTCAGCCCCAAACGGGACATCGACAGCACCCCATCCAAGGCTCAGGGAACATGTGGACCAGGAGACGGAAAGAATGTAAGAGCTGGGGATGGTGAGGAGGGCTACGAGATGCTATCACCTGGACTTGACCCAGCTGTTGCACCCAGGAATTTACAACAACAGTGGTTACCTGCACAAGACTGGATCCATCAACATCTGTCATGGGTGGGAGGGGGACTTATAAAGTCCCACCCCTTCCTGATGAACTAACTATAGGCACTTCGGAATGGGAACCATGGAAGGGGAGGTGATATTCCTCAATGGTGTAGATACAGTCAAGTTGTTCTTGCTCAATAAATAACCTCCTGCCCATGCTCATGCCAGCAACTCTAATATAGTGTGTCATTAAAAAAGGCATGAAAAGAGGGCGGGGGGGGACTATAAAGAGAAGGGGTTCTATAGCATGAATCTTAAATGGTCTTATTAATAAAATCAAACCTGGAGCCAGATATTGGGGTGAATGCTGGAAGATCAGAGAAACAGAACAAGCCACAGCTATCTCACCTTACCAATTCCTCAGCTGATCCTGTTTCCTCAGACTGGAAGCCTCTGAGTCCTCATCCAGAATGAATCTCAGCTGAACTGCTGCTCAAAAGCCTAAAAGCTTAACCAGCTCTAGTTCCTGGTCTTCATGCCTTAATACCTTTCTGCCTCCTGCCATCACTTCCTGGGATTAAAGGCTCTTGTTACCGCACCTGGCTGTTTCCAGTGTGGCTTAGAACTCACAGAGACCCAGAAGGATCTCTGCCTCTGGAATGCTAGGATTAAAGGCGTGTGCTACCACTGCCTAACCTCATGTTTAATATTGTGGCTGTTCTGTTCTCTGACCCCAAGATAAGTTTATTGGGGTGCACAATATATCAACCACAGGGTTCAGTGTGGGAAGGAAAGGGTGATGAGAGAATATTGGGTGAGGGGACCATACAGCACATAATGTGTGTGTGTGTGTGTGTGTGTGTGTGTGTGTGTGTGTGTGTGTGACATTGTGAAATAAAACTTCAGAAGTGAAGTTTACATCAATCTCCCCATCATCTATTGTCCTAGCTCTCTCTCCGCTGCCCAGAGACTCCTTCTAGGGCTCAGACATGCAGATTAAGGTACTGGCACCAATGTCCACAGGCGCAGTGTGTTTCTCCCTGAAGGAAGATCCTCTGGCTATCGGAACACCTCCCCACCTGCCCTTCCCCGTGGGTTTACAGACAGAGGGCTGGGCTCAAGTTTGAGGCCCGATCTATGTATCATTGTGACATGTGACATCACACAGTTTTCCTGCCCTTTCTGACCTCAGCCCTGGCTGAGACAGGGCTGACAGCATCTACATCTTGGCCAGTCCTAAGCCTCAGATGAAATCAGAGTGCATTTTAAATAAGCAACTAGCTTGCTTTGCTTCATAAAATTATATATATATATATATATATATATATATATATATATATATACATACATACATACATATATATTAATATTTTCCCCCATAAGCACAGATATGGGTACTTTAGAAAAATCAACAAACAAAAGCAGCTTCCTGTATCTACACTGGCTGTTAGGGTCCAGGGGCTCTCCTGTGGCTGGAAGGGCTGAAATGGAGGATTTGTGGTAGTCACTAGGCTGGAGGTTTAGACTGCAGTTTCAGGGCTGTGGGACTCCTCTCCTCTGTGGGACACCTTCAAGATTGTATTTGAGAATCTCCAAGGATTTACCTAACTCTAGTATCCCATGATGTCCTCAACTCCATCATGGCAAGCAAGTATCCATTTAGCTACAGACACCCTCTTTAAACAGTAAAACTTAACCAATGTTCAAATCTCTAATGTAAAACAGGGAAGTGTTTCTAGAATCTGCACCCATCCTCCATCTAGGCTTTACGTCACCTTTAGATCACAGATAATACCTGATACAATGTAAATGATAAGTAAATCATTATTATAATGATCACGTATAACACTTCATACAATGTAAATGATATGTAAATAATTTTATTATAATGAATGAGGAGAAAGGGCTGCACTTGATCAGTAGACATAGTACTTTCCCCCAGTATTTTGGCCTGTGCTTGGTTGAATCCACAGATTCTGGACTACAGATACTGTGTGAGAACCCAGGATGGCTTGGCTCTCTCTCTCTGTTTTTAATCTACTGCAGCCCTGACATTTAAGAAGGGACTGCATTTCTCTCTCCTTTCTTCGGGAGCTCAGCACCCTAGGTGCCATCTTGGCCTGGGGATCTTCCCTTTTCTGTGAACCTCGCTCATCTCCAGTCCTTGGTTCTTAGGCGGCTGAGCTCCATTTTCAGGCTCACTTCTGTTAGTCCTCGCAAGCCAGGCTCTTGCCCTAAAAGACACATTTAACACATACCCCAGATAATGGGTGTGTTTAGTTCACAAGATCTCATCCTCACTTTGGGGATGCAGCTGACTTGAGTCCCTCCTCTCCTCCGGGCACATACAGCCAACAAGAGCATCTCTCCCCATCTTCAGGGTTACAGACATCAGAGGCCTTTGTGTCTCAAGGATTCTGTTAGTCCTCTCCCCGCTTGACCGTCGTCTAACTTATTCCTGAGTATAAAATTTGCTTTTTCATGATGAGATTGTTACTTCCTCTTAATTTTTAACCTTTCTAGGCATTTGGTGCTCCATTCTGTGAACTTTTCTCCATATGCAGAGAATTAGGGAACTACCCAGAAAGGAATAAAGAAAAATAGGTTTCCTTTTCCCCTCTCACAAAATGATTATTCCTCAGTTTGCCAAGTATTGCTGAAATGCATGCCCAGCCTCCTGGAGAAGGGACCAGCATGTGTCATGGCTCTGCAGTACTTCTCAGTCAGTCACTTATCAGCTTTTGGCTTCCTCCCTGCCTTCCCTGCCCTTCCACCTGGGGCGGGACTCTACAAACCACTAAGGAGTGGGTCTGGGAGCTCGGGTCAGCTACACTTCTTTGTACAAAGAACAAAGGGAAGATGCTTAGCTAGTGATCTGTCAGACCGAAAATCACTGAACCCACACAAGTTCCGATTCCCTTGCCTCAGAGCTCCAAGGGTGTGGCAGCAGAGAGCCCCTCTGTGTTGTTCTCATTAACTCTGACCCAAATCCGTCTGTCTGAGCAAGTGCAGGCAGCCCCGGTGCAGCCTCCACACTGCTAACTGACAGCCTAGGTCTCCTTCTCCTGAGGGAATCTGGGGTGGGGGAGGGACCCTGGGAGTTCAAACAGATGTCACTGATGCAAGTCACTTCTGTACAAACTCCTGGAACTACTGGCATGCCTAATTTATGCTCAACGCGAATTGTGGAGTCTAAGAAGTAGAATTTATACTGGCCCCTCCAAAATAGATTTGGAACAAGTCACTCCTCAGCTGTCTATCACAAAGAGCCTTTGGACACATAAATGAGAGCTAAAGTTCCCAAAGCCAGTTGGGCCCTGAGGTCAATAAGTAGATTGGTCTCCAGTCCCTTAAAGTTCCAGCCTGAGCTCACAAAGGGAGCCTGCTCAAATTGCCAGTATTTCCCAAAAGATGATCCCCGGGAAGCTCTTGGTCCCTCTTGGATCCCAAGCCTCACCCTCATCACTCTGAGCATACACACAGCTGGATCTGTAAACCTTTAATGCAGCCATTCCAAGCTGGCTTGGAGAGGGATGGCTGGGTCACTGGGAAACACTGGGACACAAAAGCAGGTATCACAGCAGGCTCAACACCTATCCAGACACACGGCTCTCCTCTACCTGTGCTAGCTAAAGCAGGAGCAAAGATTCTGTCACAGTTTATGTTTTTATTTCTTCCATCCACTTAAAAACAATGTCTTAAGAGGAGCTGTGACTTAAAGACCTCAGAGGAATTATCTAAAACTTACAACAAAGGAAGTCTAAGTGTAGCCTGTACCGAATTACAGAGGCCATTGGTTTAAATGGCCGCTTTACTACTAGTTGCTCAGTGGAGTCCTCCCCTGGCACCATCCACATACTGAACAATAGCAGCTTGAATGCAAAGGCCCTGGGATCAGTCTTCACAGGAGGGTAGAGCTGTGGTCTGAATTGAAGCGTCCCCCATAGGCCTGTGAGTTTGAATGCTCTGTCCCCAGCTGGTTGCACTGTTCTGGAAGGTTGGGAAACCTTTAGGAGGTGAGCCTGGCTGGAGAAAGTGAGTCACTAAGGGTGGGCATGATTCAAGAAAAATTATAGGGCCTGCAGCCTATTTTCAAACAAGCTTAAGATATGAATTTCCTGAATGTCAGTTCAGAACCCACAGCAAAAAAAAATCACTAGCTAGTTCAATTTTTTAAAGTCCCATCCCTAACTCTAGAAACAGTTCATTTTCAAGTTAAACCCCACCCACCCCTACTCAAGGATCAAACTCAAGGCCTCAAATATGCTAGGCAGTGGTTCTGCCTCTAAGGCACGCCTCAGACCTCAAGATACTTTTATATTCCTATTTTGTAATGTTTAATTTATAGTTAACTTTAGAATTACAGGTAGCCTCGACACCAAGAAGATGTAGACAGGGCTCCAACATACCCCATAGCAGCTCCCCTATGTCAACACTTCATGTAGTTAACATCCCTCATCACATCCAGGGAATCTCAAGGGGACAATGCCACTAAGTATAGAGTCCCTTCAGCGGGATTTTGCCAGTGTCCTACTAAAGGCCCTTTCTTCTGCTACAGATCCAATCCAGGACTCCTCATTGTACCGAGCTAAGTGACTCCAAGGGCTCCTGGTCTTTCCTTGTTTCTCATGACTTGTAAAGAATTCAGGTGAGCTACTTTACAACTCTCTCTGGAGCTCAAGTCCCAGGTGGTTAGAACTAGGGGATGTGACATTGGGAGGAGTCCCACAGGGCCTGTTGAGTGCCACTCTGTGGAAATATGGGGTGTGCCTGTATGCATGTGTATATTGTACAATATCCATAGGCCCACTGTCCAATAGCCATTAACAAATATCTTAGAGGATAAGGCCTATATACTGTGCAAACCCTGTTTCCCTTGAACTTCCAACACTGCTTAGCTTATCTCCATCAATGGATGTTTTTTTTATTTGAACATCTTCCAATCCGTGCACATGGTGCTGGAATGGTGATTTTCCTAATTCGTAACTGTGGCAGCGTCTACATGTACCCCTATGCTACCACCGCTCAGGTCATCAATTCTCTGATTCCATTTCTTCTGCAGGTCTTTAGTCAGCCACGGAAACATTCACAGTACAGCCTTCCTCCCTGGCATTAAATTTTCAGTTTATTCCAGCAACAGAACAAAAGCACAAACAATATCCTTTTATTAACTGGCTGTCTATCCCCGTATAGTAAAAATTAAGGCTAAGATTGAATAGATACTAAATTAAAGAAAACACACACACACACACACACACACACACACACACACACACACACACACACAATGTATTTCCTTTCAAACCTTGAATGCGAACAATCCACGTTTGTGGCTGAAATCTATTGGTCCTACTAGTAATAACCAGGTGGAGCTGAGACCTCTGTTTCCTTGTGCTGCATAGACATGGCTTCCCTGCAGAACACTTAAGGTCTGTGCTCTCTTATGTTTAAGAAACATTTAAATCAACACAGGAAAGCAATGCTTACGTCTGAGTGCTTATCCTTGATGAGGCCCCAGAATATTGACAAGATTGTTCAGCACAGCCAGTGCCTGGTGCCATCTGGTGGAGCCCTCACCACCGACAGCCTCAACATCCAAAGAGAAAAGTCTGGACACTCAGGGCCCAGGCTTGGTAGATCACCATCCCAAGAGAGGGCAGGGTTCTGTGCCAACTCCATAGCACTCACCATCTCCCCAAATGCCAGACTGCATGAAGAAACCCCTTCAGAGAAGGGAAGAAGGGTCAGTGTAGGTCTTGACCATTAACATCTGTTTCCTACATGGACAGAATTGACGAGAACGGCAGTGGGTGGGCAGTGTCTGCCTTGGTGACCCTTGAGGGTCACAGCACAAACCATGACCAGAGTCCAGTGGAGGAGACTCAGGGTGTGGAGAGGATGTGACAAGATCAAAATCATCCACCGTTCTGACTTGAATCTATCTGAGATGACAAGAAAGTTGGGCTTTATTCTACGTGTGAGGCTTTCAGAAAAGCAATGACCATCAGGAGTCAAATTGGGGTCCTCATGTCGGCACATGGGGTGAACTCTGGAGAAAGAGAGTGGCAACAGGGAAGGTCGTGTGCATGGGTTCCTGGGAAGCCAGACCTCCTCAGACTCTGGGCCTCCTTCTGAGAGCCACATGCCCAGAAACATACCAGTGAATAAGGGCACTAAGACCAGAAAGCCTGAGGTGCCCACAAGGGACCACTTTCCCCAAGAAGATGCCAGTGCTTCTGAGCAAAGAGCTTCATTAGAAATCAGTGGTTGGGGGGAGAGAGGTGCTTAGGAGATAGATGCTCTTAAACAGCAGTTAAGAGCAATTGTTGCTCTTACAGATGATCTACAAGATCCCCCAGCCTCCACATGGTGGCTCATAAACTACCTATAATTCCAGTTCCAAGGGATTCAATGCCCTCTTCTGGCCTCCATAAGAACCTCATGCATGTGGTGCATAGACATACATGTAGCCAAAACACTCATATATATATATATAAAATAAATACATCGTTAAAAAAGAAGTCAGAGTGGAAGTCTCTGCAGCTTATTGAATGTGTCTGTTCCCTCAGTGAAGAGGGAGGTACATCCTAAGTGGGGTGACAGAATGCTGCTCCCCGCATACACGCCAGTTCATATCCAGGCTCTCAGCTCATATTAGGAAGCTCTGGCTCCAGAGAGGCCTGGTTGTTTGACAGCCAAAATGGGAAGGCTGGGAACAACTAAGGGAGCCTCAGGAGTGGAGGAAACCTGTAGAAGAATTCCAAACACTTCACTGAGGAAGGAGGCTAGCCCCCAGACTGTGGCCTCACGTACTAACAACACCACATCACATGTGTGCACATGTGTGTGCGCACACACACACACACACACACACACACACACACACACCATACCTTGCACCAAGACTTTTGGCTGCAGGCCATTCACAAATGCCCTTCTTGTTAGCCAGGGTTCTCTGTGCCAAGCTGGTCCCAAACCAGCCCCTAGCCAACTCTTTCCATTCAGGCCCACCAGTGCCTAAGGGGCTAATTCCCAATCCCCCTGCCCCATTTCTTCCTACTTGTTGACACCCCCCCCCCATCCCTGGTCTTCTCTGATGCAACAGCTTGTTTTGCAGTGTGTTTGGAGCCAGGCATAACATCTCACATGGTCTGTTGTCTCAAGGTGCACAAGAAGGACAGGATCCCTGCCTTTGTCGGCCTGGATGCTGCACCTCTGTCATGAGCAAAGGCCACCAGGGAGTTTTCATACAGCAGCAAGGACTTGCCTGTCACCAGTCCTTGCAAAAATACATGAAAACAGACTTAAAACCCCATGTGGCATCTGCATTCACCCCTTTAATTCCACCCCATTGTTTCAACCTTATAAGACAAACACACACCACATGGTCATTACATCACGATATGATCATTACATGATAAAATAAGGCAAGACAGGGGGCAGAGGACTCCTCCAGAGGCAGCTGCTGAAACTCATCTGTCTGCATAACCGTGGAGCCTCCGGGTCATCTTGAAGCAGGGTTCCTCCACCCCTTTAAGAATTCTGCTGTTCTCTTTCCCATTTGCCCCAAACAATGAAATAATGCAACACACGGGCCTAGGACTCAGTGCACGGTTCCCACTCAGACTCAACAGCAGTTTTCCCATGTGCCAGGTAGAGAATCAGAGCCCCATTTGACAACCAGTGAAACTTCAGAGCCAGTGGTGAACTCAGTAGGATGAGGAGGGTTCACAGACTTCAACCCAGACAAACAGCCTCACTACTTACAATCAGCTACAAAGAAGGTTCTAGAAGCCAGGTCCCAGTTACCCAGAGGCCCCTAGGCCTTCACATTGTCCACTCTCCTTTAAGATAATGCAGGAAGCTTCTGGACACCGAACAGCCCCGATGGACCACCCACCCTGTGCACTCAGAGTCATATCTAGGAGACCTCTCCCACCCCAGGTCCTAGAACCCACCCACCCAGCTCACCCACACCCACAACTGGGATTATCATCCCTGTGTGGTAAAGACACAAGGGCACTATCACGCTGTCTTGCCAGTCTTCCCTTCTTCCCTCACCTCCCATGAATGACTCCATCAGCTTCTCACCGAATGCCCTCTGCTCTTCCCAAGGGGGAGGCTGAGCCCACCCACCAAAATACCACACTTGCAGCCACACAGCCACAGACAGCAGTGCTCCCATGCCTTCACTGCAGCTCTTACCTGATATTTTGACAGGACTTTGAAAGCTGGGTTGAATTTTATGAACATTATCATTTTTTAACACCTGATCCAGAGGCGATCTTTCAAAGAAGGTGAGCACAACCTCAGACCTAGAATACTGGGTATAAACAGAGTAATTACTGGAGATGAAAAGCTCTCCACAGTGGGTCCCATGTGTGTGCTGGGGTGGTGTTTGTGCACAGAGGTAACCCCAACTGATTGGAAGCTCAGAAGGCAGTCCCAGGCCTGTGTAGGGGCTGGTTGATGACCTATGCCCAGTAACTGGATCACTGCAGTTTCTTTGTTGACAAGTGGCTAACGGGCAAGGCCTCTGGCTAGGGTGGGTGGCTCTGTGGAATGCTTTGCACACGGCTGGCATTTCACACCCGGCTCCCTCCTTACTGTCAGCTCGGTTGTTTCTACCTCAGCCATTTGCCAGTGGGGAAACAGAAGATTTAAGAGCTAAGGCATTCAGTCTGGTGCTCTAGATTCTTAGTTCTCTACATCAAGCTCACAGACTCAGGGTGTGAGTTCCAGGGAGACGGAACCGAGCACCATGGCTGCCAATGATGCTGACATTGCCCTTGGCTTCCTGGTGCCTGTTCTAAGCCTAAGCAAGAAGAGCAGGTTCTGAGGCAAGGGAAGGAAGCAAAGGCCCCATCTCCTCCTGCCTCACACCTCATGACTCGAGAGAACCTAGCAGAGCCCACAGAAGCCCTCCTTCCCTTGATCGTCGGCCGGGATGTCTAGTGGGAATGAGACGCTGAGTGGGATACAGGGAGCGTTCTGCGAGCCTGGGAGGTGACGAGCCGCTCTGGCCTCCCTGCGACATCTCCCTCACCTTACAGGGCATGCTGATGACAGTCTCCAGTAGCTTCTCGACCTCATTGAGCCTGGTCTCTATGTCGTGTGCTTCCTTGATGGCAAGCAGTCCTAGAAGAGAGGCAGGAGTGGCCAGGTCAGAGAGGTAGCAGCCTATGATGTGACAGATGACAACAGGTGTCCCACGTTCTCTTCCACAGCAAACTGTCCTGTTCCTAAGGTAAATACATCTCGATGTCTCCCATGGACGCTTGAAACCACAGGTAGAACTGGACCCCAAAAGATAAAACTTTTTCCTCCATAATTCAGCCCACATCCTGTACCATGGCCATGGCTGTTGCTTTTGCAGTTTGGTTTGAAGTGAGATGGGAAAAGCTAGCATGAATTTCATCTCCACAGTTTTACAGGCAATGCTCTCCACAGCAGGTCTTAGCCACCTCTGCCTGCATTTGTGGGGTGTGTTCTTGGTTTAGGACTCCTAATTCTGATGAGACTATCTGCCTCTCCTCTTGAAGAGGGGCTCTGTGGCTTCTCTTTGCATGCCCCGGTGGCCAGCCTCCCGACTCTCCCACTTGAGGACCAGCGTTAAGCAAAACGGGGGCGAGAGGATCCTGAGCTCTGAGGTACCAAGACAGCTGCTAATGACTGGTGGTGGGGTGGTATACACAGCATGGAGACAGACAGGAGACAAAGGCGCCATTCTCATCTGAGGGGAGTCAGGGCCGGGGTGACTTAGCAACTCATCATGCTACTCAGAATGGCATGCACTTTGAAACGTAGGGACTGTTTGTTTTGAGAACTTTTGGCCTAAGAGAACAGAAAAGCAGCGTGAGGTAAGGGAGACTCAGTATTCACTCAGCCTTGTGTGTGTCCGGTGCTAACCTGTGAGGTCCTGGGCTACCCCTGCCCCTGCAAAGCACACTGATGACGTGTGACTTTGCTGCAACCGATGTCACACATCCAAAATGACAATGGAAGGAGGGCACAGGTGGAAGGTGTCCTGCAGTGGGACATTCTGGGGCCCATGCCACTAACATCTGGACACAGCCAGAGCTTAGCCAGAGACCTTGGTTGCTATCAGTAAGATAACTGCACAAGGGGTGGGTGGCCCAGGACCCACCAGCCCTGATGACATAGACCAGATCCCACTCTGCCAGTGACAGCTGCCCAGACCACAAGGTCTGTGTAAATGGAGCCCATATTTAGGCAAGTCATCTAAATGCAATGTTCAGAAGGGAGAAGGATCTCAGAGGAAACCCTTGTGGGCATGAGTCACGGCCCTCTCCAGGAACCCAAGCATTGGTGCTTGTTATGGGCACCACAGAGTGGTCAGCACAGGCTCTGACTGGCTGTTGGGCTGTGCAGTATTTTATTTTTAAAATCTTATGGCTCGAGGCTATACTTGGGAGTTTTCTCTGTCTCCCATGAGCAATACAAATATAAGACTTCCCACTTCAGCTTCTCCCACCAGCTTTCAGGGGACAGAATTCAGACTCCTTCGTATACTAGCTTTGTCCACAGCTCTGTGTGACCAGAACAGTCATACAATCCCCATGATCTGCAGCAGAACCCCAGAGACCTAGATCCCAGAACTATGGTCAGTCCCTGAAAATTTCTTTCAGGTTCTGGTTTGGTTTTGTTCACAAAAGGAAGTGTTAAGGTTTAGGTAAGTGATCAAAATAATTTCTAAAAACAACCTGATTGAAATTAGGAAGCACCAGAACACATAGTTCCTGGAAGCTCCTATCAGAGTCCCCAGATGTAATGAGAGGGCATTTCTGAAAGGCTAGCCTAGGCTATCCCTAATGTCTACACCAGTGCCTCCTTCCCCTGGCCCTCCAGGCATGCAAGTACCCCTGATTTTTTGTAGTGTTTTCTCATCTCCTCCCTCCCTCCCTCCTCAGCCATACAGACCACGGTGGTCAGCCATGGGGTGTACAAAGCCCAGAGGTGACAGAGTGGGTTGTGACGGCTCCTCTGGGAACCTGAACATCACCAGAGGAAGGGACTGGGCCACCCCTTCCCTCTCTTCCCAAGTCCCATCTCAACCTGTCTGTTGAAGGAAAAGAAAAGAAAAGAAAAGCAGAAGACACCAGGGTGCCAGAGTTCCTGGATGTCTCTGCCCAAAGTCCTGAACTCCTCAAAGAGAGAAACAGAGAGTCATCCATGGCATGATGGCATGTTTGGGGCACAATGGGGCTTGTATGACAGTGGTCCTGTAAGAGCTGTCACCTAGAAACAGCACAGCTGGCTCAGTTGGTGTAAATGCACTCAGGATGGTCACACAGTGACAGCAATCAGACTCCTTTCCCGAAGCATTGCTGTCATTAAGTGGGTGTGGCTGTGCACACACATGAGGATGAGGATGCAGGACTTTTCTCTGCACTAGGTTGCTTGGAACATCCTTCCTTGCCACAGAGTAGTATGCAGAGGACAGAGCCAGGTCTGAATTTTTTGGAAAGTTATTCATAAAGAGAAAAAAAAAATCACCTAACAATCCCACAGACAGCTGCTTTCTTCAAAGAAGTAAAGCCGCCTCCAGTTTCCAAGAACTACAATCCTCAATGGGAGCCCTCGATGGGAGCCCTTGATGGGAGCCCTCGATGGGAGCCCATGATGGGAGCCCTCGGTGGGAGCCCTTGATGGGAGCCCTCGGTGGGAGCCCTTGATGGGAGCCCTCGGTGGGAGCCCTCAATGGGAGCCCTCGATGGGAGCCCATGATGGGAGGCCTCGGTGGGAGCCCTCGGTGGGAGCCCTCGGTGGGAGCCCTCGATGGGAGCCCTCGATGGGAGCCCATCCCACTTACACAGCAACTACTTTTACCCTCTGAAAGCATGGTTCATAGGAGACCACCCTCCTGTACAGCCAAGTCCACACCACTGCACAAGTGGAAGCATCTGCCTGGATTCTCGACGAAGGAGCCTGGATTCCGGCTCACCAGCGGTGATGAAAAAGCCCTGGTTCCATCTTTGTCTCTCTTGGTTGGCTTTACAACTGCCAATGGAGCGGTAAATACATTCTGCTCTAGACCAGTGTAGTCCTTTCAATGAGAATGTCCCCCATAGGCTGTTTGAACACTTGGCCCCCAGTTGGTGACCCTGGGGAGGTTTGGTATGTGTAAATCAAAACTGAATGAAGCAAGCATAAACAACTGTGGCTTCCAAATCATGTCTACCATGGTTTTGCTATCTTAACATGAAACACACACACACACACACACACACACACACACACACACACACGCACACACGCCCTAGTGCAAAGAAAAGTCCTTCATCCTTGTTGGAGGAAGTATATCACACGAGGCAGACTCTGAGAGTTTCAAAGCCCACACTATTTCTAGTTCTCACTCTTCTTACTTATGGTCCAAACTGTGAGCTGCATGCCCACCGCTTGCTGCCACACTGTCCCAGCTGGTTTGGACTCTGGAGCTATATATAAACCCACAGAACCTCCTCCTTCTATGAGTTGCCTTCTGTGGTCACTGTTTTATCACAGCAAGAGGAAATCATCTAATTCAACCAGTCTTTCAGGGCAGCCAGATTTCACAAAGAAAATATAGAGCCTAGTGAACCGAGAATTTCAGGTAAATGAAGAGGAACACAATAAAGGCTGGTCTACTGAAAATACTCTTTGTTGTTTGTCTCATGTTCAACACAAACTTCACGCCCTGCACTCTGTCTTTACTATGACCCATTTTCCAGGCTGCAGTAGAGGAAAGCAAGGGCCCTTCAGGCCTCCAGAAACAGCATCAGCACATTGGCCCTGCTGGATGTGACCCCGGACCACCTTACCAGTTCCATGCCCTGACAGTTCTCACAGCTCTGGGACAACACTGAGAAATAGGCCCTGCTGGCCAGCAAGTCTCCAGTGCCCACAGTGCAGCCTCTGGCACAGTCAGGGGCACGGTGGCATTCTTCAAGTTTGGTCTCATCTGCTTCCTCGGACCAGTCTTTATGCTTCTGAATGAAAAAAGGCCAAGTGGTGTTCTTTGGAAATGTAAGCATGCTTAAGACTCGAACAGGAAGAGACATCCGAATGGGGAAGGGAAGCCTGTGAGACGCTCACACGCAAGCTCAGAAACGACAGGAGATTCTGTCAAAGGCTGTGAGATAGAGGTGTTTTCATTCAGCATTTAGTTCCACATGTTGGCTCCTTAGTAACAATCAAGTTGGCAGTCTAAGTTGACTTTCTTAAGGTACCACATCCGGTTTCCAAAAACCACTTTCACCCAAGTGACAAGGAACATTGGACCCTTAACCAGATGGAACAGCAGCTTTGCAAAGTGCTGGATTCCTCTGTGTTTAAGGAAGCTTTCCTAAGAGCAACATAACCTGTGATCTTGCTGCATTTACAGCCCCAAGGCCAAGGAGCGCAGCCTCAAGAAGCAGGAAAGAGCCAGCATTCAGCATGCCTGCCCTTACCCCATCAGCCCCAGGCCAGCCAAGATGAGTCACCACCAGCCACCTGGCTTCTGACAGCCCCAAGCACCAAAGCTCACAGCTCACAGTGCCCTTCCCTTGGGGCCCTGGACATCACTTCCCTTCAATCATTTTAAAAATGTTTTCTACCAAAAATATTTTAACATGAACTCTCTCTCTCTCTCTCTCTCTCTCTCTCTCTCTCTCTCTCTCTCACACACACACACACACACACACACACACACACACACACACACACACACACACACACATACCTCCCTCTACTCTGGGGCTGCAATGCAGAAAATGAAATAAATTTTCCTCTAGAAACTTCTAATTGGGGTTTCTTAGTTTCACAGCTGGCGGGATCCCCAAATACCTGCCACCTCTGTAGTAATAATATCAGACTCCAAGCACCTCTGGGAAAGGCGGAGTTCTGAGAGTGGTCTTCACGGGCCTCTGCTTTCATTTTCAGGGACAGGTGACAGGAGCCGTGGTCTAAGTGGGGTGGCCACTAGCACAGTGCACTATTTGCTCACATTTGCATATTCTTCTCTTGCACCTGCTCAGTATTTTCCTTCGAGTTTAAGTCAGTTGGCTTTTAAAGGCTCAGGCTTTTCCAAATGTCACTTGTGTATACAATTTCAACTTTACTTTTTAATGTACTTAAATACAATAGCTTCAGAGTACCGGATGCTTTTGAGTTTTATACTCCAAGTAGTATTGATGGTTTAAGAAAAGTCGGCCTGGAGCTGCCCAGGGGCCCTTTCTCCCTAAAAGATTTTTTAGCCTTGCAAGAAAAGAACAGAGAATTTGTTTGTGCTTAACTGACTTCATCAAAGCAAACACTTGCTTCATTCCTGGAACCCAAACTGAATGAAGCAAGAATAAACAACTGTGACTCTCAAATCACGTCTCACATGGTTTTGCTATCTGAGGTTGTAATGGTCAATACAGCAGGTGGATGAGATAGTTGTGAATGGGAACAGATGCATAAAAAAAAAAAAAATAGAGCTTCATTGAAAGGCTGTAGTTCTATAATTGGCCAGCAGAGGGCGGCAACACACCACATAAACCTAAATATTTCAATCACAAACTCACGGAAATGACAACTGCCCACTCTTCAACACGGGGAAGAATTTGACCAAGGTTTCATAATCCCTGAAATTTTTCTGATTTCTGAAAAAGTAATTATTCATATACCCTCAACTTCTAAAATCTACCAACACATACTTTGTGACACAAGAATTTATCCAAGTTTAGCACAAGCAGCCAAAAGCTTAAAAAATTATTAACAATATGATATATAAATTTCAGCAAGCCAAATACACGAATATTCAGGGACTAAATGTCAGCCTGGCTGTGCATGGTGGTGCATTATTTTAACACTAACATTCAGGAAGCAGAGGTCTACACAGGGAGTTCCAGGGTAGCTAGAGCTACATAGGAGACCCTGAGTCAGTCTGGAGCTGCCCCCAATCCCAGGGAGTGTGGCTTTCTCCCTAAAGGGCTTTAGCCTCACAAGAACAGTTTGTGGCTATTTTATAACTGACTGCTTTTGGCAAAAGTAAATACTTTATTCCCAGAACCAAAACTGAACAAAGCAAGCATAAACAAATTAGTTTCCTGATATCTCCAAAACCTGAGTCTGAGGTCCCATGTTTCTTTTAAAAGGAGCTCAGTCTCCACCCATGGGACAACTGCCCCCAAGGCTTTCTTTGCTGGGTGGGGGATGGGGTGAGGTGGGGCTGCGGGTGCACTTCTAACCTGAGTGCTCTGCAGAGGAATTCTGGTCATAAAGGCAAGATGCTGCCAAGGTCAAGAGGGGAGTGCATTAAGGATGTCCACGGCCCACAGCACCTGCCTCTCTCAAGAGGAAAGACGCTTTCTGACTCCCCACAAAGGACAGCCCTAGGGGAAACTTCCTGTTGGGGGCATTTTCAAATGTGGCCAGATAACAGAGTGTAGTGGGTAGCCATCCCAGCATTGGCCTGGAAGTTCCAACCCCCACTGAGGCTTCGGTAATGATCACGCCCACAAGGCGGGGCGGAGGAGGAAGCAAGACCAAGGATCGGGAAGAGCTCTCTCTCTTGGTTCCCGGACTCTGGACGCTGGAGGTAGACCGAGCAGAGTTCTCCAGAGAACACCGCCAGACTGCGCTATACCCTTGCCAGGCCCTGTAACCTACCCCTTCATTTGTAAGTTACCCCACAAAATAAACCTCCCTTTTAACTACGTGGAGTGGCCTTAATAATTTCACCAATATCTGGCGCTCACCTGGGGCAAATTCCAAAGGCCTAGGCGGCTCCCTCCCTCAGCCTCCTCCCCGGCTGGCGGGTACCTAAACCCACCTGCAAAGTTCCATTTAACCAGGGGACACCTACACGGTTCCATTCCCGAAAAAGGGAGCAGCTAGTCCGGTCTCAGTTCCCTAGCTTATCCCCCAGACCAGCGAAAACCGCTGTGAGTGAGGCATTCCCACTCCTCCGAGTGCCGGCTCCCCGCCATCTTGGCTCCTGCCTTCAGCTGCCGCCAGCCAAGGTCGCCAGCAGGCCCTGCTTTGGAGCTATACCAACGCCTCCTGCTGGCTGAAAAGTGCTACTGCACCCCCAAAAACCACGGAAAGGTAAGCTTCTTTCAAGTAAAAGTACCTGATAATTTTACACCTTAAAACTGACTAACAAATTTTGAGTAATTCTTGTAATATGGCTGACAACATTACCTCACAAGAATTTAATAACCTTTTTGCCTGTATGCTGAATGACATTTTCCTGGAAATATACGACCTCCCTAAGACATATCTGGCCTGTACCATTTTGACATTCATTGTAATAATTCACACAGTGTTCAAACACTGGTTTAATAATAAGAACAAAGATGAGTCATTATTGGGACTGATATAGGCTTTAAAAGATAACAATGAAGGCTTACAGAAAAAGGTTCTGTCTATGGAATCTGCTGACCAGGACTTACATAAAAAGATTCTCTCTCTGGAATCTGCTAACCAGAATTTACAAAACAAGCTTGTACCCAAAATTGCTTTTATTGATAATAAATATGAGTATTTAATGGATAGAACACTAACTCTCCAGAGTGAAGTTGTAGCTACTCAGACACTATATAAGGAAGAAAAATTATCATTACTTGATAAGATCCATGGAATCATGTGTTTCAGAAGAACATAAAAACTTCCATGATTCCATGAAAAATCTGGAATCCCTTACAAGAGAGGAGGTTTACTCCCTGGAACAGACCCTAGGTGCTCGTTTACAAGCCCTGGAGGAAACTCTCAATAAACATGACAAGGGACCTAATAAGCAGAAGGGCAAGACCATACAGGTTGTAACATCTCCAAATGGCTCTCATACAATGGCTTCTCATGGATGATAACAGGATAAGCCATTGTATGAGAGCCATTTGGAGATGGGGTGAGGTGGGGCTGCGGGTGCACTTCTAACCTGAGTGCTCTGCAGAGGAATTCTGGTCATAAAGGCAAGATGCTGCCAAGGTCAAGAGGGGAGTGCATTAAGGATGTCCACGGCCCACAGCACCTGCCTCTCTCAAGAGGAAAGACGCTTTCTGACTCCCCACAAAGGACAGCCCTAGGGGAAACTTCCTGTTGGGGGCATTTTCAAATGTGGCCAGATAACAGAGTGCGCTGAAATAGCTTTTTGTCCATGAACAAATGTGCCCATCAACACACTGCACACACAAGTGCAGGGCTCTTGGAAGTATTAATTTGTGAGCTGCAGGAGAGGTAGACACAATCTCGGAGCCGGGAGATCCTAAAAGGCTGAATATACACATATTTTGGAGATAACAACCTTAAGTTAAAAAAAAAACCAAAAACAATAATTTCTAAGTATCTAGTTTCTTTCTCCTTCCCTCCTGCTGCTTTGATAGAACCTGGGGCCTTGAACACTGCAAGGCAAGAACTCTCTCTATTGAGCAGGAACCCCAGCCTCTAAACAAGTCATCACCGCTCAAAAAGCAGAGCCCAAGAAATAATCAGCTCTTAATTCTTTGTGAGGCAGGTGCTACAGTGGTTCTCAAGCCCTGAACAACAGCAGTGCAATTGCACAATATAAGCACGTGGCACGCACAGGCACAAGTGTGTGTTGACCAGGGAAGAACAGTGCTCCACACTAAGTGGTCACTGGAACCCTATCACAGGCCAGAGGACTCGGGCTGGGGGGTTTGCCCCTCCCTTCGGTCCGACTGATCTGGGCACAGCCAGGCTTACAGGGACCACAGAGATGGAGGAGAGGAGTGATGTCTGTCCCATCCAAGGCCCCTAGGTGGAGGTGTCCCTCCACATCTCTCCCAGGATGAAAAGCTGGAATGGGAACAGAAGAGGTGGATGCAGAAAGAAACTTCCTGGAACCCACAGGAGGAAGCTACTCCTCCTTCCGCTTCCAGGCTTCCAGCTTCCTGCTTCCAGTTTCCTGCTCTCAGCATGCAGGGTGGAGGGGTTGGGGGGGTAGAGAGGGGTATGTGGGGGAAGTTGGGGCATGAAGGGCACCTCCTAAAGGAACCAATTGGTTTTCTCAGTGGGGGGAAAAACATCTGAATCAAACTTTCTGATTTTTCCTGTTTTCTTAATCCCTCCTCTCTGTTCATTATTTTCCCTCATCTAAAACAAAATTCCCTTCCTAAAACTCAGTTTTTAGAAGCCATTCACAAGTCAGGCATGGTGGCACATGCCTGTAATTCCAGCCCTTAGGAAGCTGGGGCAGGGAGATATTAACTTTGAGGGCAGCCTGAGACACTGTCTTAACAAAACAAACAGAAAACTCCTTCACTTGGTCATTCCTTCCCCACTGTGCTGGAGATGAATCCTAAAGCTGCCTTCACGCTAGGCATATGCTCTACCACTGAGCTACCCTATCCCTCCGGCCCTGCCAGTCTGTCTCAAATAAGAGGCACAGGATATCTACCCATTTTCACCTCTCCACACAGGAAGGGCACACTGTCTAAAGTTCACAAACCAGAGGTCAGGGGACAGTGTGGCCAAAACTGGCAGGGGCCCTGCCTCTCCTAGACATTTGTGCTGGCTACCAGGTGGCTGGGAGGCATTCAGGGGCCATACATGGTTAGCAGAGGCTAAGCCATAGGACAACACAGAGCATGCACCTACTCACCCTAGCAGGAGGAGGCCTGAAGGGTGAACAGATGTAGAGGCTAAGGGAAGGACAGAGGGAGGAAGGCAGTATGGAGGCCCACAAGAGGCCCTGAGGCTTGGGGAGGGGGCATGTGGAGCTGTAAGAGCTGAGGCAGAAAGTCAGACAAGCTTTAGGAGACCACTCTTCCCGGGCAGGTTCTGGCAGCAAGTACCCCACATGCTTGGCAATTCTCTTTCTTAGAGTGACGCACACACTGACCCAGGATTTATTCCCTCAGTCACTCAAGTGTGACCCACACCCAGCAATAAATACTAGTTTGGGAACCGATGAAACCATAGGCTCAATCAGCCCCACTGTGGGACATGGTACATTCTCTCTCCTAGCCAGGGCAGGGAGTCGCTGGGAGGGTGGGGTCACACCAACAAAGGACACTGTTGGAAGCGTGAATAGGTGGATCGGCTTCGTAGGACGCTGGTCTTGTTGGGTACCAGGCCTCCCCACATTCTCCTACCTAGAGGCCTTTTATTGGGGTTACTGAGATTACTCAGGGCATAGGGTAGACAGGTTGAGAAAGCCAGCAACTCCATGTGTCTAGCTTGGTGCTGGGCACTTTGTGGCTATTACTCAGTGGGACTCACTCACCACCTTGCCACATAGATGCTCTTATTGTTATTATAGCAAGAATGAGCCACCAGCAAGGAGAGAAGGGGACAGGGAGGATGGTTTGAGAGGCAAATTAGAAGAACATATGTATATAGACTGTCACCATTAAACCTATTACTTTGTATGTTAACTGAAAGAGGAGCAGGAGGAGGAGGAAAGAAAGCCATGAGGATCAAGCAACTTGGCTGAAAGCCACAGCAGGTGACAGAGCATGCAAGGAAGGCAAGCCCTGGCTGTCTGGGAGCAGATGTAGTGTCCTCCTAAGGTGACCTGGCTGTGTGTCCTGCTTTGCCACCCAATCTCGATGTTCTCACACAGGAAGCAGGAAACATAATGGCGGGAATAAGGGACACTGTGTAATAAAGTGCCCCCCTCCTTTCCCCATTCTGTCCAAGTGCTGCATGTTTTCCTCATCAGCAAAAGGTAAGGAGACTTGGGTTCTCCAAACAAACGGGGAAAAGGAATTTGCATGAATCAGTTACAGGAAAGATGTGGCTTGTGACCATCATCACTCAAGTTGGGGTAGGATGAAGACAGGTACCAGCCCTCGATGTCATCACGACAGCTAACAGCACATGAGCACACATACCAGAGACCTGGCCTCATTCGGGAGATGTTGCAGCTGCCAGGAATGAACAGAGCACAGGACCATGGCTACTCTGCCCCGTCTTCCCACCAGCAAGTCACATCAAGGGGCTCTCAGGGGATTCTCTAGACTGAGAAGTGACCAAACACAACCTTTTAAGTGATGGCGACTAAAATTAGCCAGTGGGCACATAGCGTGACCCGAAGATACCAAAGGCAAACAGAAATAGCTTTAAAGCAGAGATGGGAGTATAGCTCAGAGGTAGAGTGGGTGCTTAGAATGCACAAAACCTTGAATTCGACCCCCAGAACACAAAACACAAAAATACCATAACTGTCTGTCTGCGGACTGGCACTACAATACACGACAGTACGTGCCTTCAATCTACTGTTGCCAGCCTGCTGCTGGCCCGGGGAAAGTGCCATGGCCTGCACTTTCACCTTTGAAGATACTCAAGCAAAACACAGGCTGCCTTGTGCCTCCCTGCCAGCCCCTTGCACCCTCCCAAGTTCAAGCCCACACACCTCATTTGCAGCAAGTTGAGCTCTGTGGAGAGGTACCTCAGGCCTCATCTTTTACTTTCTCTGTATCCCTGTCCACAAGTACTGGGGCTACTCTTATTTCCTGCTGTGCACAATGCATGAATGGATTGCCTGTTACCTCTGGAAAGTGTCTGCCACAACAGACAGCAGAGAAATATCAGGAGGGTTGGGGGTGCCTGCGGGCTCACAGCGAGGCCCAGTGGAGAAGAAGAGGCCAGTATCTCATGTCCTGCTTTGCTGTCCAGACCTATGCATAGCATGCTCACTATAAAAGTCAAGTCAGTTGGTGCCCCTGGGTGGCAGTTGGTCCGTCCATTAGGCACCATTCTCCTTGTTTGGTGGCAACATCAAACTTCTCCCTGACATCCAGGTGAAGACAATGTGATGGGGAACTGGGCAGGCCTGGGAGATGGAGTAAATGTCTGGGATGTGGGAGTCAGGTGCTGTATCAGTGTCCAACTTTTCTGGGTACTATCCCAGCTGTGGCTCTCAAGTGTAGGAAGAGCCCATGTCCTGAGCACTGACGATGCTTATCGTTGGTGATGAAATTGAATATAGCAAAGACAGGAACACGGTGCACAGGTTCCCATGACAAACTGTGCTGCTAAATGCCAGGTTCCAGGCTGGCACCCTCAGCTAGCACCTCCCACTCCATAATCGCCTGAGATGGCCTCACTGCGGCACAGGGCAAGCCCTGTGCCAGAGTTCTGGGCTTGTGCTGTGTGCCACACAACAACCTCTAGACTCTTAGTGTGTCTGTGGCTCTCTTCCAGGCTAATCAGTGTCCATCCCCTTCTTACACCTGCACTATTACACCTGATCCCAGCAGCCCTCCAGCAGCCCTCCAGCAGCCCTCCAGCAGCCCTCCAGCAGCCCTCCAGCAGCCCTCCAGCAGCCCTCCAGCAGCCCTGCCTCCAAGCTCTCCCTTGGTCTAGCCCATCTTTCTCAGCGCATCAGCTTGAGCTCAACTCAGATCAAATCAATTCCCTGGCTGAGAGCCCTCAGTGATGATGGAGACCATGACTGACCACCATCTGCTTCTCTCCAGCTCCCTAACCACTCTCTCCACTGCAGCCACAGTGATCTCTTGATGGCTAGGTGATCTCATTTAGTAATGCATGTCTCCTAACCAAAATACACAAATCGAAAGGGCAGGTCACAGGCTTTAGTTATTTACCCATGTCACTGTCCTCTGCATGGTACCTGACAGCCAATATGTGACCACATAAATGAATGTAAACCCCAAAATGTAGTTACCAAAGATTCAAGCTCACCTGGCCACCTTGAAATAGAATCTGTAGCTGCAGAGGTAACAGGGCGGGCTCAGATGTCACAGATCTCCAATAGGTGCTACTAAAAGAATATCAAAATACTCCAAGAACCTCAAATGGTCACCAGGAAAATTTTGCATGTGTCTGCTTTAAAACGCAGGCCTTATGTGTGAGACACAAACAAAGCAAGAGGTCTCGCTCACAAATGTGAGCCAGTAGGTAATACATACCACAGAGGACTTGAACACAAGACACAGCCCTGTGGTGAAAGCGGAAACGAGGGGAAACACCTTGGCAAGCCAAACAGAATGTCCACAGGAAGCAGCTACCCCAACCCCAGGGTTAGAGGATAACACAGCAAGAGGTGGTTATTTCAGGCCTAGGTCGTAAGCTTCCCACCTACTGTAGTGTCTGGAGAGAGGCCTGGTTCATTGAAGAAACGACACAGGACAGAAGCCAGACAGGTCCTGAGATCAGCACCATGCTAGCTCATCGAGTGAGCACTGGGTCTCCCTCTCATGCAGTGGCACCATTCCCCTGCCTGTGCGTCACCAGGCCACATAAAAAGCCCATGGACATCCACCAAGCATAACACCACAGAGGGAGAAAACAGTCCGATCCTCCCCATCTCTCCCATGGCAATTCTGGAGGAACCAAAGTCAAGGGCTTGGCACCTCTTCAACTGCGTGAAGATTCAGAACTGCAAAGCAGAACCATGGCTGGCCCACTGTGTGTCAGGAACTCAGCCTGCCGGGAGCGGTTCGGAGACCCATTTCCCTGGAAAGCTTTTCTAATGAACAGAGAACACAAACCTCACCCAGCCCAGAAATTTAATAAACACAGACTTGAGAATCTGACCGACTGGGATTAAAATGCCAGCACTACACACAGCTGCATACCTTTCCTGTTTAAAGTTTGAAAAACTCAGACAATTTTTTAATGCAAATAACAAATTGGCACGGACATGAAGTAGAATCTTCTTTTGTGTTATGATGAGGTATTTTACTTGGTATATGACTTCCCTAGACATGAAGGGATCAGAGAAAGGAAAGGGCCTTCCTGGCTTTGTGAAATAAAACTCGGGAAGAACCAAGCAGAGAAAGGAGAATCAGAACAGATCATCATTCATGGTCACCCCTCTACGGCTCCCGGGATTCATCTTCATTCTGCCTAGGGAGTACTATACTAGCTGGACCCTCATAAGAGGCTCCCATCATATAGGAATGGACCACCGGTGATGGACGGTTCTAATAGCTGCGTAGCAGGCTGTCGGAAACTCCTTTCTTTCCAGCCACTGGGACTCACCCCTGCCACTCCATCAACACATTCTCACCCCTACTTCTGCATTCTCCTACCTACTCTTTAGATACTCGGAAGTAGCTACCATACACTGCAGCACCTGGGACATGATTCCAGGAGTTTGTATAAATGCAAACGAGGCCAGGTGAACAGGGCATGATGATTTCCTCCCGGTCTGCCCCAGGGAAGATCTTTTTCACCTGTGGCTCCACACCGGGGCCACACCCCTACCCACACCCAGCAAGCCTGGCCAGAAGAGGCCCGGGCTGACTGTAAAGAGGTGGCATTGACAGACTTAATGTCATCAGACACGATGACATTCCACTCCTCACAAAAGCCCACAGGAAACAGGTTCGCTCATAGATACAGTTTGCCTGAGGTAACAGCTGAGTTCTGAGACCGGCTCAGAGGGACAGCCCGGAAGCTCAACTTGTTTATGGCCTGCCTTCTTCCAGAAGAAGCCTCGGAGTAAACCACCCACCCTTTGTTATGCTTTCCTGATCAGACATTCATTTGTTAAATTAAAAATACAACAAATAGCAAGTTTAAAACAAAACAAAAAAAAAAGAAACAGGTCCAATCTTGAAACAGTGCTCAGCCACCATGAGGGGCTGGGGTGGAGATCTAAAGCAGGCTTGTCACTTGGGGCCTCCACACTCACTTTGGGAGTCTGTCCAAATGATGTGTCTGCCAGGAGATGTGTCATGAGAATGGAGCTAATTATCCACATAATCCACACACGGGTGGGGTCTGTCACCAGGGGGAACGGAGGTTATCTCAGACCTTAGCCAGACAGGCGGCCAAGGATCCACGGATTGGCTAACCTGAGTAACTTCGCCCCAAACTGCCCCAGGATTGCTGCTTGGAGGACTCTGAAAAAAGGAGGGCGTGGATCCACGGGTCTCAGAGCCCCGGGAGGCCACACACCGGTAGGAAGTCTACTCAGAAGCTCCTGTCCCCAGCTGAACGCCCCACACCTCACTCTTCCCGGTCTCAACCAAGGCCTCTCTCTGGCTTCCTCTGCTCTTCCAGTCCCTTTGCTGGCAGTAGGAAAGGGGAAGCCACCGCTGTTTGAGAAAACAAGAATCACAGCCAACCAGGACCGTCACAAGGCCAGGGAGGAGGCGGCCATGGCTAATCAAATCCGAATGCGGACCCAGCTCAGGGGTGGAGACCCTGGGTTGGCTCGACAGATGCAGGCGGGGCGGTCCCCTCCTAGGAGAGGTGGAAAAGATTGCTGCGTGGCAGTCCACGCTCAGGCTCACTTGTCCTGGGGCAGAATAGGGACGGGGCCTCTCCCAGGCAGGACCCCAGCCGCGAGCGTACTGGATGCAATCCCCCAGTTTCCGACACTTTTAAGAGCTGCCACTGGTCCTCCATAGCGGGGTAGGCGGCTGGAACCCAGTAGCTGTCAGCCCCCGGGTGTCGCCTCTGCTTTCTTTCAGAAGCGACTCATTCTTTGGGACAGTCAGGCGAGAGTCCCGCTGACCTCGTCCCCTTCCCCACCCATCTCATTTATCCTCCAGGATTGTGTGCCCCAGGCTCCCTGCGGGCTCCCAGTCCTTCCTGAACCAACGCTGCGTGCCCTTCTTCAGGGAACCCGGGGTCTAGATGTCAGGTGCCGAACCGTAGAGGGAAGAAACAGTGTCAGTTTAAGTAACTCTTCCCGCTGACTTCATTGCACTTTGACGCGACCTCGTCGCTCTGTTCCTCCCACAGCCCGCAGCCCCCGGCGCCCCGCAGCCCCGATGCCCCGCAGTCCCCCGTCCTGCAGCCCTGCACCTTGCCGCAGCGGCGCGCGCGCCAGCTCGGGCCGGTCCTCGGGGAAGGCGTCACGGAGGCGCTTGCACAGGCGACCCAGGTCTGCGAAGCTGCGGTGCAGGTAGAGCACGCTGCGGTCCGACCACTCGGTACGGATCTCGAAGAACTCCTCCTCGTCGCCACGCCGGCTGACGATGAGCCTGCGGATCCCGTTCACCCAGCAGCCGCGCACGAACATGTTCACGAGCGACGTGCCCTCAAACACCGCCGAGGCCATGCCGCGGACCGCGCATGCCCCTGCCGCCGGGGGCGCCCTCGGCCCCCAACCCGGGGTCCGCCTGGGCAGAGTGGTTCCGGGCAGGGGCGATCAGGGGTCCTCCTTAGGACGCGGTCGAGCCCGAGCCCAGCAACGGTGGTTAAGAGTCTCCGTGGGGCGAGGCTGGTACCCCGCGGATATGCCCGGGCTCCGTACACACTCTGGGACTGCTGCGTGCGGTCCGCGCTCTGGGCGGCGCCGCCAGAAGTCTGTCCTGCCGCGCGAGCCGCGGCTTTATAAGGCACTTCCCATCGCGGGCGGCGCGGGCGTCTACGTCGAGTCCGGGCTGCGGCGCCTCCCTCCCGCCTCCCGCTGACCCGCTGCGGGCCCCGCTGAGGGCTGTCCTGGAGACGCGGCGCTGCCTCCCCGGTCTGCTGGCTGCCGAGCCAGGCTGGCTCTGCGCTCTCCCGGCGCGCAGGGAGACTTTCTACTCTTTCCTTCTCTCGATCCTCGGGATTCTCCAGCCCGGAGTTGAGCGCTCTGCCCGGCTGGCGCAGGGGTGGGATCGGCTGGAGTCTGGAGTCCCTGTGCTGCGCCGCATGGGGCGGGGACGCGGGCCCATAGAGCGCGGGAATCGAAGCAGAGGGCCTGGTGCCGGTCCCTGCGCTGCCCTCGACCTGCCCGACCTGGGCCTGGCCTGGGCCGGGACTCAGGCAGGCCCGCCCTGTGTCCCTTGGGTTACCGGCGTCTCCGCCCCGCGTCCTCCCGCGCATTCCGGTCGTGCCTTAGCCTGGCTGAGGCCCGGGATGCAGCGGGACAAACCGACCACAAGGCGAGACTGTGTAGTTGTTAGTGGAGGAGCTCCCAGGAGGTCGACCAACCACCCCAAGGGTTGTCCTCCAGAAGGGCAGGTGGGACAGAATTGTAGGGGACAGGGTCTTCCGGGAGATAGTGACTCGGGAGGAGCTTAGGAAATCCAGTTGGCAGGGCTGCCCACCGAGATTGCATGCACCGTGCATTTCTTAGGCTGCTCCCAATAGACAGTGTCTACCATTAAGAATTTTAAGTGAGTTCCAGACATACTCTTTTGCCCACAACAGGGGAGAGAGACTGAGCCTTTACCGGTTCTAGAAAGTCGTGGAAGCCCAATGTGGAGCAGAGACATTGGAAGCTGACAAAAGGTCTTCCTTCTCTGGACTTCATTTGACCCTGACTTCCGTTCTCCAACAACCCCGGAGGGGGGGGTGGTATTTAGATGGCTGTTGTCACTGCAGAAACCTGCTGGGCAGAGGAGTGCCTCTGCTCTCCTAATAACTCCTTAATAGTTTCCTCCTATTAGCCAAAAAGTCCTGCTGAGGCATCCTATGCGAGCCCCACTCCTCCCTGGACCGGGGTCCCTTCTGAAGCTGTCCTCTCCCCAGCGTCTTCTCCAGAACCTCCAGAAGTACCGCTCTTCAAGGTACCCCATCTTTAGGGGAGGGTTTACTGGGAACAATCAGGTCTTCAGTTCCCTGCTGCCCTAGTGGCCTAGCTTGGTGAGGCTGGCCTGCACTTTGTGCCTGACATTCCTGAGCGCTGAAGAAAGTGTTTTCATTAGTAGTGCTTCCTTAAAGAGATCTGAAAGTAAGAAAATTAGATGGCAGAGCAGAAACAGTCGCCATTGGAAAGACACTGGTTAGAACATGTTATCTTTTATGCCCTGCAGAACATTAACCATTTCTGTAATGTGGAGGCCCACAAAGGTTTCCTAGTGAGATCTGAACTTGCTTTACCCAGCAAGGCTGCATGAGAGGATTGCTTGACCACGTGTGTGGTTACCTGGTGATTGAAAGGGTCTGCATTTGGCTGTGCTAGGGGGAGGTCTTTTGCTCCACCCCTTGGCATTCCTATAAAAAGGCCTTTTGAAGAGACAGAAGGGGCCGGTGGTTATTGATCCAAACCTTCCCAAGGCTGTCCTGTGTTTCTCTGTTTCTCTCCCCTCTATCTTTCTATCTAAACACTTCTCCCTCCTCCCTCCTCGAGAGTGCCCTGGGGAAAATGTGGGAGTAGACCTCCCACAGAGAAATGGGTAGGCCCCCACACTGTCAGGGTTTCTCTCTGAAGTCCTGGCTGTCCTGGAACTTCATTTTAGTAGTTAAAGAAAAAGACTGTGTGGGTCTGGAGTGGTGGCTCACATATGTAATTCAAGTATCCCAGGCTGGTCTCATACACACACACACACACACACACACACACACACACACACTCAGAAAAAGAATAAACACTAAGTAACTTCATACCAATTCTTTTTGAGATAAAGTCTTACTTTGTAGCCCAGGCTGACTCAAACTACTGATCCTTCTCCCTTAGTCTCCGGGAGGCTGGAGATATGCGCCACTCCCATTTGGTCTTTGGATCAACTTTTTCATATTTCAAATTTCGCCACTGATTAATGAGCAGACTATATTTTGGCATATATGCATTCCACAGAAACATTTGGGACCCGTATTTTTAACCTTTAAAAATTGGACGAATTTGACAAGAACAAATGTGTTTGCTTCTAAGGGAAGCATGAACTTTTAGGAACTGACACTAATGTTTCCATTGAAAGAAGCCATTTGGACGGCAGGCTATCAGGACTTACTAAAACTAAAACTATGTATAAATTATGGCCCAACAACTCCCTCCAGGGAGCATGTTTCCCAATTCTAGAAAAAAAAAAAAAAAAAAAAAAAGGCCTCTGTGTGCTCACTGAGAGATGTACCAAGTGACTGTGGTTGCACTGTTTGCTGAGGTGAGAAGTGATAACGTAGATGCTCATCTGAAGGGCGATGACTAAACCACCAGCATGTGAGTACAGGGCCTGCTATATGGCTGCACAAATGAACCAGCTCCAACTCTGAATGCTACAATACCGACTTGCCTGGCAAGATGTGCCTAGTGCAACAGTGGATCCATGGGTGTGGGAACATGTGAGGCCTGCTCTATTGTAGGGATTTCATGACTGGTCAAAAGCCCATTACCGGGGAGATCACAGGCCCTAGGAAAAGTGATAATTGTATCACTTAAGGGTCATGTTGGCAAACTGGCTTTCTAAATAATATGCCCATACCTATAGATCCGTGTTGCTCTCAACTTTAGTTTGGAAAGTTTCTTTCTGCAATGGGTAATAGTTAATGCAGAGACTCATAACTGGCCTAAGTGTGAAGTAGAACTGACTGTGAGTATTTAGCTCTGGACGTGTCATCTACATCTATCCCCACCTAAGACTCAGATAACATCACAGGTAGGGGAGCAGAAAGAATATAAGTCGGTAGGTGGAGAGGAGCCATGAAATGCTGACTGCTGGGCATTACATGGCTGTTGCACACATCAGCTCACAGGGTCTGTGGTTACTGGAACTAGTACAATGCTTGGAACCAAAGGTGTTTCTGATTTTGGAGTCTTTCAAATTTTCAGTTATGCACATAGACATTACCAGGCTGAACATCCCTAATCTGAGATCTACAATGCACCAAAATCTGGAACTTATTGAAAAGTATCTCAAATTCAGTTGAGAATTTAAAGTCAGAATTCAAAAGCCTTTCACAATTATTAAGGGCAGCAACAAGGTATGTGGCAACAATTGCGAACACCTTTGAGGACCTGAGTTACATAAATGTCAGTAATAGATACACGGGACATGGAGTGGTTTCGGGTTATAAGTCAAGCCGATTGGCTGATTTGGTGCTGGGAGCTACACAATAGAATGTGAAAATGGAGAGCAAACAGGAGCTCTCTGGGTCACCTGCTCCACATCCAAGCCTGGTTTACAATTACTGAGTTCTATCCAAGGTGGAACATTGCTCACAGGTAAGAGCTTTGGGGAACCAGATACTTCAGTCCGATCCATAGGAGTAAATAGTAGCCTCGTACACAGGTCTGCATGAAATTCGAAGCCTGTATTTTGGGAGGGGTGCTTGGATATTCAGTTTAATTTCTTCTGTGATTGTCTTACTTTTATTTCCTTTTTTCCTTCAAGTTTCTCCTTTCTCCTTTAGCTTTCAAAGTTAAGAGAAAGAAAACACAAAGGTTGGTAGCCTTTCCCCCAGCTAACCCTGAGTGACCCATGTATTTGGCAACAGACCACACAAATAGTGCCGAATAAGCCTGAGTGCTCAGCCCAGAGCAGAGAGCAAGGATGAGCCAGAATATGTTGCCCAGGGACACTTACTTGGGATCTTGTAGTGCCATCCTTTATAACCATCCACACCAGCCCCTTTGTCCCCCATCCACCTTCTCTCCACGCCATCTTCCCAATATTCAAAGTTGGAGCAGGAGGCAGCCTGATTTCATCCCTTGGTTGGGGAGTTTGGAGGCTTTTGCCTCACCAGCTGCTCTGCCAATAGTATTACAGCAATGGAACCTCAGAGTTTCAAACAGGCTTCAGGAACACTGACAGGTATGGGTCTCAGCAGCCTAAGGGTGCAAGGAGGAGGTCTTTACTCCTTGACAGAGAACAAAGCTGGGGTAGGGGTCACCAGAGCAGAGACCTAGCCCCCAACCAAGAATCTGAGGACCTACTTAATGCAGACTACTCACCCACTATCCTCATCAGCCAGAATACTGGCCTTCCTTCTCTATCCCAGAGCACCAAGTGTCTTCACAGCCTGGACCACACTTAGAGCTGGCAGGCTCCCATTGCTGAACGGCCTTCCTGCAGTGCCTATAGTTTACTATAGGTTCCTTTCCGTCTTCCCACCAGCACTTCTCAAACTCAATGGGCCTGTGAATTTCCCAGGACCTCAGTACAAAGCAAATTGTGGTGTAGTGTGTCCAAATGGAGCTTGAGCTTCTGCACTGCTGGTGACAACCTAGAGTTTATTGGTCATCTATAAGCTTCTCTGTGTGGCTGGCCATGGTACAGCCACACTCAGTCGGGAAGATGCCAGGAGATGCTGTAACTTTGCAGTGTCTGCATGTTCACATGATGATAAAGTAGTCATCAGATTTGTCTGGTTAAAATGGAATCTTCACAGGGCAAGGGCTTGCTTCAACCACATCTTTCATGTTTGTATTACCAGTTCACAGGGCCTGTCACTTGGAAATGCTCACTGACTACCTGCTGAGTGAGTGAGCCAATAGTATGAAGAACTGGATGAGACAGAGAGGCAATCGAGCTTTCGCCTAGAAACTGGCCTTCTTCCCCTTCCAGTAAGGGGACATGGGAAAAATTTCACAACCCACTGTCAGCCCTGAGTTTTACTGGGGATGCTAGCCCTATGTATTGAACCACCTTGCAAAAGTACGATGTTCATGGTCACTGTCCCTCCAGAGTGGAGTCTTAAAGTGTGAGGTTTTCCTTTATGCAATGGTAGCAACTTCTAAACATAGCACAGATCTCAGGATAAGACAACCTAAAAGGGAAATGGCATGTTTTTGACTTGTGACTTCAGTCCATAGCCACTTAGTCCTGTTGCTTTGGGCCTATGGAGAGGCCGCACATAGAGGTGAAAGCATACAGCAAAGATCTGCTCACTTTGGCAGCCAGCAGACCAAGAGGGACAGGAAGGGGCTGAGGGTCCCATAACCCTTCAAGAGCATGACTCCAATGACCCAGCTCCCCCCACCAGGCTCCACCTCCTAAAGGTTCTACCACTTCATAGTAGTGCTACAATCCGGTGGCTAAACATTACTACATGGGACTTCAGGGGACACTTAAGGTCCAAACCATGAAAACCACAAAGTGAGGATGGGCTACAGGTGACCCCTGGTACCTCAGACCTCCCCAGCATGACTTCTCCATAATTCTGTCCTTGAATCTGTTTGCTGTTCCATCTCAGCCTCTCCACCACAAGATGAGACAATCCCATGGCTTTTCTTGACTATATCGTATCTGCCACTCACACCCACCTGGACACTGTCCTGTCTGCCCCCTTTCCTGAGGATGGAAGTAGCTACTCATGGCCTAGGTAACAGATTTCACCTTTGCTGCCTAAGAGGTATTAGCATAAATTTAATAGATTATTTTATTTATATGTGGTACAATAAAGCAGATATAAAATTATGGTTGGCCAGGAGTGGTGGTACACATCTTTGATTCCAACATTCAGTAGACAGAAACAAGAGGATCTCTATGAATTCCAGGCCAGCCAGGGCTACATAGTGAGACTTTATTTTTTTAAAAATTATGATCAATAAAAATTAAAATTTTCTGTGAAAGTAGCTATAAAATCAAAGAAGTAAAGTACCCATGATTGCAGTTTGAACTGGAGACATTGGCATGAAACAGTGACGTACATTTCTTCTTCCATCACCACTGCCACTCCGCTAGACTCTGAGAAAATTCGGCTTATTAGGAGACCTTCCCATGTCCCATGTCGATTAGTTTCTTATCTTTGTTTTTTTTGTCTACTTGACATAAGCTAGAGTCAGTTGGGGAAAGGGAACTTAAATTGCAATTGGCCTGTGGGCAAGTCTGAGTCTTTTCCACGATTAATGGTCGATGGGCAAGGGCCCAGCCCACTGTATGTGGTGCTACCCCTGGGTTGGGTTGGATGAGGAAAGCAAGCTGAGCCAGCCATGAGGAACAAATCGGTAAGCAACATTCTCCCATGCCTCTCCTTCAGTTTCTGCTCTGAGGTCCCTGTCTCTTCACAGTGGATCACTACCGAAAGCTGATATCAACTCCGACCCAAGGAGCCTTTGGTTGTTATCACAGCAACAGAAAGCAAACTCAGATCCCAACAATGCTCAGATCCCTTCAACCGAATGGTATAGTGTGAGCACAGAATGTATGCAGTCCTCCCATATTCCTTAAATTATGTCCAGATGACTTACAATACAGATACAATGTAATGTTGTTTAAATAATTACACATACTGAATTACCAAAAAAAAAAAAAAAAGTCTGTAAACATTCAGTATAAACACTTTTTTTTTTCTCCTCTGTAGTTGGTTAAATCTATGAATATGGAGGTCCGGCTGTATAATCTGACTTTGTCCATTGTGACTATCTGTACATAAATCACCACATTTGAATACTGACATTCCTAACAATTCTAAAGAAAACTCAAGATCATGTGAAATTAGCCAGACTTGGTAGGTCAAGCCAATACCTCCAGCTACTCAGGAGACTCAGGCAGAGAGGTTGAAAGTTCAAGGCTTACCTGAGCTGGAGTGAGTTGGCCAGCAATATGTACAACTTTGAAAGACCCTGTCAACAAGCAGGTAAGAATACACAGCTCAAGAATGAAGTGTTCACTGGCATGCAAGAGGTCCGAGATTGTGTGAGACCATTTGCAGGCATGAATAGCCCCATTGGGAAGGCTTGGTGTCTTGCACTTTTTCTAATATTTAACCTGTGAAATCATTCAGCAAACAGCCCGTGGTCAAGAAGTGTTGGTACCCTCCCCCCACCTCCTCTATCCTATCCCTCACTGGCAGGAGCACATGAGTGTTATCTTTGGGGTTCATATTTCTTAGCTGGTGGAAGTGCCTACTTGACCCACTTTCCATGAGCTGCCAGAGCTTGTCGTGAGCAGGTGAGCTAGTAAGTCTGTCTGTGGAAACTGTAGGGAAAATAAGGAAAGTCTAAGGGTCAAACTGGAAATGTTATGGATCAACACTGTGACTGGGAACCGTGACATCATGCTGGTTTGTCATATTGATACCAGGACTGCCGGTGTTTTGTGTGGTTAGATAAATTCAGATATCACGCTTCCTGCTAGGATTTGGCATTTCCTTATAGAGCTAAAGTTCCCAAGACTGAATGTCATTCTTACCTGTTTTGAGCTGAGGCAGTACCTCATTAAACAGCAAAATTAGTGTAAAACAAATAATATGACTTTAAAATTTTTAACACATAAGTTGGTAGAGGTATAAAGCCATGGATACATAAACATATAAACATAACATAGAGATATAGAGACATGGATATATAAACAAAATCATACATAAACAGATGTGTTTGATTCCCCCAGGATTCATGATAACTTGCTCACATTGATGTATAATAAAATGTACATAAATTAGGATGTGAGGCTCAGGGAAATGTAGAAAGAGAAGGAGCTGAGGAAAATTGGTACGCAGATTAGTCCACAGAAGTTTATTCACTTGGTCATTGTGGATGTGCAGTGGCTTCTCTCCAGTGGCTTCCTGTATCAGAAGAAAATTCTAAAACCTTAACCTGGCTTCCAGACTTCTGCATGGTCCACACTCATCACTGTGTTATTTTGTCATCCCTATCTTCTATCCCATCTCCAGACACCTTCACACTCTTGTGGTCGGGTTCAGCAGTTCCTCCAGGATAGTACTGTTCCCTAGGTCCTCAGCTGCAGTTCCTCCAGGTTGGTTCTGTTCCCTAGGTCCTCAGCTGCCTCCCTCCCTTACTGCAGTTGAAATCTAGTACCTCTTCAGAGTGTCACCCTTGAGTGCCTCCCAGGATGGGTACACTCTTGCCCATCACTTCTCTATACTGTGTGACCTTGCCTGTTTTCTGCTGTTATAACAAAATATCTGAGACTGGATACTTTATAAAGACCAAAGGGTTATTTCTTATCATTGAGGAGGTTGGAAGTTCAGCAATATGGCTGGCAACAGGGCTTTGGAACACTGGGAAATTATATTTAATATAAATAGAATATTAGATGATATTTTATAATTTGTGTTTATTTTCCTAAGCATACTTATTGTGCTTTGTAATACAAGTGTCCCTTTTGGTTTTATATGCTGAAGCTATGGTTTAAAAAATTCTGCCTTTAACCAGCTCTTACAATCACTACACATATAATAATACATACAACCATATAATAATACATACAACCATATAATAATACATACAACCATATAATAATACATACAACCATATAATAATACATACAACCATATAAGCATAACACATATAGACAGACAGCAAATTTATGAAAGCAGTAAATTTATTTAGCAAAATGTTAAAAACTGTCAAATCTAAGAGAATCCATTCAAACTCTTGTAAGACTGTCCCCATTCTCTCAATTTTTCTGAATAAATGAAAATTTTCACAAGAAAAGGCTAGAGAGGGAAAATAACATACTTGCACTTCTTGCAATATCCAGATAACCCAAACATGGCTTCAAACAGGTGCATTATATGTCAAAAGGAAGAGAAGGAAAAATAAAGCCTCTGGCTTCTGAACCTGTATTTCTCCTGATATTCTTACAGGTCGTGACCAATGCATTCCAGAGTGCAAGAATCTTCCCTATCATCCTTGCTGGGCCAGAACCTCTGTGAACACTCTGTGGTCACCAGTGGGGTGACCGCCTCTACCCAGATACCCTGATGCGCCCCCTAAGAATCCAGGTCTAAAACTGGTGCTAGAATCTTCCTTTCTCCAACAGTCACTAAGAAAATAAATAAGAAAGGCCCAGGTTCCGTAAACTCAGGAGTAGCCTGAGCTTTTATGGAGTCCATATAAATTGTCCTCAAACTAGTGACTACTCATAGATTCAAGGGTGGAGAAAGAAGATCAACATAATCTTGTCACAGAGTCATGAGCTTGTGACATAACTTCACAGAGGGCTCATCCAGCATGTGAGACAACCTTGGAGTGTTCACAGAGAGTGAAGAACTACACAGAGTATTTACAGCATGTGTGAGACAGCTTCACAGAGTGTTTGTGGATTATGTGAGACAATTTCCTAGAGCATCCATAGAGTATGTGCAACAGCTTCCTGAAGTTATCCAAAAGGTAAAAATGATGTGGTTGCTGTAGTTAAAGTGTCCTTTGTCCTGGGAAGCCAAAGGTCGAGGCACACCAGTCTTATCAAAAGGCCCAAGAGCCTTCAGCAAATTGAGTCTAGAATATTGCTTTGTATACCTAAATCCCCCAAGAGGTTTTCCACTAAAGATTCCCAGAATCATTTCACATGGCCACTGAAAAGGATGGTTATAGTCATTTGACTGTAGTGAGCATCCTTTGTAAAATAATGCCAGCCTTGTGGGACAGCAATCGTGTTCTGAGTGCATTAGTTGTGTCGTATAGCATGCATGTCATAGTGATTTTTCTGCTGCTGTGATAAAAATACCGTGACAAAAAAGCCATTTATGGAGGAAAGAGTTTGTTTTAGGCTTATGTTTCCAGAGGGTTTCCAGAGGGCTAAGAGTCCATCATTTCAGGGAGGCATGGCAGCAAGTGGCAGGCATGGTGGCCAGAGCAGGGAGCTGAGAGGATCACATCTTCCACCATGAGCATGAGGCAGGGAGACCAAACCGGAAGTAGAGTGAGATGATAAACCCTCAAAGCCAGCCCCCAGGGACATACTTCCTCCAGCAAGGTCCTTAACATTCTCCAACAGCAACCCAAGGGGGCCAAGTAACAAACAGCTGAGGCTATGGGGGCAGTTTCTCATTGAGACCATAACAGACTTTCTAGACTAGCACCAGTGAACATTTTTTTCTACAAAAGATGATAGAGGTCCTTCACAGTTTTTTAAAGAATTGTATAGGAGTATTTGACATGATGTTTCCTTTTTTGGTAGCTGCTTTTTTGTGTATGCCCCACGTCATACTGTCTGTATGCAGTTTGAAGGGTAAAGGTCTGACCTCTATACTACAGAACAGAAGTCATAGGCTAAGATTTTTAAAAATATTTAAGTAAATATTTAATAAGGAGAAACCACCGGACCTTTCATTTTGATCAACAACTGAAAAAAAACTAAGAATAACTAGGGCACTCATTGTCTCCTCATTAATAAAAACTTAATTGCTGGTAATGCTTACATTAGACCTCTGAGTGAGAAATGTGGGTGTATATGTACATGTGTGTGTGTTTGTATGTGTGCATATGTGCATGTGTGTGCAAGTGTGAATATTTGTTGCATGTGTTTTATGTGCACATGTGCCTATGTGTATGTGTGCATGTGACTGTGAAAAGTCTGTGCCCTGTGGTGTCTATTACCACCACTCTCTTGTCCCACCACAAAATGTGTAGTCTAGCAAATCAACGTTAGTTCTGGTGGCCACGGTTTTGGAGCTAAGCAGCTGCAGGCAGCTCTTCGTTAATAACCTATTTTAGACTGGCATCACTTGGACTCTAATTATACTTCTTCCAGAACCGCACTCTAAGTTCAACATCAGCAAATCCCTGTCTGAGAGCAAGTTAGATTGTTTTCTTGGCTCGCCAGTGCTCTGCTTCTGAAAACAAAACAAGAGCTGCCTTGGAGAGTCCGTAGGCCTTCCACCACATCAGAAGGTGGTTTGACTCGAAATCAGTTGAAATAGCCGGTAGACCCAGCATGGTCATGTGGGCCTGTGTTAGCAAACAACTGGGACTCTCATGCTCTCCACTGTGTCTCACTCCTAACCACACCTGTGTGTAGTTTAAGCTCTGTCTCGTCTTCAGAGGCCTTATGTAATTTTATCCTTGATGATAATAGCACTTGGTGATTAATTTTCCTCCACTTTCAGGGCAACAGGTTCTAACATGTAGTCAGTATATTTTAATCAAGAGAAAATGGAATCGAGGAGAGTGTTTTCAAATGAATTAATCTCAATGATTGGGAAGCCCACATTCAAAGAAATGTAATTCTTCTAAGAATATAACTGCACAGAATGTTACAACTGCCCTGATGCCTGCAGGGGACTGATAACAAGATGTCTCAAGGAGACCAACATTCTGTAAAATGACAGTTCATTCCTAGAGCCTGTGCACAGACACACCTTTACCTTCATTCTTCTTATTTTATTTTACAAGAATCGAATCCAGAACTGTGTGCATGCTGCACAAATACTCTACCACTCTGTTCCATTGGGACAGAGTCTTTGTTACATTGCCCAGGTTGGTAGGCCAGCTTTGGTCTTGCTCAGTACATCACCGTGCTCAGCCCCGCCACCATGTAATGTAAATTATCTCTAAAGAACTTTTAATACCGTATAAATAGTTACCATGCTGTATTGTTTACAATAAGATGGTTGGTTGGTTGGTTGGTTGGTTGGTTGGTTGGTTGGTCGGTCGGTTGGTATTTTTGATCTGTGGTTGGTATCATTGGGGATGTGGAGTTGTGTCTGTATCTACTTCATTCCAAGAAGGATTAGAAGTAGCTGCCAAATGAAGGATTAACTTATACCTAAGGATATTGTGCAGACTCTGAGCACACCTGAGCGATTTTACTTTCCTGTTACTGTTGCTGTTCAGGTCAGTTCATGACGTATAAGAGATGAGGGTGAGTGACAGGCCAGGGGAAAATGACATCAATTCTGGGAGTATCCTCATTCAAACTGCACGTATGCACAGGAAAGCAAACAGGACTATCGATAGTCTCTTGGCTGTTTCTTATAAACATAGCATGAATACATTTTACCATGGTGGTAATAACCATTTCGATGTCATATCTTCTCAAAGCCATCCTCCCCTTCTACATCAGAAAGTAATTATTCTTCCACAGGTGGATTTTTCCTATTCACTGTATTGATTCTGAGCTATGTGAACCAGTCTGAGGTTTCAAAGCAAACATACTTCTAGGATCACTCATGTTGACAGAAGGACACGGTTCTCTTGGTTTGGGTGGGAAGATGGGGGTGCAGGTGTGGCAAGCATTTTTCTTCTCTCTTCAGACAGTACTTGGTTCTTCAATGGAACAAGATGGCCGGAAACCAACACTTTAAAAAGGTTTCTGTGTAACATGGTGTGAACAGCACATGTCCTAGGGAAGTGAAACTCCCAAATGCCACTGTGATTTTATTGGTAATTTTGAGAGTTGGTTGTTTTTTTTTTTATTTTCCAGTTTAATGATTATAAATTCGCATGTAAAACCCATGTCTACAGATCCGTTTCCCAATATTAGGCAAATTTCACATGTATAAAAATGTTTGTTCTTCTATTTGATCTTTCTCAAATATGTATTCATCCAGAATGATTTTTCTGCTCTGTAAAAGTCTCTTTGTCCACGCATCTCTCTCACCCTTCACTACTGTTTAGTTATTCATTCAGCATGCTTTCATTGCCGCTGGCACAGCATAAGGTGCAGCACCCACGTTAATGGAGAAATCTTCCGTGACGCTGGCTGTGTCTTAATGAAAGATAAGCCATCAAGAGCCCTGAGGAGGAACAAGGTGATCGATTGTTTTTAAGTTTGGATTTTTTTAGCTGCTATAATTTGGATCCAGACCATCCCCCAAAGGCCTATGTAACAGAGTCTTGTTTCCCAGTGTGGCACTGTTGGGGATGCCCTAGTTAGCTTTCCGTTGCTGAGATGAACACCATAACCAAAAGCAACTTGGTAAGGAAAGGGTTTATTTTAGCTTACAGTTATAGTCCAAAGGGTTTGTTGTAGCTTATAGGAAAAGGTAGGAACCTGGAGACAGGAACTGACTCAGAAACCATGCTTACTGCTTGCCTCCATGGCTTTCTCAACCCCAGGACCACCAGTTCAAGGGTAGTTCACCACCCACAGTGGGCTGGGCCCTCCCACATCAATTATTAATCAAGAAAATGCTATCCCCCCCCCAAGACTTGCCTACAAGCCAATGTGATGAAGGCATCTTCTCCATTGAGGATACCTCTTCCCAGATGGCTCTAGCTTGTGTCAAGTTGACAAAAAAAAAAAAAAAAAAAAACCCAAAAAACAAAAAACAAAAAACAGTCAGCACAGAGGTGGACATTTAAAAGGTGAGTCATAGTGGAAAGTATGGTCATTGGAGATGCACTTTCTAGGGATTGCAGGACCCTGATATTTATCTCCCCTCAATCTTAACTCTGAGGTGTGCAGTTTTGCTCCACCATATGTGCTGCCTCACCACATGTCAAATCAACAATCATGATTTGAAAGCTCTAAAACTGTGAGCCTTCATAAGGTGATTGCCTCCAGTATTTGTGAGAACAATGCAAAGCTGCCTAACACATTTGCCTGGGAGAACACAAATCTCCTAGTTCCCAGATACTACAGGCATAGAAAGATGATATTCTAGAAGCTGGTTGTCTGGCATATCCAATAAGTTCATATATCAGATTTTAGTTCCACCATGGATGCACCTTCAAAGTCAAAGAAGTTTGTAGTATAAAAGGAGCAATAGTCCCTACAGCCCCAACTGTAATCAAAGCAAGCTCTTCAGAACACAGACATGCTTCACGGGCTTTCTATAGGATGCTTCCTGGAAAGTAAGGCTAGGATTCTCCCCAAGTGGTATATTTCTAAAAGTTTTCTAGTTTTATTTTTTTCATTTTATGGTCATAATGGTGCTGTGGATTAGACTAAACTGGGGGCCTGCACACATGGAGCACACACTGCAGCACTGAACTCTACTCCTAGTTAGACAATTTATTTCTACCCTATTACCCCATCCACTTCAAAAGTTGCATTCAGACTGAATGCCCAATTCAAGGTTCATTTCATGTACTGCTTTTCTAATGCATTTTAAATGACATATTGGATTCGTCAAGGGAGATCTCTCCAGTCCTCCCTTCTTATAAAATTCACTTACAGATTCCTTGTGCTGGATTTTAGTCATTCTGTAGCCTATAAAGAAAAAAGCCATCAAGAAAAGAAGCTACAGATATATTTGAGTATCCCAAACTTCCAATTACATTCCTCTGATAAAGAGTATTATCATTGAGTTGCATACTTCTGCTGTCCAAGTTTCTGCTGAAATATGCTAATCATAATTATGCTAATCACAAGTGTGCTAACCATTCTAAGCAGTTCAGAGCATTGTGCCTACAAGGAAGGTAGAGATATAAAAACACAATCAACTCGAACAATATGGTGAGAGAAACCATGCCTAACCACAACAAAGAAGAAAATAGCCAGTTCATTCTTCCCTCCTTTGCTTGTGATTGCTGCAGCTAGGTTGCATCTCAGGGCCTCTGTGCTCAGCAGCTTTGTGGGTTCAGCCCTTTTGTGTTCTGCAAAGCCACCCAGAACTGTGAGGGGGAGGAAAAGGGCCCTCTCAAGGGGGCAATTCCAAACTATTTTCTCTCAGGAAAAGAGAACTCTAAAGATTGCTTGTTATGAATACATACTCACTATATTTGCATAACAGCTACCTGGTGGTCCTGGGGAGCCATTCTCAGCTTCCCAAAGGGTATAGGAAGGCATTTTAATATGTATTTGATTCTATGTAATGGCTGAGACTTGAGCCTCTAATCTCATTACCGGCCTGTGTGCTTCCAGTGAGTTATTCCTCTGTCTTCAGAATTGTACTTCCAGTTTGTAAGCCCAGCTAACAATTATGTTTTCATTGCTGAAAGATGTTAAATGGAAGAACGCTTTTGGTGAGAATTAAATAAAAAATCACAGCAGAGCTCAACAGGGGCTGGTGTTATAAACCTCCTCTTTGGAGCATTCATCTTTACTCAGACAACCTCACAGAAACGATTAAGCCGGCATCCATGAGCCCCATTCACTGGATGTTCAACTTGACCATGCCGAAGAAAAAGAATGCTCAGCCTTGGAGAGAGTGCTCAATTACAGAAGCACTCTAGGGGTGAGGTGGCGGGAATATGTAAACAGCCCACTTCAGCCTGGCCAGGATCACCAGTTCCTAGCATCTCTTGAGTTTTGCCACCATGGTAAGATCAGTTGATTTGCTGAATGTCTAATACCTTGCCCACACAGGAGACAGATCTGAGGTATGGAACTGCATCTGTCTCATCAGGTCTGAATTAACCCATGAAAAACTTTTCATTTATCCTTGAGAACCTTCCAGGTCTTCTGCTTTGGTGCACTTTCTCGGATCTTATAGGCTGGGGGCATGCTCTCAGATCGCCTTTTACCAGGCATATGCCAACCAAAAATCCTACTTTTCTGGCTTCTTGGTGGCTTGGAAACCTGCATTCTGACAAGGCGGGTGTTTCCCTCACCAGCTTCATCCTGGTTAATACCGAGGGTGCTTATTAAAACCACAGGCACTCAGCATCCCTTCTCAGAGACTCTGGAACTTGGATCTGCTTGAGAATCAGAAACCTCCACTTGGCAAGCTCACTGCATGCCTAATAATGACTTGAGTGCATCCTCTATAGATTCATATGTGGAAGCCAGGGCCCCAGCAAGGCAGTGGGATGGGGGCGGGGGCACCTTTAAGAGGTGGAGCCTAGCACAAAGTGATTAAGTTATTGGGAACACTCCCTTTGGAGCACATCAATGCTTGTCTTCTGGAGGGAATTAGTTCTTATGAGTGTGATTTATAAAAGAGCGTGACTGGTCTCCAGCTTCCATTTCACCAAATGACCATCTTGTATGTATTCCTGCCATTGTGGTACTGGGGCACAATAGAAAGGCAGGGAAAAATCAAGGAATGTGAGAAGAGACAGAAGCCTTGGAGCTTAGTTGAAGCCTCTTGCCAGCTGTGGTGGTTTGAAAGAAAATGGCCCCCAAAGGGAGTGGCACTATTAGGAACTGTGGCCTTGTTGGAGCAGGTATGGTCTTGTTGGAGGAAGTGTATGACTGTAGAGATAGGCTTTGAGGTCCCATATATGCTCAAGCCACACCTAGTAAGATAGTTCACTTCCTATTGCCTGTGCAAGATGTAGGACTCTCAGCTAGCTCTCCAGCACCATGTCTGTACCACTATGATGATTATGGACTAAACCTCTGAACTGTAAGCCACCCAATTAAATGTTTTCCTTTATAAGAGTTGCTGTGGTCATGGTGTCTCTTCATAGCAATAGAAACCCTAACTAAGACACCAGTAAAGAAGCAAGAATTTCAACACAATTAACAACTGCTCAAGGCATTTCTCCCTTCCTAGCTGTAAGCCTGTAGTATTTTTAGTAATCACACCAAAATATCTATTTAAAAGAAAAAGACATATCCCAAGCTGCTTGGACAACTGTAATGACTCCTGGTTTGAACGAGAAAAGGTTCCTTGATACCTCCTTATCAGATTATAATTCCAGCGATAGTATCTCAGGAATCCCCTCATTTAATTCTCCTACCAAAGACAAAGAGAAAAGAAAAGGTTTTAAGCAACCTTTTGAGATATAACTTGAGAGTCACCAAATTGGAACTTATATTTAATATCAACACAATTCATGTGACTGTCCTCCAAGGAGCCCATCCCCACACTTGAGTCTTATTCTCTGAGTATCTCTGTTCATGCTCTTAGATGTGTCTTGCTTTTTTCAAGATGCCTCTTTTTCCTCTACATTAAAATATCTTTAATAAAATCTATAGCTCGACTTCATTACTCCAGTTAGTCCTAAACTTCTCTTCAGTGTTGGAGCCATGAATCCCAGTCTGACTAAAGGTCCCTACACTCCCTTGGCTGCTGGGGGTGACAATGTAGAGCTGTGTCTCTGTCCTCTCTCTGCTAACAATTCCATCTGCTGAGTCCCTCATGGCCAAACAGAAGCCAGAGCAATACTCTCAAACCTCTAGAACTGTGAGCTAAATAAACTTCCTTATCACATATCCAGACTCAGGTATTTGGTTATAGGAACAGAAAGCAGGATAATAATTCAAGTTAAAGAAATTATGTGATTTCAAACCATGAACTCCTCTACATAAAGCACTGACCAAATGTCATCTCAATTTTACTATTCTACTTTAGAATATCAAAGGATATTTTGCAAACTGTTTCTAACATAATATTAGCAGTGATCATGATTTGATGCAGTTTTACCTTTTCTCATTCAATGGCTAGAGCTATTCAGTATTTTGATTTAATGTGAAAAGGTATAATTTATTGACAAAACAATTTTAGAATGTCCTATCACATTTTGTTGGGTCTTAGGAAGCAAGGATTAAAATAGTTCCTGATGGACCATGTTCATGGTATGGAAAACTGAGCAGAGACTTGGTGTCTTTCATTTTTTTCATGTTTGTTACAAAATGATAAGAGAAAATATCTCTTTTGTAAAGAATGGAAAAGCAGTCAGACAGTACTACTTTCTCATTTACACATGGGTGGTGAGGTACGGGAGACTCAATGTCCAATTTTTACTCAGTGGTTGTAATCAGTAAAAATGTTGATGTTTATTTGAAGATCAGTTATCTTATATTTTAAACACTTTTGTTTAAGTGCCAGTATTCCAAATGCCTTGCTTACATAGCTGATAGCCTATTCTGGGTATGAATTAAAACACACAAGTAGAAGATTAAGAATAATGTGGCATGAGAGAGTTGATCAGTGGTGGAACACTTGGCTGTCATGCACAAGGCCCTGGGTTTAACCTTACCCTGCCTGGCTCTACTGAATAAATAATAACCCAAGTGTGGTAGCAACCATGATCCCAGCTTTAAGACTGAGGCAAAAGAAACTTTAGTCCCACAGCAGCCTAGGCTACACTGTAAGAACATGTATTTTAAAAAAGAAAAACATGAAACTGTGGGCTGTCAGAGACAATTCTGGGACTTGTCCACTGAGGGCCACAGGACTCACTCCAGGACACTTAGGAGTCACAAGATCTTAGGAGGCCATCTTGAAATGATAGTTGTGTTTATTCATTATCTCAAAATGAACATAGAAGCAGGTACCATGAGAATTTCAGTGACAGAAACTATCTGGAACCATCTGAAGACTGGCAGGGTCCGCACCACAAAGAACCAGACATATCTCAGGCTTTGTGGGTCTGAGGCAGGACAGAAAGTAAACACTGGGACTTGGGAAGGAAAAGACTCCCTACCCTGAAGTCTTGTTGAAGTGTCTCCTGCCAGCAGAGAATCAAGGACCTCAGCACTATTATTAACATTGTTGTGAGGGTTGTTGACACAGACACATTTCTTTTATATAGAAATATTTTCAAACAAGAATGTTAAAATAGGTCTGGTAAAGTGCATGCCTAGCAAGTACAAGGCTGTGGGTTCAGTCCTCAGCTCCAGGTTGGGGAACAAAGTCACAAAAAGGATCAAAGAATGTTAAAATAACAGTAAGGCAGGCTTCAGGCCTGACTGTGTGTAACTCTGGGCAGGGCTTCTCTTCCCTTCTTTATATTTTCTGGGAATCTTACAAACAACACTCTGCTTATGGTGGAAATGGCCCACTGTCCTGTCTTCTCATGATCTAGAGGGGTGGTTTGTTTTGTTTTCTGAGACAGAGTTTTTCTGTGTGACCTTGGCTGTCCGGGAACTCATGTGTAGACCAGGCTGGCCTGGAACTCACAGGGATCTGCCTGCTTATGCCTCCTGAGTGCTGGAATTAAAGGAATGCACCACCAACCCTGGCCTTAGAATTGTATTGAGTCAATTGCCATCCCCTTAGGAACTACCCTGTCATTTTATTCAAAGTCCATAGCAATCTTTCAGAAATCTCCAGAATTCTCCATATGACTATCATAAAGACAATCAAGAAAGACTTTCTGGAAAGCCCACACCCATGTATTATTTTCTTCCCAAGTGCTTCTCTTCCTCTTAACCTTTGTTTTTAAAATCTGCTTAAAATGACTAGGCAGTGGTGGTGCATGACTTTAATTCCAGCCCTTGCGAGGCAAAGACAGGCAGATATCTGTGAGTTCAAGGCCAGCCTGGTCTACTTAGTGAGTTCCAGGACAGATAGGACTATAAAGAGAAAAAAACAACAACAACAGAAATCTATTTAAAATATTCCCAACTCTGTTTTCAAAAGACTCTCTCTGGTTACCACTCCCCCCCCCCCTGTGTGTGTGTGTGTGTGTGTGTGTGTGTGTGTGTGTGTGTGTGTGTGTGAGAAAGAGCTTCCTTGTTTTGTGAGACAGAGTCTCTCACTGGCCTGGGACTTGTCAAGCAGGCTAAGCTGACTGGCCTCCAGGATCCCTCCTCAGGGATCTCCAGTTTGCTTTTGCTCAGTGCTTGGGTGATAGCCTGTACCATCACACCTGGCTTTTTCACACAGGTGCTGGGGAGCAAACTCAAGCCCGAATGCTCACACTGCTTGCCTGGCATGCACATTACCTACTGAGCTATCTCCCCAGACCCATGCTCATGCAATTCTTTTCTGCAGCATGGCCAAGGACCTTGTTTTGCATATATAGAGATCCCTAAAACATGAAATTAATGAAATTCCTCAAGCTGTTAGTGACAGCAAGGAGCTGTCTCTACTCCTGTCTCCACTGGTAATGGTTCTCAGTTCTGATCACACACTAGCGTCAACTGAAGAACTTTTAAAAATGATACTCAGGTCCTACCCCAGACTATTGAACCAGAGTGTTTGGTGGGGGCTCCATTAGGACTGAGCCCCAGGTTACAAGTAGTAGTGGTGAGTACTTACCTACAAACAAGTGAAGAGATGAATACTAGAAGACAAGCTTGGTAGGGGAGACAACTTCCAATTCTGGAAGTCAACTGGGCCTTTCTCAGATGTCAAACCCATCACGGGTCCCTGGCAATCTCCCAGGCCTGCCCCAACACAGTTTCTTTGAATACATAGTGCTGTGGATTGGCTTAAGGACTCCACACATGCCCCAAATCATTTTGCTAAAAGTTTTTGGAAATTTCACCTGCAAGTTACTTTTAATAACTAGCTGCAAATGCAGCCTTAAGGAAACTCACACTGAATCACTGAACATCACTATCTACCATGGTCCTGTCTTCCCCACTTCTAGGATAAGGCTCTAGGTCTTTCCTCAGTGTAGAGTTTACTCATACCCTGTGCTGACCACTGAACATACACAGATGAAAAGAAATGACTCTGGCCTCCAAGAGTCTTCAAGTAGTCCTAGACCTGGAAATGAGTTCAATGGCTGAGAAAAGAGCCATGATAGGCAGGGTGAGAATAAGTAGATCAACATCTCATTCGTATAGAGAATAAAGCAGAGAACCTGCATTTGTATGAATCCCCTTCTTCATAAACACAGTGCGCTCGCTCTCTCTCTCTCTCTCTCTCTCTCTCTCTCTCTCTCTCTCTGTCTGTGTGTGTGTGTGTGTGAGTATGTGTGTATTTTTACTGTTTTCCTTAAAACAGATAAACAGAAACAGGAAATACAGTTCTGGAAAGTTCTTTTTACTACAAATGAAAATTGTGCCATCTTTGGAACAGGTCTGGTAGAGACATACATAGATAAGTACATTGGTGTTAACCATGAGAGGACATGCACGTCAGTCTGGGGGTGGTTAAGAAATGTTATTTTGATTATAATAAGCAAGTGTGTGCATGTAGTATATGCACTAGATATGTGTGTCTTGCATATGTATATGTGTACTTTGGCTGATGTGTGTTGATTTTTTTTTTTTTCTCAGAGCTGAGGACCGAACCCAGGGCCTTGCGCTTGCTAGGCAAGCGCTCTACCACTGAGCTAAATCCCCAACCCCGGCTGATGTGTGTTGAAAGTGTATATGCAGTGGGTATGTGTGTGTTACATGCAGGTTGGTACATGTGCTGGGTGCATACAAATGTGTTGCTGATACATTATATGTTGGATATATATATATATATATATATATATATATATATGTATATGTTGTATATGTATCTAGCATATAAGTGTTTGAGGTATAATTGAGGCATTTATTAAGTATGTATATGCTGAATGTGTATGTGTTTTGGGCATGCATGTGAGTTGAATGGAGGAACATGTTGGGCATGTGTGTGGGATGGGTTTACAGTCTGAGTGTATATGTGTTAAGTGTGAATGTCTGCTGAGTGTGTCTATTGTATATGCATGTTGAATATGTACATGTTGAATTTTTATGTCTGTTAGATGCATCTGTTGAATATGCATGTTGAGGGTGGGTTGATTATATGTTTATGTCTGCTGAGTGTGTGCTGAGTGTATGTATGTATCTGTTGGGAACATATGTTGAATATATATATATGCCTGTTGGGTATCCATACTGAGTGTGCACATGTATGAATGTATATGTCCTCTGGATATGCATATCGACTGTGTGTGTCTATTAGATATGTTTTGGGAAGTCACATATTGGGTGTGTGTTTACATACATCTTTGTGATGAGAATGGGCACAACAGAGACAGACCTCTATGGTCCTTATTGAGGATCCCTGGAAGTGTGTGCAGGGCTACTATTGGGAACAGTCTTGGCTGGATAGGAAAGCAGGTAGTGCTCTGAACTCCAGCACAGGAAGAAACAGAGGGGGGAATGAGGAGAACATAGCCAAGGGGCTTCACTAACTGCAGGTCTGGAAGATGGTTCTTTCCACCATGATGGTGCCTTTCACCCAGGCACAGAATTCTAGGAGCTATTGGGTGGAAGTCTGGATTTTGGTTCAATTGAATTTGAGTCTGTGAAGTTTTTTGCTTATAGGAACTTGAAACTTGAGACTTAATTTAATTCTATTTATTTAATATACCATAGAAATACTAGTTAAAATGTTGTCTTAGAGGATGGAAGAAAGATTTCAGTGGCAGAAAGGGTTGACAATATGGAACAGCCTCCAGACTGAGGCTCTTGGTGAAGGGTTTCTCCCAGGTCTGTGCAAGCTCCAGCAATTGAGGCAAGCCCACAGGAATTGCACAGCATGGGTCTTTCTTGACTTGCTGTGCACACTGCAGCAGCTGATGGCTGTGGCGTCTTTGCCTGGATCAGGGTGGTCGAGGAGGAGGTCTGCTAAACCAGGCACTCCTCTAATGAAATCCCGCTTCTCGCAGTGGCCCCTTTGTTCCATGCACAGAATTCCTGAGAGAGCTTTTGTGTCTGCTCTTTTTGGCTCCAAATAAATAGATCCATAAGTGACAACTGGCAGCAGAGCAGGAAGAAATGGTTTCTGACTCCCACAGCCCCCCTTGCTGTGGGCTAGGCAAGAAAGCTGTACTTCTGTTGTTTTCTTCTTCCCATCCTTAACTGTAATTTTCCTGCAATAGCTTGAATTCCCTTCCAGGAAAACAAAATGCGATGAAATCAGCAAAGATGTGTACGGACATGCATGACTGAGTGTGTGCCAGGCATAAGCTCATCTATAAGGCTGCCTACTTGGGATGAAAATACAATCCCTTCCTGACCAGAAAAACAATGTATGTTTAAGTTAAGCCAGTTCATCTGGCAAGAAGATGATTTCCGTTTCCCCTCCTTTGCCCATGATTGCAATCCATGTGTACTCCCTAAACCATGCTCATATTAATTTATTATTTCATATGTTAGGATATATGAGTCTTGTAAAATGTATGTTGTATGCTCTATTTTAGTCAGCCCAAGGAACTTTACTCTTAAACTTCCTATAGCTTCAGGCATCAGTAGCCCTGCACTGACAAAGTTAGTGAGATTTGGACAGTCCATCAGAAAAAGCCCCAGAAATGCAATCTCTCATGGACCATGACATCAATCACTAGAGTGATTGTAGTCCCCTCCCTCTCCCAGCAATGGGACACAGAACACTGGTTCCCCAGCCTCCTGTCATTTCCACCATTGAAAAATTAGCATGAGAGTCACTATCAAAGTCTCTGACAAACTGCACTGACTCATGTCCTAATTAGTCCTGTAAATGACTTACTCTTCTCTGCTTCAACCTGCACATCCAAGTCAGCCTGAAGTTACCCTGGCATCCACATCTGAAGTAAAATCTCAGACGTTTCCTTTCCTTGGGACATGAGTAGCCATCCTTCCTGCCCTGGTGTGGAAAAATACCCAAACTTTGGTCCGGAGAAAATGGTGCACATGACTCATGCCCCACCTCTTTCAGCCTGCTCAGTGGGGACAGTGACCTGTCTCTTGGTTTGGCAGAAATACTCTTTCCACAGTGTATGCTTGTGTGACTCCAGGTCACATGGCAGAGCATGCTGGGGGGTGTTAAGTAGAAAGTTTCCCAATGTTCTTACTTCCCAATTGTCCCAGATTCAAGAACGCTGTTTGCCCAGAAGCTTGCGCCCACCACTTTCCTCCTACTACCAGGGCTGTGTTACCCTTTTCAGGATAATGAGAACTCCTGCAGTGTCCCTATAGATATGTAGTTGAGAAAGGGCCTGGAGGTTCAGGCCAGCATGCCCTTACTGGGTGAGCCAGATGTAGGTTTTCCTCTTCAGTGTGCTCTTACCCAAAATTAACCACACAGTGCAACTCTGTAACAAAATACCAACTGCATAGTGATGTTTTGACCAAAGGAGGCCACATATATGGCCCCATATTATTTTAATAGAGATGAAAATTTCTTATTATTTGGTGACATTGTAGCTTTCATCATAGCAAAATAACACATTACTCATGGGTTAGTGGTGAAGCTGCTATCAACACATCTACCATGCTGCCAGTCTTGCAGAGTATAACATGTACAATTAAGCATGGTTCACAATACCTGATAACAATAATAACCAGCTATGGTACTGGTTTTCATATTCACTATGCTTTACTTTGTATTATTATTGAGCCTTTTAAAAAATGGTTGTAAAACAGCCTGCTGAGTGACACACACAACCGCCTTATTCATCCTGTTTCTATTGCATATGTTGATTGCATGGTAGCTGTGGTGAGTGACAGCCCTGGAAACCCAGGTCTTTGTAAGTCCACATAACAGAAGACATACAAACATAGTATTTTTCAGTGTATCCCTATGGTTATATGACACAGCTACAGCACTGGCTGTGATCAGGTTGACTGTTTTCTGAAGTGCTGGAACGGGATGCAGAACAGGGTGTCTGTTGTGAGGGTTCATGCTGCGTAGAGCCTACACTCTGTGTAGGTTCACAGGGGTGCTATAGATTCTGGGAGCCACTTTCTTGTTTTCTGTTTCTGTGAGTTTGGTGTCACCAGGGCCATCACAAGTGAATCTATATGGTGATATTTTATCTGTGCTCTAAGAAAGACAGCTTGCCTGGAGATCAGAGGACAAAGCCAGCCACTATATTAAACACAGAGATCAGGCAGCGGTAGCACACACCTTTAATCCTAGCATTCGGGAGGCAGAGATTCATCCGGATCTCTGTGAGTTCAAGGCCACACTGGGAACAGAGCCAGGCATCCTGGCATAGGCCTTTAATCCCAGCACTAGTTAACCATAGAGGTCTGGAGGTCTGTACAGACAGACAGGAAGTGACAGAGTTGGGCAGAAAGAGGAAGTGATGTAGCTGGGCGTAGAGAGGAAGTAAGATGGCAAGGCACAGAAAGGTATATAAGGCATGAGTGTGCAGGAAGTAGCTTTCTTGGGCTGAGGATTTCCTAGCAGTAAGAACTTGTGGCTGGCTTGTTCTATTCCTCTGCTCTTTCAGTATCTGGCTCTGGGTTTTTTTTTATTAATAAGACTGTTTAGCAATTCATGTTACAAATCTACAATATTGTCCTTTTATGCCTAGTTTATTTTGATTATGTACATTTTCAAGGCTTGTATCACTTACTTTTCGTTGCTGTGATAAAACATCATGACCAAAATAGACTAATGGAGGAAAAAGTCTGTTTTGGCTGATGGTTCTATAGGGTAAGAGTCTGTCACTAGGGGCAGATATGGCAGCAAGCATCAAGCAGCTGAGAGATCACATCCTCAACCACACACAGAAAGCAGAGAGAGTGAACTGGAAGTGGGATGAGGCTATAAACTCTCAAATCCACCCCCTAATGATATACTTTCTCCACTCAGGCTCCATGCTCTGAAAGTTCCATAGACTCCCCAAAGAGTGCCACCAAACAGGGCCAAGTCTTTAAATATGCAAGCCTCTGGGGGACATTGCTCACTCAAATCACTACCACAGTATAGCACGTCAGAATTTTCTTTTATCTTATGAAGAGAACATATTCTGTTCATCCATTTTATCCGTCAGTGGAGATGCAGATGCCTCCATGTTCTGGTTGTTGTGAATAACGTTGTGTGTGAGTATCTATTCAAGTCCCTGTGTTCAATTCTTTTGAACATATACTTAGAAGTGATATTACTGATCATATTGCTATTGTTTTTTTAAATTTTTGAGGAAACTCCATGCTGTTTCACATATAACTGTATTATGTTACACTCCTACTGTGCACAAGAATACTAATTTTTCCACAACTTCATCTACACTCATTTTCATAGTAGACACACTTATGAGAGTGGAATGGTAATTAAGTGTGGGTTTTATTTATATTTTCCTAATAATTATTGTAAAGATTTAAAAAAAAAAGAAACTCTTTCTTTTCATTTTTTTTTTTCTGGAGTATAGTGGATTGAACCCAAGGCACTGTATATGCTCCACTGAGATCGAACTATTTTTAAAAATTTCAAATATACAAGGGAAAGTTGACAGAGTAACATGAAAAACACTAGACTCAATGGTTGCTAATGAATTGAACTCAAGTTACAAAGGCCATGACATATTATTCCTGAATACTGGGAGGCCAGGAGGTACAAGTTCAGGAGACCACATCTTGTGGACCTCATAATGACTGCTTCAGCTCATTGTGGAGGACATGGAAGGTGAGGCAAGAGCAAGCTAGCCAGAGAGCTTGCTTGACTAACAAAGCCAGGTGTGAGGTAATGGAGTAACCAGGAAATGAATCCATTCCTCTACAAAAGGCCCTGATAGAGTACGAGCGTAAAACGTCTCTCCCAAACTCATGTGTTCAAACACTTGGTCCCTAGCAGGTGGTTCTGTTTTGGAAGGTTGTGGAACCATTTGGCCCAGGGCTTAATTGGCAGATGTGGTGTCTTAGGGCTGGCATTTGGGGGTTATAGGCAGGCTCTGATCTCTGCTTCCCGAGTCACCAAGATGTCACAACTTGTGCTACAAGCTCCCACTTACATATCGCTGCAGAGTCATATTACTTGCCTTCCCTACCATGATGGACTAAATTTCCTTCATCCATGAGCACAGTGAAATGCTGCTGCTTTAAATTGCTCTGTTGGATATGTGGTCACATTTATATAAAAGTAATACAGGCTCCACTTCATGCCTGTGTGTGTGTGTGTGTGTGTGTGTGTGCGCGCGCACACGTATGTCTGTCCATGTGTCTGTGTGTGTGTGTCTATGTGTATCTGTATGTGTCTATGTGTGTGTCTATCTGTCTGTCTGTGTCTGTCTGTCTGTGTCTGTCTGTCTGTCTGTCTGTCCGACTGTCTGTCTGTGTGTACATACATGTATGTGCAGGCCAGGGGTCAACACCGAGTATCTTTCTCTAATGGTTTTCACTTTATTTATTTATTTTTTAACATATTCTGTCTCCAGTTCATTCACAAAAAGAGCACAGGGCACCAACCATCTGCAGATAGCACAGAGGATCACACTAATCCATCTGTCTTCACATTGGCAGATAGAGGTGTCAGGGCCTGGGCACTTCTGGGAGTTAGAGCCAGAGCTGTTGCTAACACTGATGCAGGAGCTAAAGCCTCAAGCTTGGTTTGGGCCTCAGGCTTTGGCTGGCAGATCTTGAGGCCTTTAGCCATAGAACCGTGCATCCAACACCCAAGCTTGGGTGGGTGAGGAAAGCCTTTGGCATCCTGGGCTTAGCTCCCCTAAGCTTCACAAGGGCCTAGAGGGCCTCTGGGTGCTCACCCATTGCTTCCATGTTGTTTGCCTGTGTCTTCTTTGGGCCTTTAGGCTTTGCTTGGCAAAAAACATGCTCCTCGGGAACTTGGCATTGACACACAACCCCCACCTCCACCCCCGCCCCTTAGGAGATTCATATCTTTCTGACTGGAGTTTCTTGATGCCACTTCTGTGCCATTTTCAGGACTGGTTGCATGTGGTATGGTTCTTGGACTTAGCCATGTCCACACAGTAATCCATAGCTCCCAAAGCACCTAGGACCAGAAGTATTTTTTAATTTTTTTGAGACAGTGTCTTGCACTGAAACCAGATGCAGTGGTTTGAATCGGAAGGGTCCCCACAGGCTCATCTACATGAACGCTTGGTCACCAGGGAGTGGTACTACTGGAGAGGGGTCAGGAGGCGTGGCCTTGCTGGAGGAAGTATGTCACCAGGGGTGGGCTTTGGGAATTCAAAAGCCCAAGCCAGTCCCAGTGTCTCCCTCTTCCTGTCATCTGAGGATCCTGATATAACTCCCATCTACCTCGCCAGCACCATGTCTGCCTGTGTGCCACCATGCTTCCTGCATGATGATAATGGACTAAACCTCTGAAACTGTGAGCCAGCCCCAATTAAATTCATTCCTTTATAAGAGTTACTATGGTCAGTCAGGTGGTGGTGGCACACACCTTTCATCTCAGCACTCTGGAGGCAGAGCCAATTGGATCTCTGTGAGTTCGAGGCCTGCCTGGTCTACAGAGCAAGATCCAAGAGAGGAACTAAAACTTAGAGAAACCTTGTCTTGAAAAAAACAAAAAAAAAAAAAAGAGTTACCATGGTCATGGTGTCCCCTCACAGCAATAGAACATAAGTGCCCTGTACCAAGCCCCATGTAATGATCTGATTTATCTCTGAGACATGGCAATACCGTTAGTACCCTAACTCTACAATGAGAAATTTGAGGTATAGGAATCAAAGCCAAACACCATACAGAAAATAAGTAGTTAAAACTTATTCTTTAATTCCCCAGTTGTATTGGTGATCCCTAATAACAGTCCTTCAGGGAAATGTTCCTGTGAGAACACCCCTAATAGTTTTCCTGTATCCCAATAATAGGTTTCTCCACTTACGCAGAAAGCCAGATCAAGCTGAATTAAAAAGTAAAAGACCAGGTTTACTCTGAACAAAGCAACTCCCAGGTGACTCCTCCAGCCCCCAGAGATCAAGCCAGGGGAAGGGACAGGAAAAAAATCACATGGCCCATCTAAGGCAGGGCGCTTATGTACCCTGTAGGTGCAGGGATGATGACATGTCCTTGACAAGCCAGGTTTGTGCCCAGTTATAACGCATTTGGTAGGGATTGGGCCGCTGACAACTTCAGGGAAGGAGATGCCAGCTGCCAAGAATGAGGAACTGGGCTTTCTGAGGGCTCTTCTCCACTGTTGGAGAGTCCTGAGAGGGTGGGTTTGGAGCGAGAGAAATGGGGCCTCCCAGCTGGGAGTTCCAGCCCAACAACCCCACCAGAGGTTCTCCGGGTGGTTGTTTGCACCTCTCTCTCTTTAAACCTACTGTACATTTGCATGCTTGGCTGATATCTCAAACTTGTTTTAAGAACTAAGCCATTCACTCACTCGATAGGAAACCACAGACTTATTAACGTATAATTTAAGACCATTTACTCTGCATTTTTTTTTACAGAATGGGGTGATCTGGCCCCAGTACCTTGTGAGCACTGGTAAGAAACATTTTCTCACAGGTGAACAACTCTCAGGTACAGCCCATGCTGGCGCAGATGCATACAGGAAGGACTCCAACATCAGGCTTTTGCTGCAAACCATTTCCTAAGCTCTGTTTGGGATACGCTAGCTCATCCTCTAAGAGACAGCCCAAGCTGTACAGCAGAAGTGGGGGTAGTCTTTGTATGGCACAGTACAGAGTGTCACAATGATACTGCAGTGGCCGAGAGGAGGGATGGACACATGACAAAAGTGTCAGGAATGCTGGGTGCTCCTTCTTCTGACCAAGGCAAGGAAGGCATGTAATCCATCATTTTGCTAAAGGAGACAGCATGGTGCCATACCAGAAAGGGGCAGGGTCTCTGCAAATGACAGTTTCCCCCAAATTGAAACATTCCCTCCAGGAGGGAGGGGTGCTCATGAGACCCACAAAGAAAACAAATTCACCTTGAGGATAGCTGAAACCTGCAAGACTCTTGAAGGCCCTTCTGCTGCCTTTCAGAAACAGTAAACAACTGTCCAGAGGACGAGACTCTGACCGGCCAAACTGATGAGAAGAGATCTCTTGGAGCTGTGCAGAGAGAGACAGGGATGCAGCTTTGGGGACTGTCACTTGTTTGGTGCTGATGCTGCCTTTGAGTCACCCCTGCTTCTGTAAGTCACCCCTCACCACTCTCCTGTGAGGAACCCCAATAAAAACCCAATGATTCATAAGTTGGACTTTGATGCAATCATTACTTTGGTCTGTTGCAGGTCCCCTTCAGGAGTGGGTAGATGTGTGTAGGTGATGCATCTCCCCAGGAAAAGTCTCTCACACAGCAGTCTCTAAACAACTGCCATTGTCCAGAGTAGACCCAGAATGTGTCTGTAGTCCCAGTTTGGACAAGACAGTCTATGGTCATCTCTCTTTCTGCCCCAATGGAGCATCTCATACTAATTTCATAGGAAATAAAATACTGACTTTCTGACCAAAGTCTCTAGGCACTTTCATCCCCAGACTTGGAAAATAACAGGCCAGATAAGTCTCCCCAGGTGAACACACCCATGTCCTTACTTTGTGCTAATTACGCCTCCAGCCGGAAATCTCAAACATGCAGTCTGTGGACATGTAGAAGAACAAAGCCACATTCCAAAAATAAGCACAGGTCCAATTTGTGAGTGAGACTTTACGGTTGAACAAGCTTAGTTAGAGGCTTCATAGCCTCTCATTTTAGTGACCCAAAGTTGCATCCTAGTGGACCTCAGATCAGAACGTTTGCAGACAAGGAAGATGCTGGGCTGAAGAAGGCAGCTAAGCTATGTTCCATCAACGGCAAGAAATGTCTTTACTCTGTATCCTTGAGTATGTGTGTGTGTGTGTGTGTGTGTGTGTGTGTGTGTGTGTGTGTTACTGGGAATGGAACCCAGGGTCTCAAGCACGAGGTGTACAAAACCTAGCCACTGAGCTACATCCCCAGCCCTGCATGGCTGTTTTCAGAGCCTGGGCTGTGGATTCCTGATTTGAACCCTGCCAACACGTCCCAGGGATTCACTCTAAGGAGCAGGTCTGCATACTGCTGCCATGTCACACTGCTGTCCTGTACCAAAGTCAGAAGCTCTGCACAAAAAGAATTCTCCTGAAGAACAGTTGAAAGCCTCGGGAGGCCCTCCTTTAGTTCTTCCCCTCAGCAGATCTGAGGGCTGCAGCATCTGCTGTGCACCTCCCCTCCCCCTCCCCCTCCCACCCCTCAGGAAATTTCAAAAGGAGTCCATCTGGTGTTTAGCGTCTTTATGTTGGCTCTTTATATAAACAAGTTCTGTGATGCAATTAAGGGTTAGGCTTTCTGACCACGTGATTCATCCTGACTTCACAGTCCCCTCTTGTTTCTGGATTGAGGACATCTAGTATTTCCATGTTCCCCTAGAGCAGTGGTTCTCAACCTTCCAAAAGCTGCGACCCTTCAATCCAGTTCTTCATGTTGTGGTTGTTATGACCCCACAACCATAAAATTATTTCGTTGCTACTTCAAAACTACAATTTTACTACTGTTATGAATTATAATGTAAATATCTGATCTGTGACCCCAGTGAAAGGATCACGACCCACAGGTTGACAATAGCTGTCCTTATTGACAATAGCTGTCCTTATTGACAATAGCTGTCCACTCAATGTGACTGGACCTGGCTCTGAGGACTGCATATCTTCTGAGGACAGACTGTGAAGGTCACAAGGGAACTAGCTTAGGAGAACATGAATCAGCCAGTGGTGAAGTTTCGGTTTGGTAGAAGTCCTCACAGTTATCTGCCTCACAGCTGGGAGCCTAGATCTAAACTACCAAATGGGTCTCATTTGAAAACAAGAATTTCTCAGCTGAGCGAGGGATGCAGACTACTTCGCTCGTCATTCTGAGAACCAGTGTTGCTGTTGTTGTTGTTTTCCATATTAGTGTGCTGTGATTAGGCATATTCTGGTGACCAGATCTAGGTTTTCAAACTGGCCATGGATTAAAATCACCTGGAGGCTTTCTGAGCATGTCCAGGCAGTGGTACTTTTTCAGCTCTCCATGTGGCTCCAATGAGCAGCATGTTGTGAAGCCCAGCTTTGGGGATGGTGCCTCTCAAACTTGTATGTGCTCAGATTGCCCACAGTGCTGCCTAACTGGGGATCCTGTCTCCCCAGGTTCAGGAAGGGGATGAGGTTACTGCATGTCTGTCACATTCTAGGTAATGCTGCTGGCCAAGGGCCACACTCTGAGTAGCAAGGCTTCAAGTTTGTAGCATAGCATGATAAGCTGTGGCACACAGGCCAGTTTGAGAACACATCAGAGTGTTCCTGGGACATTATGAGAGTTTAGTGGTCATTATCAACTTACCTGGACTTAGAATCACCTAGGGGTATCTACCATAATGGTGCACACCTGTAATTCCTGTACCCAGGGGAAAGGTAGAGAAGTTTGAGACTAGTCTAGGCTATACAGAGAGGTTATACCTCAAACCCCAAAGACTGAGGATGGAGCTCAGTCATAGGGCAAGGCCCTGAGTCTTATGCCCAGCAAGCCACTTCCCCAAATCACCCCAGAAATTGGTCAGGGCATTTCCAGAGAGGATTAACTGAAAAGAGAACCGACCCTGAATATTAGGAACACATTCCTATAGGGTCTTCAATAGCATGGTTGGCACAATGGAAAATAGAAATGACCGTAGTGGCTAATTCTGCCTATAACATTGATGGGGCCTCAGAGAAGAGCACCAAAGTCCACATACCATCCTCTACATATTCATTTAAAAGTTACTTGTCAGACTGCTAAAAAAAAAAATGGTTCTCAACCTCCTGACTTTAAAATATACTTACATGGAGGCACAATCCTGTAATCCTAGCACTTAGGATGGGGTGGGGTGAGGGTGCAGGAGGGTAAGGAGTTCAAGGGCATCTTTAGGTACATGGATGAGTTTAAGACCAGTCTAAGCTACACCAGATCCTGTCTCAAGAAACAAAAGAGAAAGGAATAATTATAGATTATCTTGAAGACAAAGTTCAAATTCAGTATTTCTGGCCACTTAAGGGGTCAATATATATATGCCAGAGCAGAGCAAGCTGGCTGTTGGCCCCCATCCTGGCCTCTCTCCTCACTCTATCGAGAAATGGAATCTCATGAATAGATACAGGCCCCCTACTTGTCTGCTTGTGTAGTAACCACAACCCATGAACAACTACCTGTCTTCATACCATGGCCTAGAGATTTGATCACCTGGAGGACTGACCCCAGAGAATCCACCCACATAGACCACAAAGTAAGACCACAATTGTTTGGGCAGGAAATTTTGAATCCAAGTTACCTGGAATATGATCCAGAGAAAGATGGATGGACTCCAGGAGAGTTCACTTCTTTCCCCCAACAAGTGTTGGGGATATATTGTGACCTATGGACCTGGGGTCAGGACAGACAGCCCTCTCCAGGCAGAGCTGCACTGTCAACAGCCTTTATACAGCTTGACACCTGTGCTAGACACTGCTCTCGAGGCTTCCATTCACAATCCTTTCTACATCACAGGCTCTGCTACAAGTTTGCACAACCCAAAGCAAGTGGCTGGAGAGCCAGGATTCTGTCTGGAGGTCTAGTGCAGAACCCACAGTCCCCCCCCCCCCGCTCCCCACTGTTGAGTTTACTGCTTCTCATAAAAGGCAGGAAGCCTGGATCAGATCATCTCCTGATCCCACTTCCTTCCCCATGATGTTTCTCAGCTGTGCCAGCAGGGCAGGTCCCAGTGTAGCCAACTGTAGAAGGAGAAGGTGGTCCCCATATTCTCAGGCTCAAAGCCTGATGTCCCATGACTGTGTGTATGACTTTCAAGTTGCACTTTCCATGAGACATGCCCCAGAGTTAACAGGTATTTCAGACATCCGCCATCCAGCTGTTATTAGCACAGGTAAGAGTCTTTGTTGGAATTTTCTCCTCTGGTGAGCAGATGTGTTGAAAGAGTCCTTCCAGGAAGACCTATCTCAGATTCTGATGAAAATTACATGTTCACTCCTGTCTTTGGTAAATGAAGATGTGGAGTAAATATATTCCTTTAGATATGTTCCCAATTCTGTTTCTAGATTTGTCCATGATAAAGTATCTTATCAAAATAATACTTAGATAAAGGAGTCTTTTCTAGCTTTGAGGAACTCAGCTTATGGATACTTCAGCCAGGGCTGTGAGATAGTGTTTAATACAACTCAGCAGGGCTGGTTCAGGAGCAGATAGGGCCATTAGGATCCTTTTCTCTCAGTATGGACCAGCTTGGGAACTATGGCAAAGGAAGGAGGGGAAAGCCAACCTATTTGGCCAATAGTACGTCTGCAGATTCCCCTCGCCACGTCTCGGCTGAGGACATACAGGGAATATTTTGCCTGAATCAAATCTGTAAGGCAGTTCACATCCTTGGAGTTACTCTCTTGGACCAATTTAACAGGCAAGGGCTGAAAGCAATCAGGCTGGGATTGTGGTGCAGTTGTGGCATGGAGGCAAGTTCTAAAAATTGGCCTGAGCAGAAGCGATTTTGGTGTGCATACTTCTCTGTTGACAGTGGCAAGAGTATTCTACTTTTCAATTCGCACTTAGACAGTCTGGAAGAGTCGGCTTCATAATTTTTGCTTGTTCACATACTCATACGTGCTCTGACTAACCTTAGGAATGCTGAGAAAGTTTTCTGAGGTTGGCGGTGGTAGCATGTGCCTGTCAGCCTAGCACTGGGAGGCAGAGGCAGGGGATGGAAACTTCAAGGGAAGATGGGCAGTATACTGAGCTCCTTTGCTGAAATAAACCCATAAACGAGGAAGTGGGTAAGTCATCTTATGATATGGGAAAGACTTGTGTTCCTCCTATGAGGTATTTTACGTCAGCCTTCATTCAAGCTAGACACCAACTTGCAAATTTTCCACAGTTCAATTTTAATCTCATTTTTTGTGCTTAGAAATAAATACTACTTAAGCCGGACAGGTGGATCTCTGTGAGTTTGAGGCCAATCTGGTCTACAGAGTGAGCTCCAGGACAGCTAGGACTGTTTCACAGAGAAACCCTGTCTCCAAAAAACAAAAAACAAACAAAAAGGAAGGAAGGAAGGAAGGAAGGAAGGAAGGAAGGAAGGAAGAAAGGAAGAAAGAAAGAAAGAAAGAAAGAAAGAAAGAAAGAAAGAAAAAGACAGACTGTTCAATGACAGTTTAGAGGCCTCTGTCAATGTGGCTATCAGAGAATGACCTGATTACTAGGCCTTTAAGCTCCCAAGTCATGAGTTCTAGTCCTGTTTGTACCATTTCCTAGCCTCCATCAATTAGAGACCCTGCCCGGTGTGCCTTGATTTCACTAGCAGTGAATTGAATATAGAGGGGCTTGCCTTGCCCAACTGTGAAGTCCAGCAGGTATCTCCCTGAGGACCTCTCCAATCAACATACTGGGTAAGGGGGTAATAAGAAGCGGCAACACATAGTTCCTGCTCTTATAGAAAACCAAAAGGGAAATGGCCAACTGTGGCCCATTATATGAGCAAAAGAGTCTCTGCATGAAGAGCTACTATTGTTTGCCATCTGTGGTATGGCTATAATGTAGGAGAAAACAAAGCCCCCAAAAGTCTAGGATGCTCAGAGGCTAAATCAGCCCAGGTTTGTACAGTCAGAGAAAGATGATTTCACTAGGCATCAAGGAAAAAGCCAAAGTTCATCTAATGGCAATTTCTGGGATTGTAGACATGGTGCCTAAGCAGACATGGGCTTTAAGGATTGAGCAGGCCAAAAGCAAATCCATTTGGTTAAGGTTTTCTCAAATTGTATTCCTAGTCTTTTGGAATGTATTCATAAGTATAGCACACAATAGAGTAAGTTGGGGCTCAGTAAGTTTGGGGCATGCTGTCCATTACATGCCCCTGAAATTCCTTATCTGTAGTAACAAGTTTAGAGGAAATGGTACACCTGCAAGGCATTTTAGAGCCCCACTTTATAATACTTGGTTGAGAAATACCTTACACAGTGCAGGTTTGAGAAATGCTGATGCCAAGTGTCACAGCAAACATCCTAGGTGGACACAAGAAGGTAAAGGATTGGAGAAGGCTAAAGATGTATTAATAGTTCATTAATAGGATGTTTGCCCAGTATGTGTAAGGCCCTGGGTGAATCCCCAGCACTGCAAAAACAATAACAACAAGGGAATGTAAGCTTGTTGGAGCTCTAGTCAGAAGAAACATAACAACCCACAGCACAGGACTTAAGGACCCAGTAAATCAAAATCCAGATGTCGGTGGTCATTGAGTTGTTTCTTACAGCTCATGTAGGGTTCATGCCGATCTCCCCAGCATACTGTGAGCACAGGCTTTAATAACTCACCTGAGCATTCTCACTCAGAGTTAGTCTTTTATTTTAGAGGTAGATTTGAATCCATTGTCTCTGCTTTACTGGTTTGGCTGAGTCATGTGACCTTCCCAAACACTCGCTTCCTTCATTTACCTTGAATGAAGATAAAACCTAACCTACTCCCACCCACCTAACGTGTGCTGAACAAATTGTTAATCCATGTTAAAACATCTACTATCAGCATGGATTTTACTGCAAATAAAACAAAAACAAAAACAAAAACAAATGTTACAGCAATATCCTGAGGATGAGGGAAATACCTGGAAGGCAGTCTGCCTTGGGTGTGGTGCATAATATGTCTTCTGAAAATGAATGTCCTCAATGGCCAACAAAGTGATACTAAAAATGCCTGGAACAGCTTTACGCTATAGGAGCCTATAACATTCTTAAGTGAAGTTCCTCATTGCTTAAGGCCACTGTAGGGTTCAGAGGGAGACTTTATTTCATGCTTCTGGATCTTGTACAGTAAAAAAAAAAAAAAAAAAAAAAAAAAAAGACCTAACGTAGGTTTCATGCTTTCCAGAGCTACTTCCTCCTTAGCCCTAGACAGGAGACTGTGGACATCAGCTGAGTCCCACAGAAAGCTGAAGTGGCATTATTGTCATTGTGGTTGTGACCCACAGTGGAGCCCAGGATAGTCCCTTCTCTGCTAGGACTGGCTGTGGTCAGGACTAATGTCACCCAAACATCTCACTTCCTTTATCCAGTTTTTCTTTTTACCCAAGTGTGTATGTGACTAGAGAGAAAAATTAAAACACACACACACACACACACACACACACACACACACACACAGGAAGAAGTGGTTTTTACTTTATAAGCATTTCTGCTGTGAGAGAATTGAGTCATCTGCCCACCATCTTTCCATCTATATATATGTCCTTCCTTCTATCTACCGACCAGCAACATCCTCTTTTATTGGGTACCTATAATGGACTAAGCTGCAAAGTCTTTGTCCTCAAGGATCTTGGAGTCCAGAAGGGTGTCTTAGCCTCCAAGCCAATTGGAGGACTGCTCACACACAGCTACTCACACCTTTTGCCTCCATATGCAAAGTGAAGTGCTAGGTCTGAACTCCTCTAGTACTTCAGGGCTATCTCTGCCTTCAGACCCAGGTAAAATCCTTCAGACTTGCCATTCAATGACAGACATGAAGACGTGGGTGTCTCAAGGAGTACATTTTCATTTCATAAAGCCCAAAGCCTCTAAAGATACATTTGCTACAACACAATGAAAATACCCAGGGCGTCTAGTCAGTCCCTATGTGAGGGAAATCATAAGAAGGACTCATTGGCCCCTGAAGTAATCCCAGGATGGAGTGTGGCAAGCAAAGAATTTCTGGAAGTCAGAGAAGGGGGAGAGGCATGTGCAGATGGCAAAGCATGACTCGATATACAGGTATCACGCTTAAAGGGCTACTATTTCTTTTTAGCTCTGTTATACAGCACTTCATCTGGGAACTTAATAAGAGGCAACATCTCATGCACTAGACAATCAGTTGTGTCCCAATCTGAAAACTTCTCCAAAAGCTATGGCCCTGTGTTCTGTCTGGACCTTTCAGATAAGAGAATAAAAAGTCTTAAGTGACTCTACCCTTTACCAGTTAAGTTTCCTAAATTTACCAACATCGGAATAATACTAACACTAAAATTGTAATAATAACAATAAAGAAGACAAGAATTAGTGGGTAAGAGCTTAATTTTTTTAGAATGAGGCAGATATATATTTGTATGTAGTTTCTAGAATTTACAAATAATTTGACTTTATGCTAGGTGGGATGGTTCCCATCTGTAATCTCAGCATTTTAGAAGGCTGAGGCAGGAGGGTTTTTTAAATTTCAAGGCAAGCTTAGATTGCATAGTAAAGCCCTATCTTCATAAAAAACAAAAACAAAAAATCTACCATAAACAACCAAAAATAACATGGAAATATGGGCCTAGGAAAGTTACTTGAATTCTTTAGGCTTTAATTTCCTCATCTGACAGATGGGAAAATAGTAGTCATCTTGGTATCAACGTAAAGATGAATTGTGTAAACAACCTGGTGACCGGAAGGCTGGAAGCACTCAGTAGAATTAGCTGCTGTTATTACACACTGACTAACTCACAAAACTGTTGTCACTCATGGAGCATAAAGCAATAGCATGTATACTTAGGGGTTTTATAAAGTTTACTGTATTGTGTTCCTTATTATTAGTTGTTGTAAATAGCTGTGGCTGTAATGAGAGCTTGCTATTAATAAGTTTCTTTCTAAGTATATGCTCTAAGAAGGACCAAATTAATAAGTTACTTCTTGTCCTACAACACATAGACTAACCTGAATATTGTTGTGTGTCAGGAACAAAATATAAGTTATGAGTGAGGTAAGAGCAGGGTCCCCTGCAGGAAGCAGTATGGAGAAGCAGAAGTTTTGGGACCTTTCCACAAACTGCTTCTCTACTTTACTGTAGGACAGTCTTTCTGTATGCTGTGAATATATGTTGCTCCCAATGGTTAATAAATAAAGCTGCTTTGGCCTATAAGGCAGGATAATAGCCAGGCAGGAAATACAAGCAGAGAGACAGGGAGAAGAAGAGTGGAATCCAACTGCCCAAGGAACAAGATGCCAGCAGACCGATAATGACACAGCCACATGACAAAATATAGATTAATAGAAATGGGTTATTTTAAGATGTCAGGTTAGCTAGCAATAAGTCTGAGCCATATACCAAACCACTTGTAATTAATATTAAGCCTATGACTGATTATTTGGGAATCCGTGGACAGGAGAGATTTATCTGTCCATACTACTTTATCTGCTATTGGTTACAATGAACAATTCTGAGCCAAGGACTCAATCTGGAAAAAATGAGATCAAGAAGCAACCTGGACATCAGGCTGGTATGTAGGAAACATCACAGATGTTTCAGGCCTCATTTGTCCTCATTGGAACAAGGTTGGTGTGCCCAGCTCTCTAAACACAGATTGAACTGCTTCACGAAGAAGTGAATAATTCATGGAACAGTTTTTCCAGGTTGTGTATGGGACACGACGATACTTCCTTCATGGAAGACATCTCCAGCTGATAATCTTCTTTTCTGTTGATTCCTAGACAAACCTTCCCAATCCTTCCCAATAAGACACGTGTTTGAAATACTGAAACAATGGCATTTGTTTACGTGAGATGAAATCTAAAGATAGTTCCACTTCCCATGAGTTTAGCATTCACTAAGTATTTCCTTAAAGGATGGTTGTGGCACACCTGTCTGTTTCCTACTTACCAGCTATTCACCTAGCTCCCTCTTTCTTGGAGAGTCTACATAATGCTTCCATTCCCCTCTTTTGCAGGTACAGCAATCACATATTCTAGCTCTGGCCAAGGGAACATAAAGAAATGCCTCCCATGTGACCCCTAGTGATGATTTTTTTCCTGGTAAAAGAGGTGGGTAGAGAGAAGCACAGCTGTTACAGCTGGGCCTTGCTTGTGTGGGGATGTAATCTCTGACCTAACCTATTGTTTTATTTTGAAACAGAGTTGCTATTGATTAAGAAAAAGTTTTATGTGGAGTCAAGCATAGACATTAAGGGAGAGTGGGACACTTAGGAAAGGGCAGTGCCCATCTAAGACATGGCTGTGAGCTTCCATCTTGTAACTATAAACATCGAACATTAAAGGCAAAGGCAGTGCCTATGGACGGTGGTTCAGGGAGGCAGACCAAGTCTATTTCTTTGATAATATTCATTGTTGATAAACTTACCAAAATTGAAACCACCCACTTTTGGACTTCTCATTTAGGAGAAAGTAAGTGCTTCTTCTTGAAGCACTTACAGTTGGACATTCTGTGACTTGACACCAAATCATTCCTATGTGTCCTTTCCCTGTATTTACGGCATCTCTACCTTAAGTGGCGGAACACAGCCCAGTGACCATTGCTAGGAAAGCCCAGGCTCCCAAGAACTTGACAATGGGCATATTACCTAGACTCTCCTAAGCATACACACCCATGCCAAACTTGGAGTCAGATGCCAGTGTGTATAGAAGCAGCTGGTGCAGAACCCATGCTAGTGAAGGAGACCAGGGTGACATTCAGCTTCTACAGAGAGCAGTGGCAGTGATTCTACTTGCAGCTGCATGTGGAGTCTAGAGTCAACAGTATGGCTGGAGGTGGCTGTGCCATGACCCAGCAGTGATGGCATTTTTGAGAGTAGTTGACGGAGAAAGGTCCCTGAATGTACAACCTTCGAGCCAGGTCTTTTTGAGCTCCTCAATATCTTTCAAACCAATTCTTACTTCATTAAACTAGCAAAATTGTCTTCTATTTGTCTTAGATTGTTTGTGTTGCTATAACAAAATGTCTGAGATGAGGTCATTTATGAAGTGCAGCAATTTATTTTCTGCAGTTCTAGAGACTGCAGACACCAAGATTGCTGACAAGATCAATTACCTGGTAAGGGTTACATCCTCTAGAGGGGAGGGATGCTGTGTGCTCACTGTGCAGAAAGACAGGAGAGCTCCTTAACTGAATGTGTCACAGTGCCTCTTCTATATGGGCCTAGATCCCCATCACTTTGTGGACCTCTTAAGGTCCCTGCCTCACCGCTCCACCTCTTATCCTATCACACTGGCCACACCTGAAAGTTGAAAGGACACATTGAACCATAGCACTGCTGCTTTCTGACTGACACAGTAACCAACACCCAAAGGCAACTTGGACAGGGATGGCTAAAAGAAGACCATGGTTAGCATACCACTTGCTGTCTTCTGGGTATTTGGGCAGTTACAGCAGCTAATACCTGATGTGAAGACATCAGAACATTTCCCCTTGTGTTCATCTGATTTCTGTCCAGTGAAACTCAATTACATGGAAACCTCCGAGATCAGACATGAACCAGTCTTTTCTCCTTCCAGGAAGGAAACCAGAGCTTAGCTTGTCCTTTGTGGCTGTTTAGAATGCCCACAGTGACCTAGTTACCATAGCTAAAGGCTTCCTTTTCAAAACACTTCACAGAGCCAGCCAATTCAGAGTGCTCTCCAGCCATCCTATGATTCTTTCCTGCTTCCATAGACACCAGTTCTATTGTAAATCTCATGCATTACTGCCTTCCTGCTTTACATTAGCTTGTGAGGTTCCTGAGGCCTTGTTGTGGGGCCGTCTGAATAGTTCAGTAGCAGTTGTTCCTCTCCTGATTCGGCTCCGAGCCTTCTGATTGGTGAGGCTGTAAGCAAAGCCTGGAGTCACAGGCTGAAGTGATGTGAAGGCAGGCAGCCGAACCACACTTCTCTGTTCTGGCTCCTTATTCTGTTTGGGCCTCAGTGGTAGATCAGATGCCTGATAGGGATCCTTTAGGCATCTGTGGTCTCTAAAGTTACTGCCTCAGATCTTAGTTTCCTGCTGCTCTTCTTACCCAGCTTTTGGCTTTTCTAGTTTATCTATAATAATATCAACCACCTTTAAAGAACACAATCAGTATAACAAGCTACATGCTCTCTGACATTTGATGCAATCCTCTCTTCTCCTCTGTAATGTTGGTTTTCTGTCACTCCTGTTTTCTATCACTGTGAACTGAGTGCCATGGGTAATTTATGAAATATAGGTTTGGGGGGGGGATAGAGAGATGGCTTAGCCATTAAGAGCTCTTGCTGTTTTTGCAAACAACCATAGTTTGGTTCCCAGAACCTACATCTGATGGCTCACAACTACCTTGTAACTCCAGTTTCAGGGGATCCAATGCATTTACACACACACACACACACACACACACCACACGCATCTGAAGAGAGAGATACAAATACACATAATTAAAAATAATAAAAATTAGAAAGTATATAGACTTTTCTGTAGTTCTGGAGGCTAGAACCCAAGAACATGGTGCCAGCATCTACTGAGCATCTGGCTTGTGGCTTGGCAGAGGCCATTGGATGGTGAGGCTGAGATGCTGCAAGTGTGCCTCAGAGAGCTCATCAGTATCACAAAGCTGCTGTAATTCACTGACACATGAATGAACAACACTTTACAAGGGGAAAGCCTGAGAACTGAATCATCTCTTAAGAGGCTCACCCATCCTGTATCCTAACATCTCACTATAACAAGTGACTCTCATCAGGGGTTTTGGGGAGGCATTTAAACAGTAGCAACTCCTGTTTCCTAGACAACAAAGCAGAGTGGTTTGACTTCTCACCCCATGGTTTGGGGCTGAGAAAAAAAATAACATTACAAGAGAGTTAGTCAGTGGTGTGCCAGGAAACCTTGCACATCAACCTCCCTGGGCCTAAAGTCCTGATTCTCATCACTTGTCCATTTCCCTTGTATAAACATTTCCCTTCTCTGATATCAAATCACCAGTGAGAAGTCACTGTGAAGAAATGATATACTTGCCTTTTATAGGCTGGTAAAAGCCAGCTCCCACATCCACAGTTTGCAGATGGGTGTATTAGGGGTCTACCCCAAAACCCAGTTTGCCTGTTTAGTGTTTGGTTCTGTGAGACACAGTTTGTGAAAAGCAGTGTTGGGCTGGGGGTTGGCTCAGCATTTGCCTAATATGCCTTAAGCCCCAGGCACTACTCCCGACCATTCATGAAAAGACAGGAAATAGGTGGGTGGGGATATGTTGGAAGTTTTGTGAATGTGCCAGTGGATAATTTACCTAGTTTTTATTGGGACTTGGAGGTTCCATTGGTTGTAGCTGCACCCACCCAGTGTTTGATGTCTGTGCTTCATGCTAGTCCCTGTGGGCACACATATTGTCTGTATCAAGCGACATGTGACAGAGGTAAACTGGGTAGCTCGTGGCAACCCTTCTTTATGAAAGCAAACCTTAAAGCAAAGCCTGTTGGCTGTGACTTAGAATAATAAGGTAAGGACTTCCTTCCAAGAATGAGTAGCCCCAAAACCATGCAAAGTATGTCTGACCAAACACCAGGTTTAATGGTGTGGTTTTTTTTGTTTGTTTTTGTTTTTTTTAATGCCAGCTACTAGGCCTTCTGAGGTCTGAGATGCTCTTGTTTCAACACAAAACAAAACACCTCTTGTTTAAGCCATAAATGGACTTAGTGCATGTAACCCTGTCAATGTTTTAAAATGCCAATAATACCAGGTGTTTGTGTCTCCATTTCTCAAACTGTGCATAGAACAATAAGTGAATAAGAGATTGTGGCATTAGGAAACAACATGTATTTCTAATTTTTAGTAAATCTCAAAGGAGTACAGACTCTTTTATCTTAAGTTAATGAGCTTGGAAGCAGTAGTTGGCAGATTTATTATGGAATGATATCGTAGGTGTGCATGCGTAGGCTGGGGCCTCATTCATTCTTTCAACAAACTTTTATTGACTGTCTCTTAGGTGCCAGGCACTCTGTATGGTCCTGAGGGTATAAAAAAGATTAAAATATGGGCCAAGAATTGGGAATGAAGTAGTTGAGAAATGCTATTCAAGGCTGGCAAACCACAGCCTCAGGCCCCAGACCAGCTTGAACCCTGAGTTATGGATCATAGCCACATTGTTCATGTTAATGTTTGAACTGGGTTGATACAAGCAAATGGAATAGAGCTTGTACACCCACAAAGCCTACACATTTCTGCAGCAAATGCTTTTTAATAAATACAAGGAATACTCTCTAAAACAATGATAAAAAAACAGTACAGTAAATACATAAAGCAGCAACACAGTCATTTATTATCATTCTCAAGTACCAGCCTCTGTCCATAATTAATTATACATGCTGTGCTTTATGACTGGTGGTACTTACAGTGTTACCACAACACATGAATAATGGTGTTCTCTAAGAATGTCTACAATATCACTTGGCCATAGGAGTTGTCAGAGTCATTATAATCTTATGGGGCCACCATCAGAGATGTGGTCTATCATTGACCCAAATGCTACCCTTTGGTATCTGACTGAACTTACTTTCTGGACCTGAAGAAGAATTTGCCAGACTCTAGTCTAGAGAGACAGTATAGGCTCACTCTGAGATGCCAATGGGAATAAAGACAAGGAGACAACTGGATGAAATTTAGGAAATGGAATCTATAGGACATGGATGGGGCCTGGAAAAGTGGTAGGAGGGAGGATAACACCCAGAGTGTAGAAACTGCTTTCAGGCCATCTTCTTCCTCTACTGTAGGCCTTGAATTAACAGTGCACCCAAGATATCTTGGGACCCAAAACATGCATTATACTTTTTCTCCCCCTAAAACCCTTATATTCAGACAATTTTTTTTTCATGTCTCAAAAGAACCTCTTTCTTGACTCAGTAATTTATTGGAATATTGTCAATTGCTTTATTTAATGCTGCCATAGGAAGCAAAAGGAGACCAGTCAATCACAGAGGACAGACAGAGTGAGATTGAACTTGGAAAGTTAAAAATCTATAAAAATGTTTTCATAATCATGATCACCAGCCAGGCACAAAGAAACCCTGTCTTGAAAAATAAAACAAAAAAAAAAAATCATGATCCTCAGTAGACTTAGCTAAAATAAGCCTCTATTGGATAATTTAATCGTTAGTAGATAAAAATTTAGTGAAGTAGAAGCTGAGGGATTTGTCAAGAAATCTTTGCTTCATCTCTTTATCTTATTAGAGAATTAATGATAGGCCAGAAGCAACCACATGTGAAGCTATAAGCTGGGGTAGGAAGTACCCATGTGTGAAGCCATGGGCTGGGGCCAGAACACCCATGTGTGAAGTTATGGGCTGGAGTCTGGACCTAGGTCTCTCTGGCTCTTGCCCAGTAACAGAGCTTGAGACAAACAGACCAAGGACTATTTGAGAATTATGACACCCATTATAGAGTCCAGGCATCCTGGCATTCCTGCTCTTTCTCTATTTGGTTTTTGAGAACAATTAGCTGCCTATTCTCTGCATAAGCTAGGTTGAGTTGGGTTGTAGGCCTAGGCTGAAAAATCCTGAGTGATCAAATGGGTTTGAAGGAAGCAGAGGACAAAGAGTTGCTTCTTTGACCTGGACTTCAGAGGGCTGGGAAGCCTGGAGGGTCTCTGCAGACAGGCAGGAAAGACCTACCAGCCAGCAAGTGTGATTCTCAAAGGCAAGACATATGGTTCTGGAGACCCCAGTGCTTACATGATTAGATGTAGAGTGAGGGGAGGGGGAGACTGAAGGGAAGAAGAAAGAACACCAAGCAATCAGCAGGGAGGAGGCCAGTATTTATGATGTGCTCTGAATGCAGGTGAGGTGATCCTGAGGTCTGAGCTGTGGCACCCAATTACCCTCCAGCTGGGGGCAGTGTGTGGGCCGCACTGTGGGGATGCCACATTCAGCTTCTCTCTCATTACTCACTTCTCTTTTCTTGGCCTCTCTGTAATTAGGTTCACTTACCTGTTCCTGATTGCCAGTGTGGTGACAAGAGGTTTGGGCGGAATGAGCTGGTTGACATATCTACCCTTGAAGTCTAGTATTTTGGTTGGGTTTTCATTTGCCTGTGGCTGCTGTGAAAGATGTTAAAAATATATGTTCTGGGTTTGGCCCTGGGCATACAGAAGCTAAACGTGTGTGTGTGTGTGTGTGTGTGTGTGTGTGTGTGTGTGTGTGTGTGTGTGTTGGTTGGATTTTAAGAGAGTGATCTCAGATTTCTAGCAGGAATTGACTCTTGGTTTTCATCAAGATTTCACATAAAAAGTGGTATATATTTTGTGTATTATGCACAGTGATGCATTTCATAAAGACCTTTTCTTTCAAGCGTACCATATTTGTCCTCCACACCCTGCACTCCCTCCCTTCCCTTCCTGCTAGTCCCTTCCTTCCCCAGACAGTCTCACTTCTGCTTTCTTGTCATGTATATAAAAATTATTTTATGTGCCTGTATAAAATCTAGGTGCTACAAAAGGAGAGAAAACATGTAACACTTGTCTGAGTCTGGTGTATTTTGATTAATATGTTAATCTCAGGTTGCATCTATTTTCTAGTAAACAAAATTATTTCCTTCTTCTTTGCAGCTGAGTAAGACCCCACTGTTTTATATACTACATTTTCTTCACCTGTCAAGGGCATCTAGGCTGTTTTTGTAACTTGGCTATTGTGAGTAGTACTACAATAAACATGGATGTGAAAGTGTCGCTGTGCTGTATTGACTTAGAGTCCTTCAGGGACATACAACAGTGGTAAGGCTGGATCATATGGTAATTCTATTTTAAGCCTTCTGAGAACCCTCCACACTGGTTTACATAGTGGCTGGACTGAATTTCATCCCCACTAGCAGTGTACACCAATTACCTTTTCCCTGAATCCTAACCAACATTTGATGGCTGTGCTGAAATGATATCTTAATGTCATTTTAATGTGCCTTTCTCTGATGGCTCAGGGTTTTTCCCATGTGGGGGAAGGCAGCTGTTTGAATAGATGGGGACACATTATTTTCTTGTTAGGTAGTATATTTTCTAACATCTTTTATCCTTCCTGACTGAGACTTGCCATTTGGAGGTAAGGCACCATGGATGTCCTGAGCATGTTGTGTCCTAAACACAGATGGACACATCACTGTCTTAACAATAATGAGGTGTTGACGGTTTCATTGGCTACCGTTTGCTCCTGATTCCCTCGACAGGCAAACAGAGTGTCCTCATTTGATTTCCTATTGCTGTGATAAAACACTAATTGAAAGCAACTTAGGGGAGGAAAAGCTTTATTTGGCTTCCAAGTTAGTCTTTGAGGGAGCCAAGGCAGGGAGGTACTCAAGGCAGAAATGAAGCAGAGATTAATGAAGAACTCTGCTTGCTTCCTCCCAGGCCCACCCACTCAAGGATGGCACCACTCCCTAGGGGCTGGACCCACCTATATCAATTAGCAATTAGGAAAATGTGTCACAGGCATGCCCATAGGGCAATCTGATGGAGACAATACCTCACATATGGTTCCCAGTATTACATGTTTTCTTTTACATGCAGAGCCTAACTTTTAATACATATATATGTATGTACACACATATATGCATACATAATTTTATAATATTGTATTTAATGCATATATCTGTGAGTATGAATGTTGGTATGAGTACGGGTATGTTCAGTGGAACTTTACTCTATTGCCCACTGCAGATTAAGATATTTCCCCTAATCTCTTAGGGACCTTGTCTTAGGTCAAATCAGGACTCATGGCTTTGATGTTAAAAAAAAAAAAAAAAAAAAGATGAGCCAGTATGACATATTTGGAGATTTTTGGGGAGAGGGAGGATTTTTATTGTTGTTCGGTTTTTTTAAGATTTTTTTAAAGTATATGTGTGAGTGTTTTGCCTGAATGTTTCTCTGTGCACCGTGTACATGCTTGGTGCTCACAGAGGCCAGAAGAGGTCTCAGATCCCCTAGAACTGGAGTTATAAATGGTTATGAGCTACCATGTGGGTGCTGTGGGTCAGACTTGGGTTGTCTGGAAGAGTAGCCCGTGCTCTTAACTGATGATCCATCTCTCTGCCCCCTATTGAAAGTATTTTAATATAAGCTTAAGCATAAGGAATAAGAATGAAAGAGACAAATAGGAATAAAGGAGACAGAAGGGGGTGGAGAGAGAATGGGGTGAAGAGAGAGAAAGAGAGAGGGGAGGGGAAGAGAGAGAGAGAGAGAGAGAGAGAGAGAGAGAGATCTCCAGGGGCTTGGATATGGGGATCTATCTGTAAGAGATAAGTGTATTTGTAAAGTCATTATCTTTACAAGAGAGTTATACAGGATCTTGTTGGGGGTTGGAGATATTATTCTCAAAAGGTTGTTAAGAAGTCTAAATGGGATCACTGTGGTTCCTGAAGGTGCCTGACAGGATTACACTACCCATTCATCTGCTGGTAGACATCTAGTAATAAACGTATCTCTCTGTGGGTGTATGCCCAGGAATGGTATAGCTGTTATACTCCTAATTTTAATTTTCTGAGAAGCTTTTGTGCTGACATGACGTAATTGCTATGCCTATTTACCCTCACACCAGTAGTGAACAAGGTTTCCTTCTCCCCCATATCTTTGCTAGTATGTGTTACTATTTGCTTTCTTGACAACAGCCATTTTGACTGAGAAGAATATCAAAGTAGTTTTAATTTGCATTTTCTTGATAGTTAAAGAAGTTGAACACTAAAACAAATACTTGTTGGTATCTTAGCTTGGTTTCTATTGATATGATAAACACTATGACTAAAATCAACTTGGGGATTTCACCTTACACTTCAAGATAACAGTGTGTCACTGAAGGAAGCCAAGATAGGAACTTAAGCAAGAAAGGAACCTGGAGACAGGAACTGAAACAGAGACCATGAAGGAACTTGCTCCTCATGGCTTGTTTTCTTATACAACTCAGGATCACCTGCCCAGGGGTGGTACCACCTATTGTGGGCTGGACCCTCCCATATCAATGATTAATCAAGAAAATGCCCCATAGACTTGCCTACTGGCCAATTGATGTTCCTTCTTCTCAGATGACTCTAGCTTATGTCAAGTTGACAAAAACAAAAACAAAAAAAACAAAAACAAAACCAACTAACAAAACAAAAACAAGTACAGTTAGCCTATTGTATACTTCTCCCAAGAACTGTCTGCTCATTTTATCCCATTTCTTGACCACAGTTGTGGGGTTTGTTGTTTGATTTTTGCAGTTCTTTGTATATCTAGATATTAACCTCCCTGTTTATAGTACAGCAAACATATTTTTCTCCCCTTCCATAGGCTAGTAATTCTGCGAGTTCTTTCCTTTGCTGTAGAGAAGCTTTCTAATCTCATGTCATCCTGTTTATTAATTCTTGAGGAGGCTATTTACTGTGCCATGGGAACCCTGTTCAGAAAGTTCTAACACATGCCTATATCCCAAAGTGTTTTTCTCTAAGAGTTTTGGTGTCTTGGGTTTTAAGTTAAGATCTTAGATCTTTGAATTGATTTTTGTGCAGGGTAAAAGATGGAGTAAATTATGTATAGACCGTGCTATTTCCTAAATTATGTATATCATGAAAGGATGTGGACGGTTTCAGGACTTCTGATACAAACTGTATTTAAGTGAGTGTTTGTGGGATGGGGGGATGCAGGAGCCACAGCACACATGTGGAGATCAGATGTGGTGATATACTGTGTACCCCAATAAAGCTTGCCTAAAGATCAAAGGGCAGAGCGAGCCACTAGATTAGACATAGAAGCCAGACAGTGGTGGCACACACCCTTAATCCTATCACTCAGGAGGCAGAGATCTGTCTGGATCTCTGTGAGTTCAAGGGCACACTGGGCTACCTGAGAGAAACAGCCAGGCAGGGATGGCACACACCTTTAATCCCAGGACTTGGATCTCATGCTTTTGTTTGGGAAGCACACACGCCTTTAATCCCAGAAAGTGATGTCTGGGCAGAGAAAGATATACAAGGCATGAGGAAACATGAACTCACTCTCTTGAGGCTGAGGATTTTGTAGAGGTAAGAACTAGTGGCTGGCTGTTCTGCTTCTCTGATTTTTCAGTGTTCACCCTGATATCTGGCTCTGGGATTTTTATTGTCATTTTATTATTATTAAAGAGCTTTTAAGATTCTTGTTACAATCAGAGGGTAATTTTGTAGGGTTGGTTCTCTTCTCTCACTTTTTATAGGGTCCAAGCTAGAACTCAGGTAACTAGATTGGTAAGATAAGCACCTTTACCAGCTGAGGCCTAGTGCCACAATTTTTATTATCCTTCCAGGCAATAAATCATCACTTAGGAGATGGCTCTGCACAACGCACATTCTGATCAAGTTCACCATGAGAGTGAGTTGAAAAGCAGGGCTCACAGGTAGAAGAAATGTCACACACTTCCCCCAAATAGGACAAAACCAAGTTTTTTTTGACCCTCCTGACTTCTTGATAGGGGATGGACCCTGTAACATGTATACTTCATGTTATGTACATGCAATATACACAGAAAAATGAGTAAGACTCAGAGGTGGCTTGAGTTCAGGCTTATGGCAGTCTTCAGCTGAAACAAAGCAGGGTGTGGGGTAGTCATGGGCAGTGGCCTGGAAAAGCCTTTCAACATGGTTTGTTATATAGATTTGAACATAGGGCTTCTCCATGATCTATCCAACCTTTTCTTTTCTGGTAGAAAGGGCACCCATATAAATGGAGATGCCCTTTACAGATGTAAAGATACAAATGTATCTTTCCCATTGTTTTCAGAGCTTCTTCTCTGTGTTTTTTCAAAATATTAAACAGCTAATAATAAAACTTATAAATGTATCTTTAATAATATTCCTTACACCAAAGAGGCATATTTAGGTTTGGTGTATTTTTTGATCTCCTAGAACCATATTTGGGTGGAAGATTTTGTACTGTATCTCTCTTGCTAACTGCCAGTGTTACCACACCACACTTACTTCAGTGTGTATTTGCACAGTGCTTTTCTATATGTGAATAGGTTATTTACTTAGGTAGCCACTACAACATGCTGAGTGTGAGAATGAGGTGCAGAATTTCCTGGACTGTCACACTGTAGTTATGATTCAGCAGGAGACCATGGAATCTTCCTCTAGTGGGTTTCACCTGGCTTGTGCTATCACCAGCAGAGATGAATAGCTTGGGAGAACCATATTTGAGCTCTACCCTCCAGATGAGTTTGATAAACCAGCCTCCCTCAGTCTTGGGCTTGAAATCCATCTTATAGTAAAGACAAACCATGTTCATTCCTGTTTATGAATAAATCTGTTTCTCAAGGATTAGACTTTGCCCCACCTGTAACCTAAACTACAAATGGTTCTGTACTGCCTTTTCTAGGAAATGGTAACTATGCCTGAACAACAACAAAAAAGAAAAGGACATGACTGCTTCTAGGTGTTGTGCAGAAGAAAGTTTATTGTTGAGAAAAGGAAGAGCATAGATAGAGGCATGGACAGGGACATCTAGGAGAGTCCAGAGTGGACATGGCCAGACTGAGCTGGGCCATGTGGGAGAGGAGGAGGGGAAAGGAGAGGGGAGAGAGGGGAACCAGGTGCAGCAGCCAGGAGGCCAAAGGTACAAAAAAGAGCAGGTAATTAAAATGTCTGGATTATATAGGGATTCTCTGGAGAAAGGCAGCCCAGCCCCTGGGCTGGAGAGTTCAGGGTAGAGGACAGGGTATGTCAGCCATACTCTGTAACAGGTAGGGACTGAGGGATGCTGGAACAGCCGGATGGCCAGGTCAGCTTTAATATGTTAAATGGGCACCTTAACTGTTTGTCCCAGGTTTGAAACTTAACAATGCCTTTGTTTCAAAAGGTTATTATGACCACCTTGTTATAACTACCTTGAAAACATGTCTTTGTTACAGGAGGTGGTTATGACCAATTTGTTATGTTTGTGGTTCTGCTTCTGTAACCATGCCTGTTTGCCTGCTAAATTCTCCATTTGGAAACACCCAACTCTTGAACTACAAAAAAACTTTATGTTACCCATATCCAAGGCTGATCTTTTGATCCCTACCCTTGGGAGGAGATAGCCCATGTACCCAAATGAAAAAGCTAGCTCTAATTAAGTGCTTGCTTTAATTAATTTGGCCATGATGATTTGGGTCAGTGGCCTTTCTCCTCACATCTGTTGGATTAACTAGCTGTTTCTGGGCAAAGTCAGTTCTGATGGTTTGAAGGAGAGTGGCCCCCAAAGGCTCATATGTTGGAGTGCTTGGCCCCCAGTTGGTAGACTCCTTAGGAAGGATTAGGAGGTGTGGCTTGTTGTTGGAGGAGATATGTCACTGGTGGTGGGCTTTGAGGTTTAAAAGGCCCATGCCAGGTCCAGTCTTACTCTCTCTGCTGCAACTTTTAGATCATGTGAGCTCTCAGCTACTGCTGTCATGCCTGCTTGCCTGCTGCCACAGTTCCTACCATGGTTACTATCATGGACTGACCCTCTGAAACTGTAAGCAAGCTTCCAATTAAATGCTTTCTTTTGCCTTGGTCATGGTGTCTTTTCACAGCAATAGAACAGTAACTAAGACACTGGTTCTGTCCAAGCCTGGAAAGTTTTCTGGGGCTGCCATGTGAGGATTTTTTTTTTTTTTTTTTTTGGTCAAATGTAGTCAGTCCTATAAGGGTCCATATTTTCTGAACCACCCTCTTCCCCTGTGTGCTGATGACCCAATGGAGTCAGACTGTGAAGTCGAGCTATCATGAGAGCTGTGGGAAGAATCTTCCCTGCAGAATTATCTAGGCTCAGGAGGAGGTTGCTGACTATCCTTGGCTTATAGATGCATAAGTCAAACACCTTCCTCTGTCTTCCCTTGTGTTCTTCTCTTCTTGGCAGAGCATTTATCACCTTGGACCAAGGACCCACCCTGCTTTAATATGGCTTCATCTTACCTGAATGACATCTTCAAAGATACCAAGGCTGTACTTATAATGACTTAGAACTTCAGCCTTTCTTTCATTCTTCCTTCATTTCCTTTTCCCTCTTTCCCCCTCCCTCTCTCTCCATCTTCCTCCTCTCTTTATTTAACACAGTTCAATATATCACAATGATTGATTTTGCTTTCTACATTCTGGGTAAGCCATCAGTCTCTTTTGATTATTGATCCTCAACCATGGGGAATTTCTCACAGTGGGCATCAGTACTATCTGGAGGTAGTTTAGATTGTCATAACTAAAAGTAATCATGGTATACTGGCCTTTTATGGGTAGTAGCCAAAGAGTCTACACAGTGGACAGGTATCTTAATTACTTTTCTATTGTTGTGAGGAGGCATCATAAGCAAGGCAACTTATAAAAGAAAGTGGGAGGAAGGGGGAGAAGGAGTGTAGCCAGATTTTTCTGTCCTGCCAACCAGCTCTCAAATCATGACATGAAGACTTCCTATTAATTATGAAAGCTTGGCCCATAGCTTATTCCTAACTAGTTCTTATAAATTAAATTAACCCAATCTTTTAATCTATGTTCTTTTATGTGGTTCAATTACCTTTACTCTGTATTCCACATGCTGCTTCCTTTCTATCTGGCTGGCGACTCCACCTTCTTCTTCCCAGCATTCTCTCTTCCCCAAAATCCTGCCTATATATTGGCCATTAAGCTTGCTATTAAACCAATTCAAGTGAAACATCCTCACAGTGTACAAAAATATTATTCCACAACATTTTCCCCTTTTTGTCTAAATAAAAAGGAAAAGTTTTAAGTCTAACATAATAAAACTATATACAGCCAGACAGTGGTGGCACACGCCTGTAATCCCAGCACTCAGGAGGCAGAAGCAGATGGATCTCTGTGAGTTCGAGGCCAGCTTGGTCTACAGAGCTAGTCCAGGACAGGTTCCAAAGCTACAGAGAAACCCTGTCTCAAAAAACAAAACAAACAAACAAACAAAAAAATTATATACAATAAGAACAATTATCAGGTATTGTCTGAATAGGAGAGATATTAACTTTAATGAATAAAACTATATACAATAAGAACAATTATCAAATAAGAATTACATTTATAATGTCCAGTCCATTTGTATTTGGCAAATTTAAAGAAAATGCTCCATTATCTATCCTCTCTTGATGAGTTCAAAGTTTTGTACCTAATTTATCTTCTATTATAACTAGGAAAAACTGCAACTATAACTACCTAGTCTTCAACTCCATCAAAGACCCCAAAAAGATATATATCCTAAGTAAACAGAAAGTACAGTGTAAGCCACTTCAAAAACCATAGAAATGACAGACATCTGGCTGCCTGGACAGTCACCCCAAGGTTCCTCTGCAACACTGGGGCATCCATCTTTAACCTGCAGGCCTATCATATTTGACATACTTTTCTGTGAAGCATGAATTTTGAAGGACTGTCCCACCTTATCTTGGCAAAGTTCTACAGTCTTTTCCTTCATGTCCTGCTTGTCCAGTTTGCACAGAATACTGTCAGCAGTCAAGACAAGATCAGTTTCTTGCCAAAATAGCTAGTTTTGCTACATTAAAAGCAAACTCCATATGGAGTTTTGTTGTTGTTGTTTGGTTTGGTTTGGTTTTTCTGTGTTTTCAAGATATGGTTTCACTGTGTAGCTCTGGCTGTCCTGAAACTGGCCTTGTGGACCAGGCTGGCCTGGAATGCACAGAGATCAGCCTGCCTCTGCCTCCCAAGTGCTAGGATTAAAGGTATGTGCTACCACCACCCAGCTCCATATGGAGTTTATTTGATGCCCATCATCTTCTCTGAAATAAACGGGTACTGCTGGAGCAGACATGTCTCATTATCATAAAAAGTCCTATGTTAACAAAACATTTTAAATGCCATATTCTATAGGTCTTTGGAGTTTTTTAAGATCATCTATCTATCTAAAATATATGTTTAACCTTGGAAACATGCCTAATATGATTACAAGTTTGATTATTAAATGACTATTAACCTTTATTTCTTAATTATACATTGCATTTTAAATGAGCTCCATAAGCACAATACCCCAAACAAGAGTAAAAAAAATATATTCAGTATAATAAAAATAACTTTAAATTTGTGTCAATATACCAAAATCCATACCAGTGTAAAATATTTGAGACTAGTAGTTGTTCAAAAGTAGACTTAACAATCCATCCTTTTATCCAATCATTTCTGTACTATACCCATCCCTTTTTTCCTTCAGAAAGAGATCCCTTAATCTAGTCTCCTTTGTTCAGCTTTTTTTTTTTTCTGACCATGACCAATAACAATTTGTAATCAACCCCCACTAAACAATGACAAACATCCATAACTCACTGAGTGACCAAAAACCACCCACCCCATCCCTTGGGAATGTGGGCATTGTGTTCTCTGAACTGCTTTCTGTTGTCTGGGAATGCTGGCATCTTTGGGGTACCCTGAGAAAATTAAGATAATGGTCAAGTATGGGAGGAGATAGCTACTGTCCAGTTTTGGTATGAGGGATAATGGAAGGATTACCTGAAGTCCTGGCTGGAATAGTCTATGAGGCTTGACCATCTCAGCAAGCAGTCTTGGAGCTGTTGTAGATGCAGAGCTCTTAGGAACAGAGACACTCTGAGAGGCTGGATCACCTGGGCCATCCATTTTCATTGGTGTCTGGTCCCCTTGTTCTGAAAACACACAAACTTTCAAAGGTAACATATAAATCTGCATTACCACAAGCATGGAATGTGCAGTATGCACAAGTCAGTTAAAGATTTTTTTTTTTATGTTTGAGCAGGTAAAATATATGTCATGCATAGCCTTTTCCAAGTTAGCACATTTTTTTAAATATATAGGTTGGTTTAATTTAGTAGTTTTTATAATCCAATGTCTCTCAGCAGCTATTGTTCGCTCATCAGCAATCAAAAATTTTAAAGGCAATACAACACCATACAGGATCCAGATTCCCTGTGTATTTCCCATCTCTACGTTACTTACTCTGTTTTTATTATTTATAAACAACTTACGTTTTCCTATGACTGTCTCTATCTATTTTCTTTTCTTTCTCAAAGCCTATGCACATTTTAAAACACATTGTAACCCTATTTAGAGAGGGTTTTTTTCCTCCATCTGAACCTGCTTTACTTGTGTATCTGTTACCTTTTCTGTCTTAATGAGCAAAATCTTAAACTGCTTAGCTTGTGGCATGCTAGACGCTCAAGTCCATAGGCATCAGAGAGATGAGTCTCTGTACTGTAGCCACATGGTCTCTGTACCATGGCCACATGAGAGACTGTGGGACTAGGAAGTCTTGTTTGGCTCAATTTTGTGTGTTTGAAATTTTTATTTTAAGCTTTCTCAGGTCTTGTGTGGAAATATGTGCCTCCACATTGGATGCCATTTGTCGGTGGATTTTTCTGTCCGGCCAACTAGCTCCCAAATCATGACTTCTTATTAATTATGAAAGCTCGGTCAATAGTTCAGACTTGTTCCTAACTAGTCCTTAAAACTAAAATTAACCCATATCTTTTAATCTGCATTCTTTTATGTGGCTTGTTACCTTTACTCTATACTCCCCAAGCTGCTTCCTCCCCACCAGGCTGGTGACTCCCCTTCTTCCTGGCATTTTCTCTGCCCCCAAAAATCTGGCCTAGCTATTGGCCATTCATCTTTTTATTAACCCAATCTGAGGGACAGATTTTTACAGTGTACAAAAAGATTATTCCACAACAAGGGAGAGTGAGATGGACAGAGAGGTAGGGAGATTAGGCCTGGCATGGGCTTTTGAACCTCAAAGCCCACTTCCAATGACACATCTCATAATTCTTCCTAAACAGTCCACCAACTAGGAATCAAACATTCAAATATATGAAACTATGGGGGGGGGGGTCATTGCCATTCAAACCATGGTAGGACAGCTTCACAACACAAAAGTGGGTAGCCTAACATGCCATTAGTGCTAAGGTTGAGAAACCCTGAGGAAAAGCAAATATCTCATAAAGATATTTTTAAGCAAATATCCCATATGCTATCTGGAGTGTATGTGAGTGATTCAGTCCATAACTGATCTCTCATTTAATTTCTTTTTGGCACTGCCTTAAGTTACACATTGGATCCATTTACATGATAATAATTACTGTTCAACTGTAAGGTAGTTTTGCTTTGAGGAATGAATGAGAGCTACATGTGACAGGAAATGAGATACATATATTTTAAATTGTGACTATTAATCACTGATTAATTATCAATATTGACAACAAAACATTTTCTGGAAGAAGATTAAAAAAGACAGAGAGATGAAAGAAAAGGAGAGAGAAAGAAAGAAAGAAAGAAAGAAAGAAAGAAAGAAAGAAAGAAAGAAGGAAGGAAGGAAGGAAGGAAGGAAGGAAGGAAGGAAGAAAAGGTCATGTCATCTAATTATAGAAATGCACTCTGTGAAGTTGAGTCTGCTCTGCCCTTTCACTACATGGTCTCCAACTCAGAGCAGTGCACCAAGGTACTCAATACAGGCTGGCTTGGTGAATCACTAGTGTGCCCAGGATTTAGAGGAAAATCCTGACCTCAGAGGGCTCATCCTTTACTGTTACTAAAGAAGCTTTAAAACTACTCCAACTCCTCTTCCTCCAGGATACTGTGAAATGATGTTTATTTTTGAGTTATCATATGCAGATTACAGAGTATGTGTGTGTGTATGTGTGTGTGTGCAAGCATGTATGTGTGTGTTGTTGAGTATTCAGATTGTCAGATCACATGTGAACCTATATAAATAATTATACAATATGTACCTTTATAAACTTTCGAGTTAATAGTGAAGATGATACAAATTTAAAATATCTAGGGAATATTGCTCAGCAGGACACTTGTCTCCTTGGTAAAGGTTTTGATAGAGGAAGAGGAGGAAGAAAAGGAAAAGGAGGAGGAGTCTACACAGCCTAAGTTGATGAATCAGGTTGTGTCCAGAGGACAGATACCCATCTACACAAGAAAGACAGTTTTTGAGGGCATGGTCTGGGGTTGAAACAAAAGTAGTCTGTGGATCTTACAACTGAGTGCTAGAGCTGAAGTTCATGTTCCTGGCCATGGCCTCTGCCAACTCTTGGCCAGTTATGGGTCCTTCCTGACCTGCTGTCTCCTGGGGAAGACAGCCTCCTTTTCTCCAGCCTGCTCCTTAATTCATTTGCCTGCTCTTTAACTCCAGGTCAGAAGGAGAAGCTGAGGGTCCCAATGAAGACATGGGTGTCTGGAGGGAGTTCTTTTACTTTGTTCTCAGGAGTTCTTAGCTGGTGCTAGATAAATCTGAATGCAGCAGAGTCTAAACCAACATAGACAAAGACCATACTTGGGAAGGCCTAACCTCGCAGTTCTTTCAAGTAGTGATGGTAAAGTACCGGCCAACAGCCTTGGCCCCTGTGGCCCTTCCAGGTGGCCCACTTGGCCCATAGGTCAGCCCTAGTAAACACCAGCTCTCCCTTCCCTCATGGAATCTCTTGTTCTATGGTATCTGATCCAGAGAATGACCTTCCCTGGGAGTTCAGCAGACTCTGCCTTAGCTGAGGGTGACAGATGGCTCTGGCAGAAGTAGCTCTTCAGTTTCAGTTCCTCTTCAGTTGCCTCGAGGTATGGCTGACCAAGAAGAGTTCCATCCCTTGTCCTTGCCAGCCTTCACCAGGCAGCTAGGGACATGGTGATTGAAGTGTCCTACAGTTTTACAACAAAGGTAAATGTATCCCTGATTATGTGCCCATCACCTTTGTAAGTACTTTATATATATAAATCCATGTGCTGTGGTTTGCATGGGATTTTTGCCCGGAGGTTCTTACATCCTCAATGTGGTGATTCTGAAATATGATAGAACACTGAAGAGTTTCTTAAGAGATGCTTGGAGCAAGGTAGTTAGATAACAGGAGGGACTAATGCAGCTCTTATGGGACCCCAGTTAGTTCTCTTGAAAATGGATCTTTATGAAGCAACAAATTGGCTCTTCCTTGATCTCTGGCTTTTGTTCTTACCATGTGATTTATTTTCTTTCATATGACCTGTTGTATATCACAGTCACAGGGACTCTCACACAGGTGAGTAGATGCCAAAACCATGCTCTTGAACCTCCAAAACCATGAACACATATAAATCTCTTTTTTTCCATGCATTGTCTATTATATTTACAGCAACAGAAGCAAATTAATATTAATGTCCAATACCACCCTTTTAATAACCCCATAAGACACCTACTTCACCACCTTCACTGTCAGTTGAAGAAACAGAGATAGATTTCAACCAAAGCCCTACTTGACACAACTAACGATTATGTAGAAAAAGACTATAGTAAAAAGACAGATTAGATACACTTTGTGGGTTTATCTGAAAGATTAAACTTCTATTTATACCATTTCTGAAAAAAGAAACTTGGTTAATTGCCAACTACTACTTCTTAAACTTTGAACCAAAGTCAACCCCAACATCTGTCCTCCTCCTTTAGTGATGGTGACTGGGGCTCCATGAACCTTTAGTGAGGAACAAGCCTTTCTTCCACCCTTCACATCCTACCACCCAGCCATCACTTCCTCCCTCACATCTGCCCTGTCTCTCCCACCTCAGCAACCGGACACAGTTCCCTAAGAAAGTTCTTGGATCTCTTTCTTCCTAGACAGAGCTTTTGGAAGGCACGTCTTTCTTAGTGGGAGAAACTACCGAAAAGAAGATCCCTGAAGTGTGCCAAACGGTGAAGTAAGAATTACTCCAGTTTTTATATAACAATAAAGTTGGAGCCAGCAGCACTTCCTAGGGAGTTATTAGTAATAGGAAGTGAATGTTCCAAGAGCAAATCAATGGCAGGATGCCAAAAGGGTGTGGATGGAAGAGAACTGAAAATGTCTTCACAAGTGGGACTTTGGAGTCCCAAGTAAGAATGACAGATGTGGTCACTGTACATGAATGAGTAAATTCACAGCTACTGCAGGTCAGATTATAGTGACATCATCTTCCTGTGTTAAAAAGCATGATCTGTGTAACCTGGTATAGAAGAGTAATCCACCTGTGATCCTAGTACTTGGGAGCCTAAGGCAGGGATATTGCAAGTTCCAGGCCATCCAGGGATACACGGCAAGACCTGCCTTAAAACAAACACACAAATGAAAGAGCCATCGTTTTGTGTCCTTGGGACCGGGTGTTTGTTTATGACAAGGAGGACTTAGACTCTGTGGGACCTTTCAAGCTAAGACTGGGATTCAAAGGGGTTTGCCAATGAGCAGAGACCCAGAACAGTGTCACAGATGAATTTTAAAAGTGTTTGGAGAATGCATTATTTATGTGTTATGGCTACAGAGTCCAGACATAGCTCTGGAGGAAGAATGGCATGAACAAACAGCTGACTCACTTTGAGGCTGGCTGTGGTAAGGGCCAGCTCTGGCAGGAAGAATAGCTCCTGGGCAGGGAGGCAGGGCTGGTCAGCGTGGTGCTGAACTGGGAGTGCATTTGGGTACATGTATATACACACATGATTCATGAGCGTGCTTGCTTGGATATGTCCTTGGGTCTTGGAGACACTTGTGAAGCCAGAGTAGACAGCAGATGAGTTCTCCTGACCTGAGCTCCCAGGGGCTCCAGAAACACCCAAGAGGGTATAGCTATGGGGAACAAGTTACCAAGTGGGACCTGCTTCTCCAGGTCACTGCAGAGAGAAGTACAGTCCATCTTCTGTGTGGACAATTTCTACATTGGTGGATTTAACTAATGGCAGATGGAAAATACAGTGAAGCCTGAGATGATCAAATCTATATGGAGTGATACAGCAGAGAGTTATTCATATAGCATTTACATGGCATTACAAATGATCAAGACATGATTAATGTACTTGAAAGGATATATACAGGTTAGATATAGACATTACACCATTCTACACAGGAGACTTGAACATCCGTGGATTTGTATTTGGGGATTCATAGAACTATGTTTCCATGGACACCACAGGATGACTGTGGACATCATCGACCCATCAAAAGAAAGTAGGAACTATACATGTAGAAAGGTCGCAAGTAAGAACACACATTTGTACTTTCTTAGACTTAGATAAAAGGACTATAAGAAGCTGATAAGAATCTCTACCATGTGACTGTGTTATTTTTAAAAAAGAACTAAGTTATACTAGATAAATGGGGAAGAGTCTGTTTCCCTCAGTATCCACAGTGCCGGGAACAGAGACCTGTGGACGGTTGAAGCATCTGGCAAATGCTGAGACAGTCCAGAGTGGCCAGGACTTCACTGATTTCACACCTAGGGTGGCGAGACATAAACCCAGCACTGCTGAATCCGATCTGGATCCTCTCTACCTCACACCCTTCCCTGAGGAAATGCGATTTACTGTGAGGCTCACTTAGCTGAAGTGATGACAAATGAGACCCAGACTCTCCCACATCATTTCGTGATTTCCAGATACCAGGTGTTTACAAACGGAAAAAGAAAACAAAACAAAATAACCTGGTCCTGTTGAATAAACACAGTCAGTCTTATGGTGGTATCCACCTAACTGGGGGCCAGAGAGACAACTAAGTGGTTAAGAGCCCTTACAGCTCTTGTAGAGGCCTGGGGTTCAGTGCCCTGTACCTGTGTCAGGCAGCTGATAACCACCTGTAACTCCAGTTCCAGGGGATCTGATGCCCTGTTCCGGCTTCCTTGGACTCCTGCACACATGTGGTGCACCCATTCAAGCAAATACACACATAGAGAAAGACAGAGACAGAGACAGAGAGCAGTGCCAGGTGGTTGACTACTCCCATTTGCTGATATCACTTGCCTGACTGCCTAGTCTTCTGCAGGACTGCTCCCCCCACCCCCTCACTTCCTCTGATGACTCAGCAGAAGCAGCTGTGGAATGGAGAACCTTTGTCACAGTCCCAGAAAGAGCTTCAGGCCATTTGGGCTCAGCAGCTGAACCTGGGGTTGCAGAATGACAGGAAACCTCTTACAGATGTGTCAGAAACCATCTTGATGCTGTCTTTAAACCTTGAACTTGCTACACTGTTCTCCTGGGCTCATCACAGTGAAGCTGGTGAGTCAGAGGGTCTCAGGGTCTGAGACTGCATCATGTCAAGCTGCTGGGTGAGATGGGACCTGCTGGTCTTTAACCAGGGATGAAGAAGAAGTCCCAAGTCACAGCAACTCCATTACCCCTATCCCTTGGAGTAAAAAACCTCCATACTGAGGCAGAGGCTGAGTTTGGGTAATCTCTCAAAGGAAAAGGTGAATTGAAGTGTGCAGTATCTTCAGTGACTATAGACATAGACTATATGCCCAGGGCCTTTTACTGTATTATCTTCAAATGCTGATTGTTAGCCCTAAGGAGAAGTTGTCTCTTCAAACCTGGAAAGTTATTTTTATTGTCATCGAACCAAAAGCAACAAATTTAAAATTATCACAGAATGATGTAGATACTTAGACACTAAAAACTTATGAAGAAAGTATATAAGTATGTGTGTGTATGTATGTATGTATGTAATTATATATGTGTATGTATGCACTACGTATGTGTGTATATGTGTATGTCTGTGTGTATGTATGCATTGGTTACTTTTCTCACTGTGGGACAAAATGCCCAACAGAAGCAACTTAAGGACGGAAGGGGTGGGTAGTTTTGACTCACAGTCTGAGGACTCAGCCCATCATGGCGGCAAAGACTAAGGTGGTGAGCACCACTCTAGCTGAGGCAGCAGGAGGACACAGCAGCAGCTCACACTGAATCCAGGCAGGAAGTGGAGAGAACTGATGCTCAGCTCTCTCTCTCTCTCTCTCTCTCTCTCTCTCTCTCTCTCTCTCTTTTAAAATTTCAGCCCAGGCCCCCAACCCATGAGATGGTCCCACCCATGTTTAAGGTAGGTGTCTCCTTCAGTTAGACCTCTCAGAACACATCCTCAAAACATGTCCAAAGGTGTGTCTCCTAGGTGATTCTAAATCCAGTCAAATAAAGATTAACCATTATAATATAGATACAGATATAGATCCCCCCTCTCTCTCTTTCTCTCTCTCTTCTCTTTGTTCTCTCTTAAGTAGGATAAGTCAAAAATTCAAACTCTGTTGTGTATGCAGACACGTACTACCTAATGATGCTGGGACAGAGATGATCTACAGCACACAATAACGGTCCCATGAATATATCATCTGGTGACATCACAGGCAGCCTGATTTGGGTAAGCATGCGCTGTGACATTTGCCCAACAGCCCGGTTACTTAACTACACAGCCTTAGAACACACCTCTAACACATGATAAATGGGAGACTATGTGAGGGTATGTGAGACTAAAGAGAAGAGAAAGCAGAGCTCATACAACTGGACCACAGTAGTTACTTTAAGAACAGAATTATCAATGATTAGAAAGGGTTTGGGCAACATCCATACTATTTAAAATTTTTATAATATATTCACAAATTACCTACTTAATTAAAAATGTAACTTGTTCTGACACGGGGATTTGCTATGTAGCCTGGGTTAGCCCCACAATTTTAGTTCTCCTGCTTCAGTCTCCTGAGTGCTGGGGATTCAAGGCATATCCCACCATACCCTGCTTAAAAATACATCTTTAAAACAAAAGAATCATTTTTCATTCATTTTGTGTTCCTCCCAGAATAAACAATGCGTGCCAGCTCAAGAAATATTCCCATTCCTCTAAATCCCTGCGACTCACCTCTCTCCTCTCCACTGCTCCATTGCCTTGTGGGATAAGGGAGACACACACACCTGGGCTCAAATCAAGTCTGTGTGACTTTGGACAAGTTACTAAACCTCTCTGAGCTCAACTGTTCCTTGGTCAAATGCAGAAGATACTACAGTTCAAATACCAGTTTCTCAGTGGAATATCCTCTGAGCCTCCAGCCACCTTGTTCTATGACAGTTTAGGTCTGTATTATTTGTTTTAATTCTCAAGAGATACTTTGTTTCCCTGGGATTGTTATCTCAGATGCAGTCTTGCATAAATTAATGTAATCATTTGACCAAGGGCTTCTTCTTCCCCTAGAATTTAAGCTCCTGTTTGCAAGCATAATGCCAAGTATCCTGAGGTGTTTGGTTATCTAGTGGGTGCTCAGTTAGATGTTTAATATAGGAATGAATATGGAGCTTACTGGGTTACGAAGAAATCATTTTAATAGGCTCTTGAGACTGTCATTATGGTAGATTAGAGATGCCTGCAAATTAGTTTTCATTTTTCTCAACAAAAGTTCTCTTTCCTTGAATCTGGGCCAGTCCCATCTTTCACTTTGATCAACAGAACAAGCCAGAAGTAACAGTATATAACTCCTGAGGTTGGAGCTCTATTGATCTTCAGTTTCTACTTTTGTGAACTTGGTTGGAACAGGGCACACTAGCTTTGCAAAACCCCCATGGAGCAGAGCTAAGGCTAGTTTTCACCCAATGGAACTCTCAATCAGCAGTCAGTACCACTGAGGCAACGTGAATGGGCAACCATGGACACCCATGCCCAGGGTAGCTTCCAGATGTCTGTAACCATAGCACCCCATGCAGAAGATCCACCCTGCTGAGCTTAGCTAAAAAATGGAATATTATTATTTTTAGCCATTTCATTAGAGGTGTAGCAATGTATTAACTACCAGATATGTGTGTTGGTGGGGGAGGACAAAAATCCACTCATGATAGATATATCAATTGATAAGTTTTCTTTCCTATCTGCCTATGATTTTCAATGTGAAACTACCTCCACCACCTCACCACCAACACCACTCCTTGGCCTGATTCCCTGGCCCTCTCTCCCTCTCTCTGCTATCCTTTTTCTACTACAGCCTTCCCATAAGTCCTTTCCAACATGCATGACCCAGCTACAATCCCATCACTGATACTACAGAGCCTCTTCACCACCCCTCTGTGCTGACTACTTGCTTCCTGCTGAGAGCTGCCCAGACCACAGTTAAACCTGTTGTCATAGAACTCTGCCTGGTGTGACATGACTGTCTGGAAATCAGCACTGTTGTGATTGTACAGTCAAGACCCTCGCATTATTGACTTACTATCCCTCTCCCAGGCAAAAAGAGAAAGGGCTCATGAGGCATCAACTAAGGCCCAGCCCTCTCTGAAGATATATAAGAAACTGATGAAGGGGAGGAGATTCTACAGTCATGGAGGTGCTAGGAAGTTGTCCATCCGCCTATAAACAACCTCCACGCATACTCCTAGAAATAATTCCAACAAACTCATCATCTCACCAAATTAGACATTGGTGGGTAATTTTCTTTGGCCTGCTGTTGATGTCATATTTGGGGTGACTATATATTTGGTCATATCACCCCAGAAAGTTACACTTTGGTACCTGAACAGGGAGACAAAAGACTGAGGGAAAAGTTTTAGAACAGTTGCTCTGCCCCTGCTGGAAGTAATAAGACACGTAACTAAACTTAAGCCATCTGAGGGTGTAACATCTGCCAGGTAATCCTGATGTAGCCATCTTTCTCCATGCTTCCTTGTTGTGTTGACCCTGCATTAGGTGATAAGACGTGTAATCGAGACTAAGTTTCTGTCCAGAGGGAAAAATCAGGGTGGGAAGTTTGTGGGAGAAATCCAGATGCGATTGTTTTCCTCTCTGTCTTACGGGGATATGAACGTGGTCCATCCTGGAAGAAGAGGGACGCCTTGAGAATAGCTAACAGACCAGAGATGATACTGTTATCCCTGAAAGTAACACATATGCAACAAGGTTGAAAGGGAACAGCTGAAGAAGTTGCAGTGATCCTGCTGTGGGTGATGACACGAGACAGGCTCAGCTATCTGCCCAGAAAGAACTCGCCTGCCTTTGGGAGGGAATAAAAGAAAACCATGAGACATGTGAATGGCATCCTCCACAGCAGCCTCCAGTTTGGTATGTAAATTGGATAAATGAGAAGATGAGATGGAGGTACCACTGGATTGCTGTTTCTTATGGCTAGGGTGGAACATAGAGGGAAGACAATTCAAATTAGGTCTGTGCTAAATAGATTCCTTGGGATCCAAGCTGTTGGGGATAACCAAAGCATGAAGAGTGAGAAAATGAGGTAGGAGATGAGGAGAGAAATGGGACTGTATTCACCAGGAGTTGAGAGAAGCAGTCAACTGTGAGAAGAGACCACAGGACAAGTATGAGGATGTTGTGGCTTTGCTGAGCCTCGTCTTTGAGTCATGATTTTACTAGGAAGGAGAGGCTTTGGAAGAGCTGAGTGATGTAGACATAAATTGGCAATACATGAAGTTCACAATGTGCTGTACCAATCAAGAGGAGGTGAGAACGAGAAAATGCAGAAAGCAGAGCTTGTCTGGGTCACTCAAAAGCAAGTGTAGCAAGCCAAAGACTCCAGGGAAGAAATGTAACAGAAATCCAAATGCTGTGCATGTGAGCTGCTGAAAAGCTGTAAAGCCTGAAGGGAAAATTAGCAAAGTGCTGCACAGGACCCCAACTGTGCCAGCTGCCATGGACAAAGGAGATCTGGGTGGAGGGAACTGCTTTACTGATGGGGTGGCCAAGTTACCAGATGAAGGCCAAGATGAAGACTATACAGGGTGACTGAAAGTCCCAGGCTGAATTGTGGACTTATTGATATTTTACTAATGGGCAGAGTAATAGCTTAGCTGGATGCTGGAGCAAGTGGATATGCCCTGGTTCCTGGAAGCCTATGGGAGCATCAGGGCTGATGGGGATCAACAGATGGATAGTCAGACAGAGCAGTGACCATGACAAGGATTTAGTCTTAGTCTGTCCTAGGAGTGGGCAAATATCCTCCTTGAGAACATGTTATGTTCATTTCTCCCCTGGAAGTAGAGATTTTTCAACAAGCTGTGGGCCATTTCAGCAGCCAGGTGTGACCAATGTAAAGTCAGCCAGCAGCTGTAGCACTAGCCTAGAGCCTGTCAGCGACAGGTCCAGCCTAACTCCTGATTGTCCTCAGGCCAAGGACCATCCAGCCAAGCTTAGGCCCTCTTGGGTAGAGAGATGTATAAGAGCCTGCTGCAGCATTCCAGGATGAGGAAGCAGGATGGCTCACAGAGAATGACTGTTTAAGTACAGAGAGCAAAATACAGCAGTGCCTCCCGTACATGCTACTATATCTAATAGCGCTCTGTTGCAGAAATGATTGGCATAACTAATGGGATCTTTTCAGGCTGTATTAGGCCTTGCTGACTCTCTTAAGTATATCCTTAGCTGAACTTAAGAACCTATAAACCCTAAGACAAGTTGGCACTTGCTTGGAATGGTTGGTGGTGGGCCTTCAGAAATTGTCTTTGTAAAATGATAACATTGTATAGATGATATCATGTTAGCTTCAGAGTATTTTAGAGGTTTAGAAAAGCACCTGAAAGATGGGCAAATATCCTTAAACAATCAAGGATGGGAAATCAAGCCACACAGTGCAGGGGGGCCAAGCACAGCTCTGAAGTCTCAGGAGTTTTATGTCTGGGTAAAGTGTAGATGTTACCCAACAAAATGATTGAAAGAAGTCTTACAATAGCCTATGTCTGTGGACACTAAAAGGATGGTCAAAGAGTCTGAAGACAGTGGGTGGAAAAAGCCACCCCCAAAAGTCATGAATCTAATGAACAAAAGTTTCTGTGTCGGCATGGGCTGTTGGCTGGGGAAGCCACTGAGGCCCCATACACAGTAGTACTGCTGTTGGTTATATCCTAGAGTCAGATGTAAGACACCACATGCTTTGATGGTAGGACATAGAGAAGTCAATCTGATATTGAGGTGAAAGGTGCCTCCCAACTGTCCGTTATTCATGTTTCTTGAGGGTGCTATGCAGTATAGGGTGGATTATTACCAATTCTGACCCCTTCCTAGATCCTATTTAGCTATGGAGACACATGTTAACGCGATCAGCATGCTAAGCAAAATGTGTCCATAGAGGAAATGGTAGCACTACTGCTATGGGTGCAAAGAACTGCTTTCCAATTGAATTTAAGGTCTCCTCACATAAGGATCCTATGTTTGATACTGGAAGGCAAAAGCATGTGCTGCAAAGATCATAGGACCTAGTGGAGAAGCCGTTGCTATTGTTTCCTTAAATGATTAAGATGCCTGTCAAACTGGCTTCTAAAGTTCATGTTTATACCCATAGACTGTTGCTACTGTCAGCCTTGCTCAGGAAAGCTCATTTTTAGAGTGAGTAGTATCATTGCTACAGATATTCATAACTAATTAAACTCATGATAAGTGATGGTTGCTGTAGCATAGAAGGCCACCTCTCAGTCCTAAATGGTAGAAACTAATCACACATCTAATCTATATTATCTACCTCCTATCCCCACCAAATGTCAGAGAACTTTGAAGAAAAAGAGGTGGAGGATCTAAGAGCCAAAGAAAGGGATAGAGTGCTATGGAATGACATGGCCATGCTCTGAAACCAGAGTAGCTGTGATTAGCTCTATGAGACCCTCAGAGTATTGAACCCACTATTATTCCTGTGAATGGGAAGAAGAGAGGCTTGCTCACTAGGCCTCTCCCACCCTAAGGATATATAAACAGTTGGGTTAACAATTGCTGGAAGGGAGGGAAGCTCTTCAGAGGTGTTGCTACCTCTAAGTTGCCTATGCCCTTGTAAGTAACCCCTCCTCACCTATGCTCCTGCAAATAGCTCCATCTAAATTCATTGGTTTACCAAGATAGACTGATGCACTTGTTTCTTTGATCTGTCATTGGTGCCTTATCTGGAGCAAATAGACGTTTGTTCATACCACACTTGAGATCCCAAGGGATACTGCTTGTAGGTCTCTTACCTCTAAAATACGGGACTGTCTCACCTCCCAGGTGACCTGTTCATCTTCCTGGGATGGGATAAGAGCAGCAAATATCTTACTCTCTTCATAGTCTCTGCCCCTGACTTTTCCTTGTTAGTCTCCTCACTCATCTGGTGGTGTAGGCATGTCTTCCTGCAGTGGCTATGAACGCTATGAGTCTCTGGTTCTCAGCATCTCCTTGCAGTTTCTTTGCTCGCTGTCTGTGACGAACAAATATAAAGCACATAGTGAGAATTATATGGATGATGCATGTAAATGTAGCACTTGGTGTTGTTTCTGGGTAAACATTAGAAGCTGTGATTGTTATGGAGCTGGCGTGCCTCTTCTCACCATTGCATGGACTAAGCCTTCCCACAGGTGTCCTGCTCTCTCCCTAACACCTTCTCTTTCAGGGAACATTTCAGATCCCACTCCCTGAATCATGGTGGCTCAATATTTATTTCCTAGCACATACCTAATATTATTGGCTCTAGTAGACTCTGACTTGAAAGTTTTTGGGTTTTTGTTGTTGTTATACCAATTTATATTTATTAAAAAATAACTCTACTTCCTAATTATGATGGGATAAAAATGACCAAAAATTCTTTCTCCATTTCCAGCGCTTCTGACATGATTCAGTAATGGAATATAACAGCAGTGATACTGCACAGCTCCCAGGTGGAACTTCAGAAGCCCTCATGACTAACATTGGTGCTCTTTTGGAACAGTGTGAGAAGCCTGAACTGTCCTCCCGATGGATAGACTGACAGCTAATTATCAGCCATGGGGGTGACACCAGATTACACCAGAGTGACTCAGATAGACTGACTAGCTGAACTCAAACTGAATAAAATCTTCAGCAAGTGAAGAATAGATGGCCTATGAAAAAATGTGGTATAAATATATAATAATATATGGATAAAATTTGGCTTATGTAGCAATAATATATGAGAGAGAAATTGTTTCCAGAAGTAAGGAGAGGACACGAGAGAAATCTGTACATATATGACATCATCCTTGGGAAGTCAGAGTCTGGAAGAGTGAGAGAGCTCTTTACAACAGCAGAAAGACTGGGAAACAGGGCACTTGGGAAGGTTAGAACTCCAGTGAGGAGACTCTAAGGTTGGCAAGGGGATAACACAAGTCAGGTGGGAAAGAGAAACTGGAGAAAATGTCACCTGAGATAGGTCAGAAACAACAGCAAGTATTTAATGACCAAGATGGTTAAGAACATCTCTGTGTAGACTACTGAGGTCCTGGCCTTAGCAGCATGTGATAAGATGCTGCATGTGAAGTGAATGAAGACAAAATAGGTTTGTAAGAAGAACATAGACAATTCAGGACTTAAAGAGTCAGAGGGTATCTGGGCATGGTAGCACATGCTTTTAATCCCAGAAGTGGATCTCTGTGAGTTCAAGGCCAGCCTGGTCTACAGAGCTAGTTCCAGGACAGCCAAGGATACACAAAGAAACCCTGTCTTCAAAAGCAAACAACACACACACACACACACACACACACACACACACACACACACACACAGAGTGTCAGATGGTAAAACTTAACTAAACACAGAGGTGCCTGTCCATCTCAAATCAAATGATCAAATGTATACTGTGACTTTTGGAGCATGGAGCCAACTCTGTCTCTCAGAGTCCCAGTCCCAGCAGCAGCTTAGACTACAAGGGGCCATGGCAGGTCACATTGTAAAGAGACACCCAGGTGCTAGACTGCCCATGAGCACACAGCAGACTGGGAAAGACTCTAAGTTCCAGCAGACCTCTCCTGTGGACAAGGAAGATCTCTCAGAAGGTATGCTAGAGATTTGCTCTTGGGGTGTATGTGCAGAAATGACCTCACCAAGGGTCATGCTGCACCTCCATGCCAGCTGGAAGTCAGAATTACTGTTTGCTGGCAACTGCCATCAATCACTCCCGGGTCTCTAACATGAATGTTTGTTTCCCCATTATACATTGGAGGGGGGGGGGCAGAAAACTTGTCATTTCGGTTCACAAGTGTCTGGATGAAGAAAGCCTGCATGTTTCCAGAAGCTCCACCTCTGTCTACACCTACCCCAGAGCATGGAATGAAGGGTTCTGCACCTGGGCATAGAACTCAAGGGGGCCCAGGATGGGTGCGTGTTTGCATGGGGAAGAATGATGGAGATCACTGAGGGCAACAGATGAAACACACAGATTGAAAAGACCACAAATACTTTGCACCCTTTCTCAGCTAGAGATATATTTACTACCACCACTCATGGCCTTACACATGACAGACAAGCGATCCATCTACTGATGGGCTGTATCTGTAGCTCATTGTTTTAATGACTAGAATATGCTAGAAGTGACTACAGTTTCTGAATAAGGCTGTGAGAGGTTTCACAGTATACAGTCCTCGTACTACCACCACCATATAAAAACCCAAGCTCTTGGGGCCTCGCAGGGAACCAAATCACTCTGGCCAGCCCTGTGGCTGATTGCCAGAAGTGTAACTGAGGCCATTGTAGGATATCCTGGCCTCGTGGACTCACCAGGTGGCTGCAGCTGCAGCAATGACCTCAGGCAAGGACATCAGAAGATATCCAACTGTTCTCTGTCCATCACTGAATCACAGGATTTGGAGCAAAGGAGAGATTATTTTAAGCTATTATGTTGCAGAATGCCTTGTTACCTGGTAATAGATCATTAAGATAGAAGAATCTGGATATGGTGGTACACAGAGGCCTGTAATATCAGCAGTCTGGAGACAGAAGCAAGGGATTTTCAAATTTGAGGCCAGTAAGGCAAAAAAAAAAAAAAAAAAAATGAAGGAAGGAAGGGAGGGACGGAGGGAGGGAGGGAGGGAGGGAGGGAGGAAGGAAGGAAGGAAGGAAGGAAGGAAGGAAGGAAGGAAGAAAGGAAGGGAGGGACGGAGGGAGGGAGGAAGAGAGGGAGGGAGGGAGAGAGAGAGAGGAAGGAAAGAAAGAAAGAAAGAAAGAAAGAGAGAGAGAGAGAGAGAGAGAGAGGGAGGGAGGGAGGGAGGGAGGGAGGGAGGGAGGGAGGAAGGAAGGAAGGAAGGAAGGGAGAGAGAGGGAGGGAGGGAGGGAGGGAGGGAGGGGAGGAAGGAAGGAAGGAAGGAAGGAAGGAAGGAAGAAAGAAAGAAAGAAAGAAAGAAAGAAAGAAAGAAAGGAAGAAAACAGAAAATTGTCTCCTGTCCCAGTGATCTATTCTAGAGTGTGGGACAAGTGACACAGCCATGTGTGATTTCATTTACTCTCCTCCTTTCCTGGCTCTTGGGATGCTGTAGACTTTGGGGCACGCTTGGAAGCAGTTTTCACCTGCATTGTTACCTCAATTTCCCAATTTTTCCCAAAGAGGTCAAAGTGTACACACAGATAGAGATCTAAAAGCTTGGGGCTCTCATTTCTCACAAAAGTGTGAGTCTCAGGTTTGCCACTTGTCAGGACTCTAAAATGTGCAATAGTAGTATGTAAGCAAATCTTGAAACACAGATTCTGACTGAACGTCCTAGGCCAGCTGAGATTCTGCCCTTCTAATGGATGCCCAGGCAAGCCCATGCTGAGTGCCCAGACTCATCACCTGGAGTAGGGATGTCTGAAGAGAGACCATCTGACCACTGGTCCAGCTTGCTCAGCCTCAGCTGGGCTGACTATTAGAACTGCCTGTGGAGCATCACAGAATGCTGATGACTTGGTGCCATTCCCCTGGGTGCACCCTATGGTGATACTACATGTTTCCTTGGTAACTCCTGCTCTTGACCCCAATTAAGACTCTCTATTGACATCATTGAGAGCAGTTGGAACCATCTAGACATCTACAGGGGAAGGGAGAGGCTGTAGTGACCAAGCACCCCCTGCAGAGGAGCGCAGGGGTCCAGGCATAGAAGAGTGACACTCTTCCAGGTCTCTCAACAGTACAGGGCCTCTCTCTACCTCACCTCTTCACGTATAAATAAAACCTTCCACCTACCTTTGTTGGAGGCACACAGTTCTGGCTAGGGGGTCAGTAAATGGAGCTATTATTCATATGCAGAACTTGGATCAAATGACCTTAGGGGAGCTTGAGAGCTTTGAGAACTGGAATTTATGCTTTCCAGATAAAAACCCCAGTTTGGCAGATGTTCCTTCTTGAGAGACCCTTGTACCATCTAAAATGGTTCAATATCAGTATCATTTCCTTCTGTCCCTACTGTAAGGCCAGGACCAAGTGGCTTCATTTTTAAAGATCCTTACCATAAAAATCTAAATATTTTTAGAATTTAATATGCTCAGAAAACACTTTGTTGTTTGAAGTGAAAGACTTTTATTTGAAACAAATATTTTTTAAACCTTTTTTTCTGTAGCAGGGTATGTGGAATCACATCATATCAACAAATCTAGTGTGTTTCTTTATTTGTTCATATTAAAACAACTTCGTAAATAATCCCTGTACAGGCTTGGCTTTGTTCTACTGTTCATGAAATATGCAATAGAGGCAGAACAAACAATTTCAGCACTAGGGAGTTATGGACACTAGTCTGGGTGTTTGGGGTTTTGTTTTCGTTTTGTGGAGGTCCAGGGCAAGAGAGGACACTGTGGCTGATGTCTGCTGGGTGGCAGGGACAGTGTGAGTGAGAGACTGAGTTAAGCACCTTTCTACCATTGCAACAAACACCTGAGATGACCAGTCTAAAGAGAAAAGTCTATATTTCAGGTGGCAGACTATGGTGGGCTGGCCCGGTGTTTGGGGTCTTGGGTGAGGCAGCAGGTCATGGCAGGTAGCACACAGAGAAACAAAGCCATTTACATCATGGCCAAGAATTGAGAAAGAGGAAGAAAGGGCTCAGGTGCTATATCCCCTTTAAGGGCACGCTCCCAGTGACCAGAAGACCTGAAAAGTGAAAAGTGAGCCCCAGGTCTGTCTTCTCCCCATCCCTCTGACTTTGGTTCTTAGAACTGCCAGAGGAACTCACAAGCAAGCAGATGGTCCTGGTCTGCCATGCCCTGGACACGGGATCTAAGACTTCATCTTCAACCAGCATCCAGCCCACCCTAGGATTCTGTCAGGGTACTGATTCTGCTCTAAGTTGCACTGCATTGAGCTGGTCAGCACTGGCTGCTGTCCTGAGGCCAGTGTGTATCCTCTCATGATATGTACATGTGTTCTGTGGCATACAGCACAAACATATTCAGACACACTTGCCACCATGTGTAAAGCTCACTCTCTGCCCACAGAAACATTGGCCAGTGAAAACCAGCATCTTACTATCAGACTGAGAGTAATAAAGAGTTTCCTGTGAACAAATGTATGTAGTACCAGCCTGTGCTCACCTCTGCTGGCAGACACCTGCCCATACATGGTCACACAAAGTCACCCCTCATTGTCATGACCATGCTAAGACTGCTGTCAGGTCTTCATCTGCAGTTGGAAATGACACTCCCACCGCCCTGTAAACAGCCTTAAACCTGTTCTCTATAGCAATTAATAGTTTGTGAATATTTTAATGGTCAGAACGCCAGGGTTGGCTCCCTAATGGCACCAACTCCATGGCTCTGTGGCCTAAGGTCTTTGGATCAAATTGGCCTGGTTGAACTCCAAGTTTTTTCTATATGTGAATGAGTTGGTTAACCTCAGAACTTTTCATTTTCTTACCCTCTGAAGATATATAACAGTACTTCACTCATGGATGTTATGACGGTTAAATAAAGTGAGTGGCAGAGAGACAATGTAGCCTTTAGTAAGCTTTCAGCAAATTCACTCACTTACAGGTGTTAACTGAGCACCTGTTTGTTGCCTCCCAATAGATTGCTAACTAGTAGTTTGTAGCTAGAAGTTTTCCTGTGTCTCGCCCGGCTCTGTAGTCAGGATGAATCTCTCCCACCTCGTGTTCTTCAGCCACTTGGTCCCAAATAAACACATAGAGGCTGATAACATTTTCAAATTATATGGCCTAATGGCTCAGGCTTCTCAATAGCTAGCTCTTACATCTTAAATTAACCTATTTCTATAAAGCTATACTTTGCCACATGGCTTATGGCTTTACCTGTATGCCATTACATGCTGCTCTCTGCCTCTTTTCATCCTGTCTCTCTCCCTGAAAATGCTCACCTTTCACAAGAGAGGAACATGGAAATCTCCCACACCAAACTGGGATCCCACCCGCTGCAGAGACCTTGTGGCCAGTGAGTGTACAGTAGATGAGGCTCTCAGGGCTGATGACTCCTTTTGTACAGACTTTCAAGTGTTCCATTTAGATCCAAGCTGTTGTGTCTGAAGAATTGCAAAAGAAAATATCAGAGATACCGAGGACTCCAAAAATGTAGGAAACATTTTGGAGGTGGTGAAAGCCAAGAAAAAATAGTTTTGCTGTCTATTTTGAATAAGCACTGATTTGTTGTATGATATTTTGTTTGTATTCTGACAAATAAAGCTTTCCTGGAGATCAGAGGGTAGAGCTAGCCACTAGTTAATTATAGAGCCAGGCGGTGGAGGTGCATGCCTTTAATCCCAGTACTTGGGAGGCTCATGCCTTTGATTCACACTTCACTAGTTACTTAAATTCTTTGTGTGTGTAGATTTTCATTTGCATCGAGGAACTTACCCGACTCCATTTTGAAGGCAGAAACCATTATGTGAGAATTGAGCTGCTCTCTGTTTCCTGGAACCTGACCTTCCCCAACCTGTGACCTTGATTTGTTTTTAAGAATACCTTACCATCTCTAAACCCTCCCTAGTCACTTGGTGGGTGACCACATGATGTTTCGTTTTTTAAGATTTTTTTGTATTTCCATATTGTCCCCATTGTCTCCCTTCTGTAAAACTACTCAAGACTTTACCTCTCGAAAGGGGCCCAAAGAGATGGATTCAGGCTGCTTTCTTTAACCTGACTTAGGAGGCAGTCGCTGGCCAGCTCTTGGCGGCACCCCAATTAAAAAAGTAAGAAATAAAATAAAATAAAAATCAAGCTTGCTTCAAATTTGGCTGAAATTGTAGTAGTGGTCTTATTCTTATCGTTTGGATTAACAGTAGCCTAGTCACAGATCCTGGAAAAGTTGTATGAGACAATCAACTCCAAACATAGTATGTTTAAACGCTATGCTGTATTCAAGGCAGGCTGGAAAAAAAGGTATGTGTACATTTTCCCACGATCAAATCTGATTCTTCACACTCAATAAATGTGGAATAAATGTCAGAAGTATATTGGCTTGAAGTGGGGCCAAGCTGCTCAGGAACCCTCATGTGTGGTCTTGCCCAGTTGGGCTGCAGTTCTGGGTGATCTGTATCAGTCACAGGTGAGGCTGAGGTGCCCAATGGCTTAGCAATCCAGAAAACATAACGTGTGGTAATTAAAATCGCATTCATAAAGCACCCAAACTGTGGTTAAGAAGGCATGCAGTAATGAGCTAGCCTCACCTTGCACAGTGACAGAGCTGTTGGATCAGGGAAGAACTAGCCCTGGCCCAGCACAGTGCTGGAGGACTTTTAAAATACAGCCCAGCTGTGAGACCTGTCAGGAAGCCAAGGACAGAGGCAGTGCCTCCTGCATTATTCAACTTGACTTTCACCCATCAGTCCTCAAGCACAGCCAGGGGAGGAGGCAGAAAGGTGGTTGCATTATGGGTGCACTGAAGGCCCTGTGAATGGGGAGGGATAACACAGCTTCCTCCAGCACATTGCTGGCTTTCAACCAGGGGACAGGAAACTTTGTTTTTTGGGGTTTTTTTTGTTTTGTTTTTCGAGACAGGGTTTCTCTGTGTAGCTTTGTGCCTGCCTCTGCCTCCGAGTGCTGGGATTAAAGGCTGGGATTAAAGGCATGCGCCACCACCGCCCGGCTTTTTTTTTTTTGTAAAGACAGAAAACAAACACATTTTGACCTCTGGACTCAGAGGTCTCAACTTCTCAACTCTGCTCTTGTAGCACAAACGATGTGTTCCAATAGAACAGGCTTCATAAAAACCAGCAGCAGCTGGTTGACATGCTGCTGTTGAGTTCGGACCTCAGCTCGAGCTGAGAGTTAATAAGCACTGTCACGGTCCCTGCCTCAGGCCTGTGGTGCTGATGCTGTTGGGTGACATCAGTTATGTGCATAGTGTGTAGTCCCCTGGCCTCTGGCTTTCTATTCTGACTTTCCATTCTTGAATGACTTTGGGTAAGACATGAGTATCTTGTCATCAAGAAAACATCCCCACCAAAGTTGGTTGTGGTGGTGTATGCATGTGATCCCAGTACTTGGTAAACTGAGGCAGGAAGATACTAAGTTCAGATCCGGTTGGGTTACACAGCAAGACTGTCTAAATAAAAACAAACAAAAAGCAAATCAAGCAAAACAAAAATACCCGCCTCTGGGTCATGGAGCAGAGCCTCAAAGTCAGCCTACTTCTTCTCCATCATCATCTTTCCCAACATCAACCTCCTTCTTCTCTGTCATCCTTTTTCCCAACATCAGCCTCCTGCTTCCCCATCACCCTCTTCCCTATCCAAGCATACTTTGCCCTCCCACTCACTAAGAAGCAGTCTGAAAGACTGAGTAAGGGGGTGCTCACCTTTAACTCTAGTACCTATGAGATGGAAGCCAAGGACCAGGAGCTTGAGGCCAGTCCAGGCACAGGAGCTCCTACCCGAGGGCAGGGACAAAACCAAGACAGTCCAGGAGTGTTTGTGTCCACAAAGCCAAATTCTCAAGTGTCCTCCAGTCAGGAGGACCTTTATAGCCATTAGGAGGGTGATTTCCAACTCATTTTAAAAGCTGCCTTAATAAAAGCACATTGTGCGTCTTGGTATTTGTCCTGAGTATTTTTCCACTGGCATTTAAAATGAAGGGTTTTGTTCCGTCTTTCATTTCTCCTCGCGTCCTTGGCAACAGTGGATCCATACCGACGCTTCACCCTTTCCTGGCCCTCAGTGAAGACTTGAGAGTTAGCCAAGCAGCCAAATAACTTCTGTCTCTTGTCTTTCTCCAGGACCAGGACATCATGCCAAAGGAATGACCTCACTGCACAGCAGCCAGCCCTCTGCTTCCTGTTTCTTTCCTCCTGAGGAGCCCTGAATCATATCAGCAGTATCTCTGGACTCTGGGCTCATTTCCCCATTCTGAAAAATGTCTGGAGTTAGAGGAGATGGGAGCCAAGTGTAATTAAAATAAGTCCCACGCTGCTTTCTCCCTGCAGAGTTGGACCACATGCTGCAGTGGTCCTGAAGGAAAGTGCACCATCTGGTTTGATTCAGCCACATATCCAGCTCCCAGGTCACACCCTGGTGATCTCATGTGACATGCTGGACACTCACTGTGCTCCAGGCAGGCTCTGTGAGTGCTGACTCTTGGCACACATGGACTATGTGCTATAGGGATAGGTTTTCTTAGATATAAACCCAGGTGAATGTTTCAGAGCACACCATGATCAAGGTTAAGTTTTGCTGTGTTCGTCCCCCACACAGTTTGAAGTCTCTGACCTCAGGCAAAGCATTGATAGGAACTCTAACAAAGAACCTGGACACAGGTTTTGAAACTAAAATATCCAATGACTTAGAGCTAGAGAGATGGCTCAGTGGTCAAGAATACTGGCTGCTCTTCCAGAGGATCTGGGTCTGGTTTCCCAACATTCACATGGTGGCTCCCAACCATCTGTAATTCCAGTTTGAGGGAATCTGATGATCTTTTATAGCCTCTGTAGGCACCATATACATATGCTACACAGATATGCATTCAGGCAAAACACCCATACACATAAAGTAATAAAATAATTTTTTAAAAAAGATCAATGATTTATAGTGATAAGGATGGTAAAGGATAGACCAGACACAGGAGCTAGCCACATACTCACTTCTCAGGAAGAAACTCTTACCTGTTCACAAACACATATTGCTATATTTATTGAGCACTTACAATGTGAAAGGCTCAGCTCTAAAGACATTTGCGCATACTCACTTATTTCACCTTCATCATAACCCTATAAGGTAGACACAGTGGTTGGTTCCATTTTATAGATGAGAAAATGGAGGCAGCAAGCAGCATGTGTCTTAATACCAGACAGATGGCAGACCCTGGAAGCTGATGGCATGTATTCATACATACTTTTAGTAACTGATGAATGCTTTCCTAGGATATTATAGTCTTGGTTATGTTTTAAATATGAAACGATCCCATGGATTAATGTGTGTCGGGTGATAGAAGGCTACATTAGTTACCTTTGTCACTGTGACAAAACATTCAAGAGAATGACTTAGCAGAGGAAAGACTTGTTTTTGGCTTCAGCAAGCTCAGTCAATCCATGGTTGCTTGGCCCATGGCCTTGGGTGGAAGATCATGGTAGCAGGAGCATGTGGCAGAGGCAGAGCAACCTCTTCACCTCATGATGGAAAGAAAGCAAGAAAGAGGAGGAGAGGCTGGAGAGATTGCTCAGCAGTTAAAAACCATAGTCTTCTCTTGCAGAAGACCCTAGCTCAGTTTTCAGCACTCACCTCTCACAGTTGCCTGCTCCAGGGGCTCTGGTGCCCCCTTCTGGCCCCCACTAGCACTTGCACTTGCATGCACATACCCCCACACAAAACCACACATAATTACAAGTTTCTTTCTTTCTTCCTTTCTTCCTTCCTTCCTTCCTTCCTTCCTTCCTTCCTTCCTTCCTTTCTTTTTTTAAAGAAGGGATCAGGGAATATGAATAGCCTTCAAAAGTACTCCCTCAATGACACACTTCCTCCCACTAGGTCCCACCTCTCTCAGAGTTTTTATCTCCTCCCCAGAAACTCCACCAGCCAGATACCAGGTATTCAAAACACAAGCAATTGAGGAGGATCATTTCATGTTCAAATAAAGAGTACAGTATTATAAGCATACATGTAAATTACTAAAAGCTGGGGTTGGGGATTTAGCTCAGTGGTAGAGCACTTGCCCTAGCAAGTGAAAGGCCCTGGGTTCGGTCCTCAGCTCCGAAAAATAAAATAACAACAACAAAACAAATACTAAAAGCTATGTAATTTCAGAAATACCATGGGTGTTTTAGTGTAATGATATGAGGTTAAGTTTGAGTTTGACATTCATATTTATTAAAAGCACATTTATGTGGTATAAAAATGCACAACTCAACACACAAGCAATCTAAATACATACATGGGCATGTGATGCCACAACTGGGTATTTATGAGGTTTGGATCCACATCTGTAGCTGCTTCCAGAACAGACCTCTGTAATTCCCTAGAATATTGGCCAGGTCAGGGCTGTCTATATCTACCTGGCTTTTCTCTCTACCTCTTCTGTAGATAGTAGTTATTTATAGTTAGGTATTAAAGTTAGTCATTGAATTCTGCTATTTCCAGCATCAGTGTATGTAAGCATGGAAGTGCCCATCAGCCCAGAAACCTATCCAAGCCAGACAGTAGGTCACTTTAACAAAGAACTGTGGATCCCCCTTCAAGTGACCAATGAGCCTTATAAGCTTTGAGTTTCATCTGTTCATGTCATCTGCCTCTCTGAAAGCTATGCCATATTCTCTCAGGGAAGCAAGCTATGTTTGTTTGTTTTTTTATTGAGCCAGAATCTCTGTAGTCCAGGATGGGTTCAAATGCACTTATATAACTAAGTGTGACTTTGAATGTCTGATCCTCTTGCCTCTGCCTTCTGAGTGCCAGGATCAAAAGCATGTGCCCCTCTACCCAGCTTTATGTGCTGTTAGTGGTTGAACTCAAGGCTAGACAAGTACTCTACAAACTGAGCTACATCCCCAGGCCCAGCTAGGTTCAGTTTTAAGAGAGAAGTTGCAGATTACAAGTATGTCTTTTCTATTTATTAGTTGAGGCAACTATGCATGGTACTTACCATCCAATCCTTTCCACTCTATTTGCAACTTGTTTTGCTGTGCATAGGTGGTCAATCCTACTGCAGTTGCTTGAGTGCTATGCATGGGTGGTCAAGCCTACTGCAGTCATCTGAGTGCTGTGCATGGGTGGTCAAGCCTACTGCGGTCACCTGAGTGCTGTGCATGGGTGGTCAAGCCTACTGCAGTCACCTGAGTGCTGTGCATGGGTGGTCAAGCCTACTGCGGTCACCTGAGTGCTGTGCATAGGTGGTCAAGCCTACTGCAGTTACCTGAGTGCTGTGCATGGGTGGCCAAGTCTACTGCAGTCACCTGAGTGCTGTGCACACAGTGGCCGCTCTTGACAGTGCCTGATGTGTGTTAAGCAGAATCTCCTTCCAGACAAAATCATTTGCTTTTGTTCTTCAACCCCATTTGTTTCAATTTTACTTCCTTTCTAAGAGTTTATCTTTTTCATCCAGGTGTGGTGGTGCACAACTGTAATCCAGGACTTGGAAAGTGGAAGCAGGAGGAGCAGGAGTTCAAGGTTATTCTTGGTGAAGTGATGAGTTTGAGGCCAACCTGAGATAAGAGCCTCATGAATAGAAAAATTACTTTTTATTGACACATACTTAAGAGACATGAGGCAGTGCTTTAATACATGCCTAGGCATGTCCAACCATTGGACACTGTGATGCAATGTCTTCTACTTGAACACTACATTATAAAGTTACAAAGGAAACAACTGCAAAAAAAAGTCTCCTTTTAAATAAGCATATAATTTTGTGTTGTGTCACATTCATAACTATCTTAGGCTAAAGGTGGTATACACGGGCTACAGATAGTGTATGATGATCTTTTCAAAGTAGCTGGGGTATTATCACCTCAGACACCTACCAATTCTGTGTGCTGGGGAAATTTGAAATGCTCTTTACTAGTGAAGACATTCCATTAAATCATATCCACTTGGTCACTTTGTGTGCTCCAGCACAGTGGACATTTTTTTCCTACCCAACTGAATTTCTGTATTGTACACATTAACTATCCTTTCTCCATGGCTCCCTCCTGCCCCTCCCGGATTCTGCTTTCCTGTGATCGCCTTTTTTAGTTTATATGTGTGAGTGAGAGCATGAAGTGACTGTATTTCTATTCCTGGCTTATCTCACTCAGCTTAATGTCCTCTAGGCTCATCTATGCTATATGAGAAGGTTGCATTCTTTCACTGCTGTGTACATAGGTCTTATTTCCTATGTCCATCCATCAGTTGACATCTAGGACATAATTATCATTTTTTAAAGTAAATCATTTGGTAACACTGAACACAACCACACAGTTATACAACTGTCAATCATCCATCTCCACAGGCTTTTCATTTTCCCAAATCAAACTTCAGTATTTAACAAATGCTCTCACCTCACTCTTTCCCTGCCCAGGCCCTAGACGCCACAGCTGGACTGTCTATCTCTATAAATCTGATTACTTGAGGCGCCTTGCCTAAGAATCATTTATTCAGTATGTGTAATTTTGTGATGGGCATATTTCCCCTGGTACCACACCTACAATGTTCATTGTCTTAGTCAATGTTCTGTTGCTGTCAAATGACACCATGACCATGGCATCTCTTTTGATTATAGGTTCAGAGATGGAGTCTATTATCCTCATGGCGGGAGCATGGTGGCATGCAGGTAGACATGGTAGCTGAGAGTTCTACATCTTGATTTGAAGGCAGCAGGAAGAGCTTCTGAAACCTCAAAGCCCGCCCTCAGTGACACACTTCCTCCAACAAGGCCACACCTCCTAATGCTTTTAAATAGTGCCACTCCCTGGTGACTAAGCATTCAGATACATGACCCTTCCCACCCTCTCTTTCATCAGGCAATGTCAGCAGACCCCGTCTTTGGCAATATTCCCTCCCTCCGGCTCTTACAGTCTTCCTTTTCTTCTGTGCTATCCCCTGAGCCTGGATGGCTTCTATAGAAGTCTGGTTGTTTCCTTCTATTTGTGGTTAAGCTGTGGACAGCAATAGCTGCTTATTCTTCAGCAGTTGGACTAAATAGAAGTCTCTGTAATAACTTTTCCCCCACTGTAAAGCAAACAAAAACTCCCCTCCACATCTCTGGCTGTCAATAGACATACTTTATGATCAAAAGCACAAATGTTTACAAGGAAATTTGGCAAGCATGTTGTTCCTGTTTAATAGCAGCAGTAGCTTCCCTGCTATGACCTATCACCTCCCCAGTCAGTCTCTTATCCAGGCTAACAATGATGGAAGTGAATTCCCTGATGAAACATAGACCTTAAACCGAATGAGAAAACAGTTGGTTGCTCCCATAAAAGTCATGCCACTATTAAACCAGTAGACACGTATTGTCTGGCATATTGGTAGTATGGCAGCTCAGTCTGCAGCCCAGTGGGACAATTTCCCCCCAGCAGCCTGCAGAGTGCCTCTGTCACTGTAAAAGCAAGCTAGCAAGGAGGAGCTTCCTACTTTGCCCAAGCTTTATTTCTCTGTGTCGTATAACAAAAATACAAGGTATCTTCATTAGGGTCTTCTCATTTAGTTCTAGTAAGCAGCTAAAAAGCAGCCGCAGTAGCCTGTACTGTTTAGGAGGAGCCTTTGGGAGACCCCTGACTAAGAATTTGTAGGGAGGTAGCCTACCCGTAAGGTGGAATTTTATTTATTTATTTATTTATTTATTTATTTATTTATTTACTTACTTACTTACTTACTTACTTACTTACTTACTTACTTTCGAGACAGGGTTTCTCTGTGTTGTTTTGGTACCTTTCCTGGAACTCACTCTGTAGACCAGGCTGGCCTCGAACTCACAGAGATCTGCCTGGCTCTGCTTCCCGAGTGCTGGGATTAAAGGCAACTGCCCGGCCTAAAATTCTTATTCAAACAGGATTCTGTTTCTGGGTGTATCTTTTTTCCTCCCTTGTAGGTTATCTTTTGTTCAAATTCTTTCCAGTCCTGACAGGTAGGTGGAAGTACACCGGAGCTGTCTGTCCTCATCCTGGTTTGGTCATATCTCCTTCCATACCTGCTATCCCCACTGTGGCCAATCCGTGACCTGCCAGTTTTCTCTTTCCATTAGGAGACTGTCCAAAAGTCAGACCTCTGCGTATAGCCCATTTGTCAGCTATACTTGCCAGCACAGATTGTCACAGGCCAAGACTCATGATTTCTCACTGCTCATACTGCCCTGAACCGCCCTCCAGCTGCTCCTTCTTTCTCTTGTCTCTTGCCACGTGGCATCTGTGCTCATTTGCATTATGACAGCTATGCCCCTGTCTGGTGGTCTTCCCTGTGGTACTGGTAGGCATTTAAAGGGGTGAGGATAGTGTCTCTCCTAGCACCTTGTCTTGCTTGGCCATTGGTTTAATTAGTGGGGGAGGCTCAGTGACTTGAACGCATGTGGCACTGGGGAGGAAACTGCTCAGAAGTTAGCACGATATAATGAAACTGTTTTACAGAGAGTGGGCCACAGTGTCACAAAAGCCCCCACCCTGAGGTTCCTGCTGAATTAACTTCCAGCTCAAGTCTCTGGAGAAAACAGTCCTATCCTGCTCAGTGGACTGATTTATCATGTACTGCCTCACCCACGCTCAGCTTCTTAACCATCATTTTGGCCTCCTTTTCTCTCCTCACTGCCTGATTCTTCCTATGTGGTCCAAGTTTTAGTATAGATCTAATTTGTTCTCTCTTCCTTGTGCCCTCCCCCAAGCAATAAGAAACAGCAAGCTAATGCTTATATCTCATTTTTCCTATCTCTCTTTTCTAAGCCAGTTTAGCATCCCCACCCCCTCACTCCCCCACCCCACCCTGCCTTTCTCTACTTTGCCTGCCAATTTGGAGGCTAGGGTGAAGGTGGGCATCTACATTTTATTTCCAATGTGGGCAAGTTTTTTTCTTTCTGAGCAGACAGCTGAGCCTCAATTGTATGTCCTGTTACCCCCTGCAGTAGCAGTGAAATCTGCCAAACTTCCTGACAATCTTGTTCCATACACAGCGCTTTCAGGGACTTCAGTATATTCCATTAGCCATTCTAGGGCAGTCCCTATATATACTCTATTAATGGACCACATTCATCAAGGAGGTATACCGCCTCGTAAGACATAAAGGAAGATAGCTCCACCAGGATTTCTCCCATGGATTTCCCTGACTTTTCCCAAGGGTAGATAGTCCAGCCTCAGTAGCATGTCTTATCACCAATAGCAGAGATACTGCAAGTACTACTACAACCAACAGGCACCCATTCCATACCACATGGGGAGAACCACCACACCAGGACTGCCCTCACAGATGCTCCATCACCCTTAGACAGCTTGGTTTCAATTACATGTCTCATCACCCAAAACAAAAAATACAACTGTTCCTCCCAAAATATTGCCTTAACAAGTCAAGCCTAACAGCTGTTAGAGGCTTGATCAAATGGAGATAAGCATGCTCATGTCTGGGGTGCTGGGTTCTTTGTCAAGGCTGTGGAATGTAGTGCAGGACATAGCTGCTGGAGCTGACCTTTTTACAGGAGACATCAGACTCCAAAGGAAAATAGCCTGGGAAAGAAAGAGGCAATTCGTGAGCCTTCTCTGTAGAAATAGCCAGCTCACTGGGCTGTGAAGATTCAAGGGGCAGAGATGTAGACTCCTCAGCAGGAGTGTCAAGAAATTAGGGACCCTGTTTTTAAATTGCCACACAGATTAAAACGTTGTTAACCATTCTATCCAACAGCTATTTGAAGAGCACTTCAAAGAGTTGGGGCATAGTATGACATATCCATTCCCAGTAATTCGGAGCCCGAGGCAGGAAGATTACAAATTAGAGGCTAGCCTGAGCTGCATAGGATGACTCTGTCTCAAAAAAAAAAAAAAAAAATCAGAAAACAAAAACAAACAAACAAAATTTCATAGAAATTTGAAATCCTTTGAACTTTTATAGCACACACATGAAAGAAATTACTAGGTTCCCCCCTACCCAGTGGAGGGTGTATGTAAGGTTTCCCCATATTTGACAGTTTTAAGACATCAAACAAAGAACCATCTACTATGAGGGTGTGAGCTCTGAAGTAAATATTTTCTCTTGTTATTTATTTATTTATTTACAAATAAAATTTTATAAATGTATATCCTTACCAGTCATAAAATCTTGAAATTAAAAAAAAAAAACTTTTCCAAAATATCAAAGTTATTCTGATCAGTCTTACTACTGGCAAGATGGAGTAATACCTTTCTGTTTTCGCTGTAGATTAGATCACAAATGTTATTATATGAAAAGGCAATAAAATCATTCTGTCAAGAGAGTGCCCATAGTTTAGACTGGCGCATCACATAAGCTCTTTAGTAACAACCTACACACAAAGAGTAATTAACTTATAAAAACCAAGTAAGCCCAAGTGAGCAAGAGCCATCCAGGAAGTCTTCATGGAAGGATTAGATTTCAGTTGGCCGGAGAGCAAAGGCTGGCAGCAGGGCTAAACCAACCAGTCAATACAAAGCGGCAGTTACACGAGACTACCACCTGATTGGCCCAGCCTCTCTCCTGATTGGTTAGAGCCTGCCATAGCAGTTGCCCAATGTTTTGCATATTTTCTGTGTCAGTTAGAACAAACAATATCTACAAAAGCACCAGAAGGAATAATCTTGGCTCATATATCAAAAGGTGAGGATTGGCTTAAAGCCAGCTGGGGCAGATGTGAGAAGTACAGCTGTTTAAACTCTAGTAACCAATTGTGAGGGAAGTTGAATGTTAAGCAAAGGAATTTGTTCATTATCTTGCAAGCAAAGGAGACTAATGAACCTTATCAGGAACATAATATCAACATTTTTATTGTCATTTAGAAATGCTTCCCAGTGTAATTAAACTAGAAGAAATGAGGAAGATATTTTAAAGGCATTGTTGTAATAATCCAGGCACGGGCTATCAACTATGGACTAGAAAAACAGAAATTGGGGCTTGTGCATGGTATTGGTTACTTTTCACTTCTGTAATAAAATACCAGGCAAAAGCCACTTAAGGAACGGGGGAAAGGTGTGTGGTAGCTGATTATTCACATTTTATCAGGATGAGGAGGTGTGGTAGTGGGAACACAAGGTAGTTGGTCAGAAAGAGAGGTAAGTGCTTATGTTCATCTGGCTTTCTGTATTTCTCCTTTCTTCTCAATCTGGGACTCAAGCCTATGGCACAGTAATGCCACATTAAGGATAAATAGCTCTTCCTTGGTTATGCCTTTCTGAAAATACCCTCAGAGCTTTGTCTTCTATAATTCCAAATCCTGTTGGTTGACAAGATTAACTATTACATGAGAGACTCACCTCCTTAAGTCTGTTACTGTTAGCTTATAATAGATCACATACTGAATACCTCATGTGCGTCTGTTAAATTGTTCTTTTCCACTACAGCATCAGTAGGCTATTCTAGCCAAGAAGCCTCATGCTGAGGACCTGAGACTGTCTGTATTCTCTATCACTGACTTCTCCAATGAAGAGGCAATGAACTTGATACACAGGACTGTTGATATGCACACAATAACTATCAGCCACTGAGATAAATGCTTTCTTCATCCCATGGTGCTGATATTTATTTGAGAGCTTCCCAAAGTCCCTAGGGAATCTAGCAGTTCAGTCCTTTGGATCTGGAGTGGAATGTGTTAAAAGCTTGGTCCTAGAGTGACACTACTAGATTGTGGAACACGTAAGCAATGTGACCTAATGGGGACTGTGAAGCATTGATTTCTTTGTCTTCCTCTCTACTTTCTGGCTGTCCTGAGGTCACCAGCTTCTTCTGCTATGTGCTCCCACAGTAAGATCAATTTGCTAGGTGAAACTCTTAGAAGTATAAGCCAAAGCAACCTCTCTTGCCTTACAAACTGATCATCTCAGGCATGTTGTTATAATAATGGAAAGCTGACTGAAATGCAGTTTCTTCGAGGCATGGTGCATGGTGTTATAGTCTCCTTATAAGGAAACAGTTCTGTGATCTTACCTTCAGAGAAAACAGAAGGCTGTAATTCCTTCTTGTCCGTAATATGGTTGATCAAAATGATGTTCTGTTATGTGGGCCATGCTGTTTATTCTAGCTGCCCCAGCTGCAGGGTAGACACTGATTGACTTCCTGAAGAGACTGTCACTTTCAACCATTGCCCTGGCCACAGTAAGTAGGCAGAATAAGGAGAAATCAGTCAGGAGATCTAGGTCCAAACTCTTAAGTAATCAAATAAGAAAGCATGTGGCCCCTGGAAATGGCTAAATTCATCTCACAGCCCTAAGGAGTGCCAGTCTAAGGAGAAACAGAGAGGAGGGGAATCACTCAACTTCTGAATCAAACCGCATGCATAGTTTCTGATAAGTGCATTATTAAGCTTTTTTTTTTTTTTTTTGAAGCCAGTTTGAGGCAGGTTTCTCCTGCCTGCTTAAAGAATGGTTCTCAACTGCTAGTGTGCAAACAGATTTTATTAGCTATATGTCTATAAATCATTCCTGTTTGGTAATTTTACTACTACTCATTGGTAGCAAAAATAGTGAAGGCCCATGGAAAAGGTTGGGCTAATATTCTAAATACTTGTTCTGATTTAGTGTCTTCTTTTAGAAAAACAAACAAACAAACAGACAGACAAGAAACGAGATCATTTACTTACAGTATGTTCAGAAACAGATTCCCAACTAGGATATATATGTGAAGAAACAAATGACTGAAAATAGAAAACCTAGTTTTTTATATATAAAATTCACAATTCATTAAAGCAAAGACTGTCTCATATACATATATATATACATATATATGTATATATATACATATGTATATATATATATGAAAACATAAAAAATTGTTATATTGCAAAAATTCCAAACATAAGTAAAGTTAAGACAAACAACAAATGGGGAGAAACAGTTGAAGCTTATATGACAGATTCAGGGTTAGTGCTCTCTATGGACAGAGTTCTCATAAACCAATAAGAAAAGAACAAATCTCAGTAGAAAAGGATCTGGGGTGTCACTCAGCGGTAGAATGCTTGCCTTGTACTCATGAGGCCAGGGTCCCAAACCCAACACCGCAAAAGAAAATGGAGGGTGGTGGTAAAATATGTGATCACAAATTTTAAACAACATATGACAAGCAGCTAAATTTAAGATCAAAGCCAGGGCCATCGAGTTAATATTGGTTACCTATAATCATTATTATCCATACTAAAAGTAAATAATACATATATAAACTAATGTATATTAAGCACTAGAAGATTATCTCAGAGGTATATAATAATGATTAGTATAGGGTTTTAAATGTCAACAATAAGATAATGACAAAATACATTGAGTCCATTTTCAAAGATCAGAACCTTCAGGTTTATGGTGAAAACAAGTATCCATTGCTGGAAGTTATCAACCTATAGAATGATTCCATTCACATTAAAATGTATGCTAACATATAAATCAAAGTCCATGAAGAAAGCCCCATATATTAACAGTTACTTCTCACATTTAAGGTCACTCAGATCACTCTACAAAACTGCCAAAATATTCTACAAAGTGCCCAAATAGTTTCATTTTATTAAAAAAAAAAAAAAAAAAGAATTAAATGAGAACAAATCAGGCAGAAATTCAGGCTAGGAAATCTGTACTGGGTGCAATCATGTTTGGGAGAGGAAGACATGGAGGTATGAAGGGAGAGAAGGAAAAAGTTCCCCTTTCCTGGATAGTTAGGGAAAAGAAAGTATCTTCCTCAACCAAGAAACCAGTCATGGAGAGGCTTTAAAGGGACTTCCTGGTGAATGGAGATGTGTTTGGCTGTCTTCCAGCACAAGTTCCTGCCAAAGTTGTTGAGAACTGGCTTCTTGGAAAGTCGGAGCAGTGGTCCCCAGTGCTTTACCAGGCTCTGTCTGCTCGGGTCCGCCTCCCGATTGCCACCCGCGGCTCCTTGCATTCTCAGCGCTGTGGATCCACCTTTGGACTGAGTTGATAACGAGTTAGCACTGTTGTGAATGGACAAAGTCTAATTGGACCCTACAAGCTAATGTTTGAGTGGACTTGCATCTCTTGCTCCACAAACTGGAGTTTGGAGTCTGGATAATAAGCCCCACTCCCTGGGATGGAAGTGTAACACTAACAAACAGGCCATTGGGCTCTCTTTATCCATGTCTTGTGGTGAACTTAAAATTTGAGTTAGGAAGCAGTGCTCTTGGCTGAATCCTAGCCCTATACAAATCAAAAGGGCCAGAAAGTCTCAGATTGCAAGAATTCAGATGGAAAACCAGCCAACCAACCAACCCTGAAGCTTAAAAAGACAAGTGACCTCCCCAGATAGCAAGTTTGCTTTACTGTGGGTATGAGAACCTAGTATGGACACCAGGGGCCTCAGGCCTCAAGCAGCATGACTTCCACTCTGCCACACTTCATTAATTGCCAAGTGCAGAAGTTCAGGGTTTTAGGGATTTGTAAAGAGTGAACTTTGGCACTTTGATTCTAAATAGGGAACTGAAAACGAAGATGTGGCAGTGACACCTACAGTTGCTGATATCAGTAGCATCTCAGAATCACCACTCAAACAGTACAACATTTCTTAGTCAGTTGTCAAATACTCACTGAAGCTGTAAAACACTCAGATCCTAGAGCAGGAAAAACAGAGCTTCAGCAGCAAGGGACTGGGTGACCTAGCAAAACAAAAACCCATCTGTGATGAATTATCTCAGTTGTCAACTTGATTGAATTGAGAAGCACTTGGGAGATTATAAAGCATACCATGATTCTGTGTGTGTGTGTGTGTGAGTGTGTGTGTGTGTGTGTGTGTGTGTGTGTGTGTGTGTACATTTCCAGAGAGGATCAACCAATGTCAGAGGGACACCTGCCCTGACCCATGAGCTGGAGAACCTAGAGGGAATGAAAGGCAGTGGAGTGGGAAGACTGGTCACAGTGCAGGGGTTCCCTCTTCTGCCTCTTCGCCATCCTCATGGGAGCTGCTTCGTCTCACTTCTCCTCACTGCCATAATGGACAGTCCTTTGAATCTGAGGGTTCAAGAAATCTTTCCTCCTCTGAAGTAATCCATGTCAATCATTCTGTCATCACGATGAGAACTTACCTCACTGTTCTACCTAGTCATCTGCAGTCCTTCCAAATAGATCCTTGGTCCAGTCTTGGCAAGTATTGTACAGATAAATTGTTGAATCCTGGAAAAATATGCACTTTACCAAAGGCCTTTTGGCAGCACATAAAAATGCAGACAATTCTTAGGTGCAAACCCTGGGAACATGATGGCTGTAGTTGGTGGTCACAATGGTAATCTCAGAATTATAGATGTAAGCAACATCCTCCACTTGCTAGCTTCTCATCCAACTATGACTCAATAGAAGCAACTTAATGGAGAAAGAATTTCTTTTGGTTCACAGCTTCAAATAGTTCAGTCCATGTGACTGGGTCCCACTTGCTTGGAAAGGACATCACAGCAATGGGAGCCTGTGGCTGAAGAGAGCTGTTCACTTCCTGGCAGGCCAGGAAGGAGAGCAGGACAAGAGAGGGACAGATATAACATGCCCCCTACCCACTAAGGACCCTAGCCCAGTGACCCTCTCCCTCCAGGTAGGCCCTATCTCCTGATGTTCCTATCACAATGTGGAGACCAAACTTTCAAAACACATGTCTGTGAGAGCATTTCCTATTAAACCCATAGCATTTCCACCATTTGCATGTCATCTGCTCAGAATTTCACAATCCTGCATGTCACAGTTCTGCCAGGGAGGACAAGGTATGTGATCACTTAAGGCACAAAGACCCAATCCTAACCCATGGGTGATTATAGATAGTCCCTTGTCTTGGCAGAAATCCAGGTAGTTAATTCTTGTTACAAATAAAGAGCAGCTCTATTTCAAAAAACCATAAAACTCCTATATCTTATGAGTAGTTGTTGAAGAATGGACATCCTGTGTCAGAATGGGCACCTTAACTTGTCTTATGGAAGCATTTGGAGAGATGGGTGTCATCCCCATTGACATCAATGTTATAAGTACATCTCAGCATGTGCCGTGGACAGGGGCAAGCATCCTGGCTGAATGTCTTAGTTAGGCTTTCTATTGCTGTGAAGAACCATGACCATGGTAACTCTTATAAAGGAAAACATTTAATTGTCACTGGCTTACAGTTAGGAGGTTCAGTCCATTATTGTCATGGAGGGAAACATGGCAGCATGCAGGCAAGCATGGTGCTGGAGAAAGAACCTAGAATTCTAGGTCTTGATCTGCTGGCAGCAGGGAGTAAATTGACTTGAGCTTCTGAGGCCTCAAAGCCCACCCCACAGTGACATACTTCCTCCAACAAGGCCACATCTACTCCAACAAGGCCACACATCCTAATAGTGCCATTCACTATGGGCCAAGGAGTCTATGTGGGCCATAACTTAATCAAACCACCACACCAATGTTGCCCATTTGTCTTCTGTGGTCTCTGAGATCACCGTCAATACTCTACTGGGCAAAATTTCTTCTGCTGACACTATAAAGTCACAGCTTACAGAGAAGGCACTGTTTCTAGAAATTATAACAACGGGGCTGGAATGGTAGATCAGTGGCACAGAGATGGTGTACCTTGGGTGACAACCTAGGTTTGATCCCTAGAACTGAGAGAGAGAGAGAGAGAGAGAGAGAGAGAGAGAGAGAGAGAGAGAGAGAAAGGAGAGAGAGGGAAGAGAGAAGGAGGGAGAGGGAAGAGAGAAGGAGGGAGAAAGGTAGGCAAAGAAAGAAGGATTGATTGTGGTGGCAGACCGGCTACTTAAAATTGCCCATGTTGAAGGAAGTTCAGCAGTTAGATGGGAATTTCAAAACAATTCTAAAATAACTCAAAGTGGATCATAAATCTAAATGGAAAACTATAAAACTTTTAGAAGAGCACATAAGAAACCAATTTTATGACCTTGGTTTAAATACCAAAAGCATGATCCATGGACAACTGATAAATTGGACTTTATCAAAATAAAACTGTTTTCTCTACAAAGGACACCTACAGGCCTGAAAGAAAAGCTAGAAATCCTTGTAGATCACATGTCACATGAAAGAATTATCCACAGAATATAACAGGAACATTCAAAACTATCAAGTAGAATGGTAAAACACCACACAGTTAAAAAAAAAAATTAGGGATTGTTAAATTCTAGAAATTTCCATTTCATGTTTTCTGGGCTATTGTTGAGTTCATATAATTAATTTTTTTAATTAAGAAAATTCATGTAGATGAGTGATTTCCCAACATGTATGTCTATGTACCACATATACACAAATGCCTACAGAGGCCAGAAGAGGGCATTGGACCCCCTGGAATTGGAGTTACAGATGGTTATGAATTGCTTTGTGGGTGCTAGGAATGTAACCCAGGTCCTCTGCAAAAGCATTAAATGGTTTTAACTGCTGAATTACCTGTCCAGCCCCCTGAAGCTGAAAAGAAAAACCAAGGATAAGAGAAAACTGTTGTGCATGATTGTGCACAAGCTAAAATCCATAGCACTGGACACAGAAAGAGGTGTACTTACTGTAAGTAAAATTTTACAATGTGTGTGTGTGTGTGTGTGTGTGTGTGTGTCTGTGTGTGTGTGTGTGTCTGTGTGTGTGTGTGTGTGTGTGTCTGTGTGTGTGTGTGTGTGTGTGTGTTTGGCGGGGTGGTCTCAAGTGGAGGTTAGAGGAACATTTCAAGGGCTGATCCTCGATTTCCATCTTGTCTGAGTCAGAATCTTTGTCTTGTTTCTGTTGCTGAGCTGGCCACAAACTTCCAGTGAGCTGGCCTGTAAACATCACCCAGTGGGGAATACTGTGGTGATATTGTGTCCCCCAATATATTGTGCACCTTAATAAACTTATCTGGGGTCAGATAACAGAACAGCCATTAGATAGACATAGAGGCCAGAAAATGGTGGCATTCACACCTTTAATCCTAGCATTCTGAAGGCAGAAATCCATCTGGATCTCTGTGAGTTCAAAGCCACACTGGAAACAGCCAGGCATGGTGACACATGCCTTTAATTCCAGGAAGTGATAGCAAAAACCAGAAAGGTATATAAGGTGTGAAAACCAGGAACTAGAGTCTGTTAAGCTTTTAGGCTCAGTTCAGCTGAGATCCATTCTGGTGAGGACAGAGAGGTTTCCAGTTTGAGGAAACGAGATCAGCTGAGGAACTGGCAAGGTAGCTATGACTTATTCTGCTTCTGTGATCTTCCAGTATTCACCCCAATAACTGGCACCTGGTTTGTTTGTATTAATAAGACCTTTTAAGATTCCTGCTACATCTGGCACCCAACTTGTTGGGTACAAATTTGCGGAAAAAGCTACTTGCCTGTGGCCTTGCGGGCCCCAGCTCAGGCCCAAGCTACACTCGGCCGGTTGTGGTGGTGTACACCGGTAAGATTTACTGAAGGAGGCAGAGACAGGAGGATCCTGAGTTTGAGGCCAGCCTGGGAGACTTGCTAAGGAGAAGCTTCAGCTGGGGCCAAGCCACAAATGGTGGCAGAGGGACCATGGAGGCAGCAACAGCTGCTGCTTCGAGTTGCTGGCTGCTTCTCATCCTATTGGTGACTGCAGTGATGCTGCTACCTGGGATGAAGGGTTTACCAAGGCTTGTTTTGTTTGTTTGTTTGTTTGTTTTTCAAGACAGGGTTTCTCTGTGTAACTGTCCTGGAACTCACTTTATAGACCAGGCTGGCCTTGAACTCACAGAGATCCACCTGGCTCTGCCTCCCAAGTGCTGGGATTAAAGGCATGAGCCACCACAGCCCAGCTCAAGTTAATTGTTAATGGGAGAGAGAGAGAGAGAGAGAGAGAGAGAGAGAGAGAGAGAGAGAGAGAGAGAGAGAGAGAGATTAGATTCAGGATTCTCATTTAAAAAGAAAAAAGAGGATATAGAAAAAGGTAGATCATTGAATCTACTCTGAAAAAGGGAAGATATAGAAATGATAAGATAACTTTTGAGTGACAGTTCAGCTGAGATCCATTCCAGTGAGGACACAGAGGTTTCTAGTCTGAGGAAACAGGATCAGATGAGGAATTGGTGACGTGAGGTGGCTGTGGCTTGTTCTTCTTCTCTGATCTTCCAGCGTTCACCCGAATATCTGGCACTGGGTTCGTTTTTATTAATAAGATCTGTTAAGATTCCTGCTACAGAATACTGCTGTCTTTGCATCCCTTCTCACTGCAGGGATGCTGGCTTGGAGACCTGTACCATTCATTCCATCTGGCTCCTTTTTTTCTACATGGGAACACAGACAGGGGTCGTCAGGGTTCCACCTGCTGAGCCATCTCTGCTGCTTTCACTTTCCTTAACGTTTTGTTAAAGATGTTGCTGAGAGCTTTTTACAACAGAGCTTCAGCAAGATCTCCGCTAGATCAAGAGTCAATCAATCCCTCCTTCCTTCTTCGGGAAGACTGGGCTTTCAACACAACACTGAGACGGGAAGCCTTGAGCTAAGAGTTTCACTTGAATAACTGATAGTAGTAACACAGCAGCAGCATGTGGCACTGCAGCCAGGGGGCGGAGGTCGGGGTGGGACGGAATGGCAGGGCTCAGGAGTTTATCAGCTCCAGCTGTGTGTCTGACTGGACCCCAGCACAGAGCTGGAGTGCCTCCCCAAGGCTGGAGCAAGCTCTGTGCCCTCGGGCAGCACTCTGCTCAGGGGGATGAGGAAATCGGCTCACAGGGCCACCACAGGTGTGTCAGAATGACTACAGTCTGCCAAAATCCACAGGCACCTAGGCATTTGTGAAAACTTCCATAACTAAACACCAAAAAGAATGGCCTGTGTTTTATGCATGTGTAAAAATTAATGGGGGATAAAAACCCTTAGCTAAAACCATATCTCCAATTATAACCCAAATAAATTGTAAGCAGCTAGTCATATATTTTCTCTTATATAGTCCCATATCAAAGTGATGAGTAGCAAGAATGAAGGCCAGCAAGATTTTTTTGTTTTGTTTTGTTTTGTTTTCTTTTAATGGTTATTAGTTTGCTACCACAATCGGTGGGATTTCTGATGGAAAAGACAAGTCTATAGAAAGGTCGAAGTGGTCAAAATGGAGGCAGTAAGAAGTTGGTCCAAACCGGGCAATTTAATCCAGCACTTGGGAGGCAGAGGCAGGCAGATCTCTGTGAGTTCAAGGCCAGCCTGGGCTACAGAGTGAGTTCCAGGAAAAGGCGCAAAGCTACACAGAGAAACCTAGTTTCAAAAAATCAAAAAAAAAACAAAAAACAAACAAACAAACAAACAAACAAACACCAAGAAGCTGGTCCAAGGAGAAGTTTCTGGATTTCTTGTTCTATGTACATATTGCAAAATGGTCCCATCTCTGGACACTGCCCTCCATGTTCATAGCCAGTTCATAAACCCTACATCAATGAGCCAAGTGAAATACACACAGGAAACTGCAGATGATATCAAAACTCCTCTGAGGCTGGTAGGTCCCTGGAGGGTCCTGATAGCTGGGAAAAGAATCAGTCTTGTTTTCCATGAAGCGTGGAGTAGAAATGTGTGTTTGCAAAAGCTCTAGGGTATTCCAGAGTAGTAGTTCTCTGAACAGACAGAGGTAGATATTCAGAATGCTCTGAATGGTTGAGGGAATTCCCTGTCAAATCAATGACTGAAAGTAAAAGGAACGAATTCACATGGGGTCAAATAGCACATTTGTCCTTATTGACATGAACAAAGACACCATAGTAACCCTGTGAACACAATGATAATGGAAATTCTGCTTTTCTTTACAGTCATGGTTCCCAGGAGTATTTAGCCCTCTTGCCCACCAGGTAAATCACCTTGATATCTTAGAATTTCATTTCCTGAGTGGATTGGGCTATCATTCCCCCCCACTTCCAGCCAAGACCTTGGTATTTCAGGGTAATCTCCCATCTCTTTGTGAACCCCACAGCTGCCGTCCTAGAGAACAGCCCCAGAAACAGGATTTCCCACACCCAACTCTGCAGTTCCTAAGTGCATCAACCCCTCTGACACTCACAATGTTCTACTGGGTCTTAACATTGACTATGTGGAGTGTGGCCTTTGCTGAGCCCAGGACAAAGGACTCAGGAAAGCAACTGCCACTGCTCCAAGGTAGGAGAAGATTCAAGTTTGTAAGCAATCTTTCATTCTTAATGTTGTCCCTTGCCAAGGACAGAAGCCATCTGCTTTGAGTTTGTAAAAGCAAGACCACAGTGGTGTTAGATCACCAGTAATCATGTGGGGGGGGGGGAGAAAAGAGATAGGAGGAGGGAGCTGGCAAAGGGCCAAGTTGCTTCACAGACTTGTTTTAGAACTGCCTAGACGGGCAGAGAGTGGGCTCGTCCTTCCTCTGATTTGGACCAGTTTTAAGTGTCATGAGAAAAGCTGGAAAGAGGATGCAGAGTTGGAAGAAGATGATGAATGGCTGGCAGTGTCTACCCTTTCCTTCATAAAATAGCATGACCACACTCTGCTTCAAGTAAACAGTTAAAGGGGCCATTCCTGACCCATGTAAAACATTTACTTTTCTAAGAAAACTATGATTTGGATGTGAAACAATGCCCAAAGGGGCCTTGATGCTCAACCTATGGCTTGGACCTTGGGAGGCACTGAATGGAAACAGGTAGAGGTCAGCAGGTGCAGGTCCTCAGGATATTTTAAGTTTCTGGTCTTTTGTTCTCTACTACACATAACCTGATATAAACAGATGTCTAACCTCTCCCCTTGTTTTCTGTTATGTCTTGGTGTCCTGTCTGGTGAAACTTACAAGCTGTGTTTTGGTGATACATTGTGATACTGAAGCCAAAGATGCAGTACCTTAGAGACAGCATGGAGTTTTGCCTCCCTCTGCCCTTTACACATATGCCCTGACCTTGCTTCCTGGAAGCAAGCAGATTAAAGGCTTCCTACAGTTAAGCTATGATATGTTGCAAGATATTTGATTACACTGTGTAAAGATATATCACTGTGATTGGTTTAATAAAAAGTTAAGCAGCCAATAGCTAGGCAAGAGGTATGGACTGGACTTCCAGACAGATCTCTGGTATGAATAAAGGGGGGGGTTACTGGGTGCAGAGGAAGCAGGACACGCAGGAGGAGAGATAAAAGCCACGAGCCAAGTGGCAGCAGGTCAAGTAATAGCAATGGGTTAATTTAAGTTACAAGAGCTACTGGGACAAGCCTAGGCCATGGGCAGAGCTTTCATAATTAGTCTCCATGTCGTTTTTTTGTGAGCTGGCAGCCTAAAGAAAAATCCGCCTACAATGATACCTGTTTTCCACAGTTAACTTGAGTTTAGAAACCTCTTTCCCAGATAATATATTCCAACAAAGCAAGTACAATGTATGCGTCATGACATTTGTGAGAGGTTAGGATTCTGGTATCAAACAATAGGTACAAGAACTAAGAGATGTAGGACAAAAGGATCCCCAGCCGCCGGCCAGGCCATATCAGGGGTTAAGTGGAGATGGAGGAGAAGTGAGATCTCTGTCTTGAAGAGTGGGACATCAGACACATTGCGGCAGTATGACAGAGTTTCTAGGTGGTGTTGAGTCCTCATAGAGGCCTGAAGTCATGGATTTAAAGTGAGGCTGGCCAGCAGCTTGTTCATTTTCTTAGTCAATCAACCACCTGTATGTAAGGGCTGAGATATACTCCAGGTTTAGACAGGATTAGGGTTTCTTAGAATTTCAGAAGGCATTAAGAAGTTTGATCCTTAGTGGGTAGGAAGCACAGAAGTATAGGAGTGTGTGATGATAATAGGCAGGTGCAGGGGGCCTTTGGATGTGGAGGTCTGGGCTAACAGAGGACAGTTAGAATTCAGAGAACTAGAGAACATGAATGCCAAGGAACTATGTGGGGAACTTAAGATGAATCTGTTGGTTGTGATAAGAGCTAAGGATGGATAGGAGAATGAGTGGACAAGGAAGAGGTTATTGTAAGTGAGGTGAAGGTGCTGGGTGGGTTGTGCTGCTGACATCTGGGATAGCAATGGGGTAGGATGGGAAAAGGCAGCAAGTGAGCCATGTGCTAATGATTTCCAAGTGTGGTGATATTTTGTGTTGAAATGTGATATTTTATTTGTATGTTAATAAAGTTTGCCTGGAGATCAGAGGTCATAGCGAAGCCATGAACAGAAGTCAGGCTGTGGTAGCACACTCCCTTAATCCGATCACATGGCAGGCAGAGTCTGTGTGTGGTCAAGGACACAGCTAAGTGTGGTGACACGAGCCTTTAATCCCAGTACCAACCATAGAGACCTGGAGGTCTGTATAAACAGGCAGTGACAAGTAAGTCATGTGGCTGGGCTTAGAACCAATGAGAAGGCAAAACAGAAAGTCAATAAAAGCCTGGGTGACAGGAAATCATGGCATTTTGGAAGTTACAGAGCTGGAGAGGTAAGGTAGCTGTTGGCTCTCACTATTTCATTGACCTCTAAGGCTTTCACCCCTATGTTTGGCTCCATATTTCTTTTAATAAGACTGTTTAGAAATTCGTCTACATCCAAGGACTTAGCAGGATGAGGAATTCAAGCAGTGACAGTATTAACAGACTAGGTGCAGCATAAGCTATAGAGCAGCTTGCAATATCAAAGAAAATAGACATGTTATAGATATGGTGAGGGAACATGTCTCACATTTAGATTTTTTGGTATGATGTAGAAAGTCAGAGAAAACACTGCTATGGAGCTGTGTGGAGAAATGGTGTCCTCAGAGGAGACCTGGGCTTCAGTCTACTCCCAGAGGCTCAAAGGGGATGGCCTACGAGTTTGCCAATGCACTGTGTTCCAGAGAGCATGGGGTAGAGTTTGGGGTAGGGGGAGAGTTGGATAAGGGGATGCTAGTTGTCATGGGGTGCATGGGTGTGAGTGAGAGTCCATTGAGTAATGGTGGAGTTCTAGAAGGGTAAGGAGGGTCGAACTGGTATTAGTAGAAAGAGGTCAGTTCAAGTTGAGTGCATTAAATTAGGAGGTCTCTCTTTTGCTCTGGCTGAAGCGAAGAGAAGGCATTTTTTACTTAGCCTGCCTCTGCTGCATGCAGTTCCTCTGATGTCTTGTTTCTCACATCTGGTAGCCTTCCGGATCTGATGTCAGATTCTGCAGCTAGGGACAAACAAACAAAACGGTTGGGAATCAAACCGGCCCAGCAGCTTTGTTAGTGGTCTACACCAGCACCTTGAGAGAGAACTTCCTCTCTGTCGGAGGAACTGCATGCAGCAGAGGCAGGCTAAGTAAAAAGTAAGGAGGGAGAGACCAGTGTTCATTTGCTTCTGGGTACTTTAGGTAAGTTCAACTAATACTCCATGCAGAAATCATTCCTGAGACTGTGGTAGGGATGGAAGCTGGTCAGGACCTGCCATGACCATAACATCAATGGGAACTTCAGCTAGCATTATCATTTTCCAGGGTACATGTAGAGAAAGCACCCAAGAACTCTTTCCTTTCCTTGCTTCTGTCCTGCAGGAGGGTGGTCCAACAAAGACAAGATCTATCCTGCAGGGCCAACCTTCCTCATCAGAAGACACAGTTTTCCTCTTGGTCCCAGTTTTCCTATGGCCAGCACTCACAAGCTCAGGCCCAGGCTCTCTTGTGCCCTGCTCTGGCTATGCTTGAGCAGACACCTAAGGCAGCATGTGAAATAAGGGTTTGCTCTGTCTGTAGGGTCAACCTCCACATGCAGCTCCTCAAAACCCACACTGAACAGTACTGACACAAAGCTATCTCAATTTGAAGTAAAATTGCTCCCTTGGTGATAGCAGTTGCTTTTCATGTGCTCAAGGGCCTTATGTGGTCTGCAGTTACCACACTGGGTCACCTCAGAGACAGAATCAATCCGACAGAGAGGAAGTTCTCTCTCAAGGTGCTGGTGTAGACCACTAACGAAGCTGCTGGGCCGGTTTGATTCCCAACCATTTTGTTTTTTTGTTCCTAGTTGCAGAATCTGACATCAGAACCGGAAAGCTACTAGAGACAGACGGTGCAGGCCGCAGGGGCTGGGCTGAGCTGCAGGCATGGCGCAGTACAAGGGCACTATGCGGGAGGCCGGTCGGGCCATGCACCTGATCAAGAAACGGGAGAAGCAGAAGGAACAGATGGAGGTGCTGAAGCAGCGCATTGCGGAGGAGACCATCATGAAGTCAAAGGTGGACAAGAAGTTCTCAGCACACTATGATGCTGTGGAGGCCGAGCTGAAGTCCAGTACGGTGGGCCTGGTGACCCTGAATGACATGAAGGCCAAGCAGGAAGCCCTGCTGAGGGAACGGGAGATGCAACTGGCCAAGAGGGAGCAGCTGGAGCAGCGCCGGCTACAGCTGGAGATGCTGCGGGAGAAGGAGCGAAGGCGCGAGCGCAAGCGGAAGATCTCCAACCTGTCCTTCACTCTGGAAGAGGAAGATGACGGCGACCATGAGGATGGCCGCAGGGCCGAGGGCAATGAGGCCCACAATGGTGGGGCCAAGAAGAACTTGGGCAAGAACCCGGATGTGGATACCAGCTTCCTGCCCGACCGCGAGCGCGAGGAGGAGGAGAACCGGCTACGCGAGGAGCTGAGGCAGGAGTGGGAGGCGAAGCGTGAGAAGGTGAAGGGCGAGGAGGTGGAGATCACTTTCAGCTACTGGGATGGTTCGGGCCACCGGCGCACGGTACGCATGCGCAAGGGCAGCACGGTGCAGCAGTTCCTGAAGAGGGCGCTACAGGGGCTGCGCAGGGATTTCCGGGAACTGCGCGCGGCCGGCGTGGAGCAGCTCATGTACGTCAAGGAGGACCTCATCCTGCCGCACTACCACACCTTCTACGATTTCATTGTGGCCAAGGCGCGGGGCAAGAGTGGGCCACTCTTCAGCTTCGACGTGCACGACGATGTGCGGCTGCTGAGCGATGCCACGATGGAGAAAGACGAGTCGCACGCCGGCAAGGTGGTGCTGCGCAGCTGGTACGAGAAGAACAAACACATCTTCCCTGCCAGCCGCTGGGAGCCCTACGACCCCGAGAAGAAGTGGGACAGGTACACCATCCGGTGATACTGAACCCCTCTTGGGTACTCTCATATTACTGAAATTCAATAAATACAGAGGGTCCCCGTGAGTCGCATGTGATGGTTCTGTTGTTGGTGTTGTTCTTTGTATTTTTAATGTTTCTGTTGTGCTCTGTGTAATAAGGGACACTTTTTTTTTTTTTTCTAAATGGTTGTGCCCAGTAATTTGGCAGGCTGACAGACAGGGTCTGATTTTCTTTCTCAATGTTTTACTTGCTGCGGAGTTGTGAGCAAATTACTGTGCTCCGTAACTCAGTTTTTCCACCGGTACTAGGAATTAACACCCCACAAGGCCAAAGTGAGGAAAGAATATTTGTAAACACTTAGAGTTCAGTAAACGCCTGCTGTTGTTTTTGTGGACCCAGTTGCTTTACATAAAAGAATTTCTGTGACCCAGCTCTGAAATGCCAGGACTAGGGTAGACCTACTCATCACTGGTGTCAGGGTCAGTGGATGGTGGGAGGAGCCTCACAAAGCCCAGCAAATGGCCCACCTCTGGGATTCCTTAACTAAATGGTTTAGTCAAAGGCTTGGGAGGCCAGAAAGCTGGTATACAGCTTAGAAGACCAGTATCACCAATTTCCTTTCATCCAAAAGCCCCAGTAATGATTCCATGTGACACTACTATGAACCCCACCCTTGGAGTTTTTATATTTTATTCATTGTTGAGTATTGTGTTCATTTTCATTTAAAAACATCTAAAGCTGGGCGGCAGTGGTGGTGCACACCTTTAATCCCAGAACTTAGGAGGCGGCCAGCCTGGTCTACAGAGTGAGTTCCAGGACAGCCAGGACTACAAAGAGAAACCTGTCTAGAAACAAACAAACAAACAAAATCTAACATACTATGAATCACTTTTACAGAGTTTTTAGGTCACCCCTTTAATGTTAAAGACCAAGACAAGTACTTTGGGCCTCTTACTCTTTTTCTGTCACCAAGTTCTTGTGCCAGTCCAAGAACAAGCATTCTCACAACATTGGTTGGCTTGGGTGCTACTTGACTTTAGGAACACATATACACATTTCTCAATAGCCAAGTTGCATCCACAGTTTTCCTCAGGGCCAGCTAGAAGCATCAGTCTGTTTTGAAGCCCGGCACGCCTGAAGAGTTTAGGGCCTATGAAGTACTCCTGATTCAGGTCAACACATCAGTCCTCCTGAAATAGAGACCTAATCTCCAGCCCCACCCCAGACCTGCACAGTGAATGTGTCAGCAAGATCCCTGTATGACTCAAGCTTGCTGAGACTGAAGGAACCTCTGGCTGGTCAGATGTCTGCTCTCTAGTCAACACTACTCGGCTTAAGCCCTAGATCCAACAGCTGCTAATGGTCTACAGGTCTAAGCCCTGTTCTCCAGTCCTCTCATTTAAATACTAGCGCCAAACACATTCTAACTCCTGCATCTATTTCCTTGTTTTTAATTATGCGTTGAAAAGTTATATATATTTATGGGGTTCAAGGTTGTGTTGTATTTTGAATGACAATGAAAATACAGTGGGGGGGGGATGAAATTAGGCTCTTTAACTAGGCATCTCAGCTATTTTAACTTTTTGTATTGAGGACATGAAAATGTTGTTTTTAGTCAATGAAATGTATAATATCTAAACCTGTTAGGTAAATTCAACATGCTGTGCAATTGTCTTTACAGTTCAGACTCACCCCTCCTTCTGAGACTTTGACCCTCTGACCATTGTCCCATCAACTACCCTGCTCTCTTTTTCCCAAATAAAACTGTGAGAACATGGGGTATTTTATCTTCTTGTGTTTGGTTTATTGCATAATATTTTCACTTCTATTCATGCTACTGAAAATAAAGTTTCCTTCTCAGAACTGAGTGTATTCCTTTGAGTGTAGACCACATTTTCTCTCATCCCACATTCAGGTCCCCAGAAGTAACTGCTTCTTAGCAGAAATGGGAAATATACTTCTACATCCCTACATATCTGTATCCCACTGCCTTTTGTGTTGTCGGTTTTCAGGTACCAATCCTACCTTACCACATGCAGTAACCTCCCCACCCCAGTCCTTCCAAAAGTAAAGATTTCAACCAGATCAATATTCGTGTGTTCACAATAGGATCATTACAAATGCCCAATCATAATATAAAGAATATTTTTTCTGGAATCAATATTTCTTGTTTTCTATTTTGGTTGACTCCCGTGTTGTTATTGAACATGCCTCATACTTTGTCAGTTGTGTTCCTCTCTCAGTACTAGGGTCTTAGTATAGCGTTGTCAACCTAAAATTACATTCTCCAATGCTAATGGGCGTAGTTGAGAGTGACAGCAAAAGCCTTTGGTAGGTGGTGCCTTTCAAACCATGGAGGTTGGTGGTGTGCCCTCAGAGGTACAAAAGAGCAAGGGCTTTCAGAGACAATAATGAGGAGATTGCATAGATCATCTTAAGATAAAGAGAGTCTCAGGAGGGAGCTGCAGCCATATGTTAGTGGAGTCTGTGTCAGGCAAATGTTCTTTCCTCTTACATCAAACCCAGTTTCCCATCTTGAGACTGAATTAGCAAGCATGCCAACAATCTCAGCTAATTGGAAACTGATCTGCGACTTTCCCACCCACTCCCGTCCAGGGTGGGCATTCTCCATGATGAGAGAACCATCCTTCTGCTCAAGTCTGAGGATTCCCACATCTTTTTTCTATGTCTTGATTTGCTTCCTCTGCTCAATGAGGATGTTTAAGAAGTGTTGACATTGTGTTTGGCATGGCAGTGCACTCCTATAATCTTATGTCATCCAGAAGCTGAGACAGGAGGATGGCAAGCTCAAGGCCAGCCTAAGCAACTTGGGAAGAGTTTGTGTCATAGAGAGTAAAAATATTTAAAAAAGAGTCTGGGCATATAGCCCAGCGGTAGTGTTAGTGTTCTCAGGGTTCAATCCCTAGTCAAAACAAGCAGTTGTTTCTAGAGCTTAAATTGCTAAACTCGACTCCACTGTAACCTGTTACATAAATGGAAATGTGGCAGGCTGTACACCATCCTCAAGATGTGAAAGGCAAGGCCCACAGTCTTACCACTTGTGCATCAATTCCATAAAACACATTCAGCAGAAGCTCAAGTATAGAAGTCACATCAGACCTGGGAAAATCAAGAGCAACGCCCTTTGCCCCCCAACCCCCCCTACAAGCTCCCCCTAGAGGAAGGCCAGACTGACAACCTCTTTTCCTTGCCTCTTCCTCAGAATATTCACATTGCTCTGCTGAACTCTGCTTACCTGTGCAGGCCAACTACATGGGCTTCTCCTCAAAGGCAGACACCTTTTGCCCTGCTGAACCCATGCCCCATGAAGTCTTAACTCACAAGCAAGTTCCCACACCCTGTGTTTCCCACCATTAGTAGGCATCACATAATCTGTTGGCGAGGCCTCCTCTCTCTCTGTGTTCCCCTGTCAACCCTGGAAGCCAAGACTTTTCATGACATCTGCCTCCCCATGACCTCAGAAGCCAACTGGACTTCACGAGCCATTTGGATGAAGGCAACCTCTCTTCAGAATGCCTTAACATAATAAGAACCTCTTGCACCGAGACCCATGCCTTTCCAGTGGAATTCAACACTAAGATAGACAGACCAGCAGGGTCCCTTAGATTGAATCTATAGGAAAGCTGTAACTTTTTCACAGAGGTACTAATGTCCCATAAGAGTCTCAAAAGACACACACCACCCCTCCCACCCTGCTTCTGTCACCAAGCTTACTCTGTGAAGTCATATTCCTCACTCCACCACGTCGAAGATGAACTCTGTGTTCTGACTGAGACATTACATTCAAAATCCACTCTCCATGCTCGTGGAGGATCAGCCAGCTCCATTCATGGACTCTCAGAGGTTTACAAATGGCTAGTTAAGGTAGGAACCAGTATTCAGTAGATTGTAGCAGCTATTTTCATACCAAGACTGTTTTCATTACTTCCACTCCTATGCAGATCTTTTGAAACAGACTCTATGATCCCCATTCTACAAATTGGGGCCTGAAAGGCTCTAGTGATTTCTTGAAGGTTATTCAGCTAGTTTTGGCAGAACTGTGGCCTATCACTTTACTGCCTTGGTTTTTGTGCAGGGCCCTGGCTTTGGTAGTGGCTCAAACATTTTGGTAATCAAGGGTTACTCTCTAGAGCAGATGTACTGTGCGTACATCTCCCCAGTTTCCTTTTAGGATATGGGCCTGCCCCTTTACGACATTGATCATTCGAAATTGCCAGATCTCATAGCCTGAAGAAATAAAGCCGCACCCACCCCTCCCTGCAACTAACACTTCCCCTAAACTATCCCTCTTAATGAAACTCCTTTCCTCCCCCTTTAATGTCATATTCATGTTTCTCTGCTATTATGCATTACCCTTTTCTAACACCTTCCACCTCAGGGTGCCATCATGGCTCCCATGGTCATGAGGTCCATTCTTGAAGGGTGATTTTGTGTTTTCAAACCAACCCACCTACTGCCTCTTCTTCCCGAACAACCACATTATCCCTGCTACACTGTATGGCAAGAGAATGGTGAACCACCCCTCAGGCTTGCCAATGCGCTTTGTCACTGTCCTGGCCTCTACCTCTTGGGGCGTGTGTGTGTGTGTGTGTGTGTGTGTGTGTGTGTGTGTGTGTTTTGCCAGGAAAGGGAAAAGAAGAGGGAGGAGGGAACAAGACAGAGGAAGCTCTCCATTGTCTATCCCTACAAGGTGACTAATTAACCCCGTCATGAGGCCCTACCCTCATGAAGGCATCTAACCCTAAATTACCTCTCACCTCTGAATGTAAATTCATTGGGATTTAAGGCTTTAACATATACATTTGGGTATGGGACATGTTTATACTGCACTGGCTGCTGACCATGGGGATCGGGACCAGGAAGCTATGTAGTCTATTGCTGTAGAATAATCCTTTCTGTACACTGTGAAAATATATATAACTCTTGTTGGTTTAATAAAGAGCTGACTGGCCGATAGCTAGGCAAGAAGAGGTTAGGTGGGAAAGCCAAACTGAGAGGACGCTGGGGAGAAGAAGGGGCAAGTCATGAGAGTTACCAGGCAGATGCAGAGGAAGCAGAAGATGAATATGCCATGCTGAAAAAAGGTATTACCATGTGGTAGAATGTGGATAAGAAATATGGGTTAATTTAAGATGTAAGAGCTAGTTAATAAACAAGCCTAAGAGCTAGTTAGTAACAAGCCTAAGCTATAGGCCAAGCATTTAAATAAGTCTCTGTGTGGTTATTTGGGAGTGGGCTAGTGGGACAGAGAAATGCTGCCTACAGTCTATGGGTTTGATTTTAAGGGGAGAAATAGTACATTCCCACTCTTCCCTCCAAGGGAGTCAGTCAACTCTGTGTCACACTGAGTTGGGTGTGATGCTGAAGCAATAGACAACAGTGGAAGCATTTCTGCCCTTTGGAAAAGTAATGCCTAGAACAATTAGCTGCTCCCAACACATCTGGGGGAGATGACAGCTGAGGCTAAGGGGTCTGGTGGCAGGTGCCCCAGGACAGGGAGGGCGAAGCTAGACTTTCCTACCAGGCTTCCTCCAACCTTGTTCTCCATAGCCTTTGGAAAGCACTGGGGCCCCAGGTGTGCCATACACACTGTTGAAGTATTTTTGGATGCCAAGTGGAGGAGGCCCTGCACAGACAGTGCCTGAGATCCCAAATGATGACCAGTGGCATTTTCAAAGGTGTAAGAAGGGATGAGGACAAGAAGGACATAGAGTATTTTGTAAAACCGTTTTTCCATTAAAGTGAATATGTTTGTATGGAGATTGTGGGGTTTTTTTTTCTTTTGGGGAGATCTAGAAAATCTTTGAAATAAAAGCATAATCATTGTACATACTGAGCTTGTGTGTGTTGGGGGAGGGGGACTGGATCTTTGTTTGGCCACAGGGGGAAATGACTATGCTGTGAATATCCCTGCTGCCATTGGGATCTGAAGGTCTGGAACCTTAGAGCTAGTCTAGTAGTCTCATGCTACGGAATAGAAATGAGGCCCATGACAGGGAAGTGACTAGCCAAGGGTGGCAGGCCTGGTTAGCAAAGCAGCACCAATCAGATAGCTGTGATGCCAGGTTCCACCCTGTCTCAGGTACCCTGAGGTGGTATGAAGACCTCAGAATTTCCCAGAACTGTGACTGGATAAGATCTCTTTATTGGAAATAAAACGAAAGTCTCCTGTTGGTATATCCAGGAGAGGCCATTAACTAATTGGAAGATCAGCATTTGCAGAGCCCTGCCTCCACTCTCCTGGCTTCCCATTTCCTAGTTGGGTAAAGCTGTGTTCCCTCACTTTAACAATAGAAAGGTGCCTTTTGATTTCTTTTCAGCTGCTTTGGGGGAATGAATATGACAATCCAGTGCAATCAGGGAAAAACAATCCTCTCACCCAGGGGCAACACGAGGACCACCCAAGCTTAAATGTCTCCCAATGAAACCATTGGCACAAAACCTGCAATGGGCTTAAGCAGCCTGATTCAAACTGAGTTTGTGATTCCTGAGCAAGAGGATTGGAGTTTCCCACTTCCTAATAGCGGGATGGCAACAGGAAAAGATATTTCCTGTACACACATATTTTTGCCAAGAAAATGTTATAGTGTATGGTAGTAAGAAAACAGTCTCTCTCATGTTTAACTCATCTTGGAAATTTATTTCTAAAGAATCCATTACCTTCAGACCAAGTCAGACTTTACAAAAAAGACTACACACACACACACACACACACACACACACACACACACACGGATATGGATATTGGGTGTGTACACTGGAGGGTGTTACCTAGTAGGCAAGTTATAACTAATTAGCTGGGCAAGAGGAGGCAGGTGGACTTAGTCACCACTAGAGCCAACTTCCCAGAAGGCCTCCAGTCAGCCCTCTCTTGCTTTCACACCCTGATACGAGCAATAGGATTTTGATAAAATAACTTCCTGACATAGAGGACGAGGTCGTAAAAGGTACAAGCTTTGCTCTCTCCTTTGCTTGTGACCAGAAAATCCAGCTGCTGTGCTCTAAGAGCAATGAGAAAGCCTCATGGAAAGAGTCACTTGGTGAGGAACAATGAATTAAATTCATCTGCCAGCAGCCAACACAAACTGGGCCACAGTGCGGGAATCATATCCCCCCATCCCATCAGGCTTTCAGACAACTTCAGGCCAGCCAACAACCTGACTGTCTCATGGGAGGCCACAGCCATATGCAACTAACGTATCTGTATTTACAGACATACGTTTCTCATCATGATATGTACATGCCCACATGAAGTGCACAGCTCAATGATCTTTAGTCTGTTCCCAGAGCTCTGCAAACATTATTAGCACAATATAATTCCGGAACACTTTTATCACTCCCAAAACAAACTCAGTGTTGGCTGCCAGATACTCTCATCCCACCTTCCTTCCCAGCTTTAGAAAGTTGCTGTATCTGTTTCTGTAGATTTTCCTATTCTGGAAATTTCAGGTTCACGGAATTATGCAATTTGTGGTCTTTCTGTCTCATTTCTATCCTTTATCACACCTTTTCCCAAAGGCTCATCCATGTCATACTGTGCATTAATATTTCATTCCTTTTTAAGACCAAATAATATTCATCACAGAGATTTACTGTATTTTGTTTGTGCATCTGTCCTTTGGTTTTGGGTGTGGAGGTTTGAAAGAGAAATGTTCCCCCATAGACTTAGATACTTGAATATTTGCCCCCCAGTTGGTGGTGGTTTGGGAGGTTGTGGGACCTTTGGGAGTTGGAGCCTCGCTAACGGAAGTATGTCACACTGGCAGAAGAACTTTGAGAATTCATGGTCTCATCCACTTCCCACTTGGTCTAAGTTTCATGATTGGATTTAAAGATGCAAACTCTAAGCTTCTTATTCCTGCTGTTTACTGCTGGACTTTAATGATGGACAGTAATTTATTGGTGAAATTATTAAGGCTACTCCACATAGTTAAAAGGGAGGTTTATTTTGTGGGGTAACTTACAAATGAAGGGATAAGTAGGTTCTATGGTCTGGCAAAGGTATGGTGCAGTCCGGCAGTGTTCTCTAGAGAACTCTGCTCGGTCTACCTCCAGCATCCAGGGTCCAGGAACCAAAGAGATTCCTCGCATCTCCATCCTGTGTCTTCAGCGTCCTTCCTCAGCCCCGCCTTGTAGGTGTGACCGTTACTGAAGCCTCATTGGGGGTTGGAATTTCCAGGCCAAGGCTGGAATGGCTACCCACTACAGTAATTCCTTTAGAACTAATGCTGGTTAATTTTATGTCAGCTTGCCATAAACAAAAGTCATATAAGAGGAGCAAATCCTACCTGAGAAAATGCCTCCATATAATTGAGCTGTAGACACACCTGTAGAGCATTTTCTTAATTAGTGATTGATGTGGGAGGGTCCATCCCATTGTGGGTGGGGCCACTCCAGGCTGGTGGTCCTCGGTTCTATAAGAAAACAAGTTGAGCAAGCCATGGCGAGCAAACCAGTAAGCAGAACCCCTCTATGGCCTCTGCATCAGTTCCTGCCCTGATTGAGTTCCTGCCCTGACTTCCTTTGGTGATGAATTATGATGTGGAAGTGTAAGCCTGATAAACCCTGTCTTGGTCAACTTGCTTTTGGTCATAGAGTTTCATCACAGCAATAGTAACCTTAACTAGTACAGACCCTTAAGCCAAAATAAATTGCTTTTGGTCCTGCTGTTTCATTGCAGCAACAAAAAAAAGGTAACTAACACAGTCTAGGCCTTTGGGTTGTGTCCTCTCTGAGGGTTTTGTCAATGATGCTACTAAGAAACGTCTGTGTAGAAGCTTTTGTGTATGGGAGTGATTCTGATTCCTTGGGGGTTATACCTCGAAGTGGAATGGTGAGTCACACAGTAACTGTGTGTAACTTTTGAGGATGTTTTCCCAGCAATTGCACTATTTCACATTTTCAGTAACAATTATAAAGGTTTTCAGATTCTCCACCTCCTCATCATTAGAACCCATCTTTCTTGCTAAAGCTGTCTTTGTGGCGATGAAGTGGTGTTTCAATGTGGATTTTAATTTGTATTTCCATAGTTATTAATGTTAAGCATCCTTTTGTGTTTATTTACAATTCGTGTATTGTCTCTGAAGAAATTTCTTTTCCATTTCTTTTGCCCACTTTAAAAACCTTTTACTATTATAAAACAGGGAGCTCTAATTAGGGAGGTGTGAGTGAGGAAATACAAAGATGAGGGCAAATAACAGTATGGATATCTGAGAAGTCATAAGGAATCATACTATTGAGTATCTACCTAAAAATACCTATAATATACATATGTACTTTAAATGAAAATTTCCCATCTGGACTAACAATGCTCCCTCCAAGAGACAAAGACCATCTAACAAAACCCCCAATACCAGCCATGAGAAGTCCTCTTTTGAGCTGTTGGTCAAGATTGTGCAAGAGACTCCCAAAACAAAGCATTTTCCATTGCCCTTGGTTCCTCCCAGAGGTGGACGGTAAGTCCCCATTCCTGGTTATGTCATACACTTCAGTCACAGGGCCCAGAGTCCTCTGAGCTGGAACTGACCTGAAAATCTCCTCCCTGAGGACATGCATGCTTCCGAAGGAGGGAGGCAACCAACAGTCCTACCAGCCATGACACCTATGACCCACAAGAACATCAGCATGGCACAAGAACCCTAGGGGTGTAGTAGTGGCATGCACTGGTGGTAACCAACAGCTCTTTAATTGGACTTAAGACCTGCTTAATATGAAGATAACAGTGCCTGGGGTACTGGTAACCTAGCCAACTACCTAAGACTAGTTAAGTCATGGATCTTAGAAAAGAACCTACAAACACCACTTTACTTAACCAGCATAATCCCTAACTGCATTCTAAATATTTGAAGAGGATTCCAAAGCTTGGAAACTACCTTCCTCTGACAGACGTGCTGGACTGAGCAGCCTGCTTATAGTCTTCCTTCTCCGGGAGTCTGACTGGCCTGCCTCAGGATGACTTGGACAGTCTTCGAAACTTCTCAACCTCTGTTTTAGGGATAACTCAGGTTTTACAAGAAACAATTTTAAATATAGTCTTTGGTTTCCCCCACAGGGGCAGAAGCAATTCACACTACTGTATCTGATGAGTTATTTTTCTTCTGAAGCTTTCAAAATTGTCCATTTCTTGCCTGATCTCACATCACTACTCTATACTCATTTGTGGCTCTGTTTTAATCCTACTTAGAATTAATTGAGCTCTCCAGATATATAGATTAGTCCTTCTCAGTAAGTTAGAAATTTTTAGCCATTACTTAAAAACATGTTTATGTCATTTTTAAAAAAACTTTCTAGAAATTATAACTTACTCATTTGGTACACATATGCATGTATACCCATATACCACAACACATGGTGGGAATCAGAACAACTTGTGAGAGTTGGTTCTCTCCTTCCTCCAGGAAGGTCTGGAGATCAAACTCAGGCTGTCAGGCTCATTTTTGAAGTTAGCATATGAAGTATTGGGTTTTGTTATGATACATCATCATCTCACTTTGTCCTTTGTCATCCCCTCCCCAGTTCCCCCTCTCCCTGCAGCCTCCTCGTGACACCCTTCCTACCCTCCAAGTGGCAACCCTTTCTTCAGCTATCACTTTTCTTGATTTGTTTTATTTAACTATTTTGTGTGTGTGTGTGTGTGTGTGGATGTTTTCCTTGCATGTATGTCTGTGCTCCAAAAGTGTGGGGCACCTTTGAAAGTCAAAAGAGGGCACCAGATCCCCTGGGACTGGAGTTACAGCAAGTTCTGAGCCACCTTGTGGGTGCTGGGGACCAACCTGTCCTGTGGAAGAGCAGTCAGCACTCTTAACCCCTGATCCATCCTCAAATTACAACCCCTTGTTTCGTTTATTTGCTTGGTTTGGTGGGTTTTCTTTTACTTTGCTTTGTTCTGTCTTCTTTAGACAAGCTCTCACTAAAGAACCTTGACTGACCTGGAACTCACTCTGTAGACCAGGCTAGCCTCAGCTCATAAAGATCTACTTGCCTGTGTCTCCCAAGTGCTGGAACTAAAGGTATATGCTGCAGTGCCGGCCAGGCAATACTTCTTCGAACACTTTTTTTAGGGGCACACGTGACTTAGTGGACCCATGGAGGCCAGAAGACAACCTGTGGTAACCCATTCTCTTTCCTCAGGTTCCAGGAAAGGATCAAGCTCAGGTTGTCAGACATGGAGCAGGTACCCAGCCCTAAACACTTTCTTCTGCTCTGTTCTCTCCTCTCTTTCTGGTACACTCAGCAGGCATGTGTTGGTATATTCAATGCTGTCCGTAATCCCATGAGGCTCTGTTTATTATTATTCCTCTTTGCATGGTCTCTATTACTCTATCTTTACCCCTGCCTGTTTTTTGTCTTTATTTTTGTTTTTTCCCCTGCCTGCTCAGACCTGCTGTCAAGATCATTGAATTTTTCACTTCAGTCCTTATGTTTTCATTGGGTTCCAAGTTCTAGGCACTATTTACATTTTCTGTTTCATACAGCATTATCACCTCCTTCCTTTGGTTCTTCAGAAGTGGTCTCCTGTGGTTCTTTGAACATGGTTGTGGTAGCCATTCTTTGTTATACCCAACATCTGCATACTTTAGAGGTCTTTTCTACTGCTGAGTGTTTGCCTATGCCCGGGTTGCTCTTTCTGTTTCTCTGTGTGACTCCTAACTGCTGTTGAAACTGCACATTTCAGTCCTAAAGAGGCATCAGCTCTGGACCTTGATTTCCTGCCCCGGAGACTGTTGTTAGCCCACTGACAGTGTTTTCCTTGCATTTTTGAAGCTTTTTCTGCCTCTGCTCAAACACCTAGATTTTATCTTCAAGTCTGATTTCTTCTTCTTATAACAACTAATTATGAGTCTCCACTAGTCACTAGTTAGTTATTTTACCATTTTCAATCATGACCCAGGGTCACAAATCAATTCACCGTCTTCTACTGTTAAAGCCGAGCCTGGCACAGGGTGGTGTGTGGCCACTGTTGAAGCCAGCACAACTGTGTTCCTCAACACAGATTACAATGTGGGAAAGGGTGGGGATGACTCTTCCACAGCTGTGCCACCTTCGACCTCCAAACTGAGCAGGAACTAGGTCTGTATGACTGAAGGGAACTAATGCCCCTACTAATCTGTGTGGTTGGGTCCCCGGAGCTGAGGAGGGGACTGGTTGCCAAATCTACCTAAAGTAATGCTTCCACCTCAGGAATCTGTCAGAGATGGGCATATCTGCGCAAAGTCGAGCTGTTCCTCCACAAATACTTCTGTGAGGGAGTGAGGGGCTATGCTTGACGTCATCCTCGCCACATCCCTTCTGTGTTGAGATGCTAACAAGGGCTCTGGTCACCAACATTCAGGTCCCAACCCTCATGCATACACCCTATGTCCTGTAAGACTTCCACAGTTGGGAGCCCGGGGAGGTGGGACCTATCTATTCCCCCTCAATCAACTGGGATTGGCGCTTCTTTCCAGGGACTGGAGCAGGTGAAGGCAGGACCTCAGCTAGGCCCCAGCAGCTCTCTGGCACAGAGCTGAGTACTGCAGCCTTCCTCCGCCTCTCTATTTCCACAGATGTGCGCTGTGCGCATGCTTGCTCTTGTCTGCTATGAGCACTTTGATCAATCTCTAGAGAGTTCTTCTGATCTGATTTTGCTAAGTTTGATCAATATACTGATGTCTCTCTGGGGAGAGGATTTTTCCTAATCTCTTCACCCTGCCTTGTGCTTCAAGATACATTTTTTTTTAAGTTGGAAAAAAAAGTGCTGTTTGTGTGTGTATACACGTGTACGTTCCTATATAAATTCTCAGAAAGCATTATATGATGCTGTGTAAAAGAGAGCAGAGACAAACTAACACAGAATTCTTTCTCATATAAATGGCACTCAAAATATCTCTGAAAACGATGTACAGGATTCTAGAACTATTGTTTCCTCTGGGTGAAAGAATAGCGCAGCTAGGAGGCAGGAGGGGAAGACACCCTTTCCACAGTAGATCAGGTTGTGCCTAGGAGACAGGAGGGGAAAGACACCCTTTCCACAGTAGATCAGGTTGTGCCTAGGAGGCAGGAGTGGGAAAGACACCCTTTCCACAGTAGATCAGGTTGTGCCTAGGAGGCAGGAGTGGGAAGACACCCTTTCCACAGTAGATCAGGTTGTGCCTAGGAGGCAGGAGTGGGAAGACACCCTTTCCACAGAAGGTCAGGTTGTGCCTAGGAGGCGGGAGGGGAAGACACCCTTTCCACAGTAGATCAGGTTGTACCTAGGAGGCAGGAGTGGGAAAGACACCCTTTCCACAGAAGATCAGGTTGTACCTAGGAGGCAGGAGTGGGAAAGACACCCTTTCCACAGTAGATCAGGTTGTGCCTAGGAGGCAGGAGTGGGAAAGACACCCTTTCCACAGTAGATCAGGTTGTGCCTATGAGGCAGGAGTGGGAAAGACACCCTTTCCACAGTAGATCAGGTTGTACCTAGGAGGCAGGAGTGGGAAGACACCCTTTCCACAGTAGATCAGGTTGTGCCTAGGAGACAGGAGTCGGAAAGACACCCTTTCCACAGTAGATCAGGTTGTGCCTAGGAGGCAGGAGTGGGAAGACACCCTTTCCACAGAAGATCAGGTTGTACCTAGGAGGCAGGAGGGAAAGACACCCTTTCCACAGAAGATCAGGTTGTACCTAGGAGGCAGGAGGGAAAGACACCCTTTCCACAGAAGGTCAGGTTGTGCCTAGGAGGCAGGAGGGGAAGACACCCTTTCCACAGAAGATCAGGTTGTACCTAGGAGGCAGGAGGGAAAGACACCCTTTCCACAGAAGATCAGGTTGTACCTAGGAGGCAGGAGGGAAAGACACCCTTTCCACAGAAGATCAGGTTGTACCTAGGAGGCAGGAGGGGAAGACACCCTTTCCACAGTAGATCAGGTTGTACCTAGGAGGCAGGAGGGGAAGACACCCTTTCCACAGAAGATCAGGTTGTACCTAGGAGGCAAGAGTGGGAAGACACCCTTTCCACAGAAGATCTGGTTGTGCCTAGGAGGCAGGAGTCGGAAAGACACCCTTTCCACAGTAGATCAGGTTGTACCTTTTGAATTGTGAGCTAGGCAAATGTGCTGTCTATTAAAATATAAAATATACTTACAACATAAATGTTCATGAAAATTTAATCCGATTTTTTTTTAAACTGTGATGAAAGCCTGGTTTCTGAGGAAGAGATTGGAAGTTTCAAGATAAAGTATGGGTTAACCTGATTATTTTATAATAGAGAAAAATGGCTAAAATCAAACAGAACTTGACTGATGGTGTTTAGATGGAAAAGAAAGTGTTTCTGGGTATCAGGTCAAGGTCACTGTCCTCACTCTGCAAGGGGTCCTTTTTGAGGTCCTCCAACAGACCTGTATGTGCCCCAGCCACTCCCAAGGGCTCATGATAGATACTTGACTGTGGTTTCAAAGATCTAAGGGTAGAATAAACCTTTGCTCAGGTGACAGTGTCAGTACTTTAGTCCCTTCCCCCCAGAGCTCTAACCCACGTAGATTTGCAACACAGCTTCCCGGCAAATGTCAATAACTACCTGTTAAGAAAAATGGACATAGTAACCTAGGCCAAAGTCTCCCTCCAAAAGACAAAAATTTGACTCAGCCCTTAAGTTCTCTTTCTCTAAAATGTGAGAGCTGCATGCTTTCTCCCAAGTGTTGTTTTTGTATCAGGACTTCCACACTATAATAGAATGTACTATCATTAATCAATTTCTTATTTGGGGATGGATGGATACTTTCTAATTTGAAGCTACTAAAAACAAAATTGAAATGCCTACTGTAATGGAGTTTTGTTACTTACTAAGAGACAACTGAAGCTGAAATGTCTTTCAAAAGATTGCAGCAATTTAAGTTCTCACCATTTATAAAAGCATTTCTTTCTACAACACTTTTTAAAATGGTGTTGTAATGAAGATTTTATTTCATTATTGAAATTCTCTCTCTCTTTCTCTATCTCTATCTATCTATCTTTCTCTGTTTTGAAACAGGTCCTTACTGTGTAGTCCTGGCTAGCCTACAACTCACTATGTAAAACACCCTGGCCTCAAACTCACAGAGTTCTGCCTCCCAAGTGCTGGGTTAAAAGGCAATTGCTGGATTCCCCTGGATTTCAAAGGGGATGCACTATCTCTTCTCATATCTTGGACTTTATAGTTTTTCAGTGGGTTGCCTATTCAGTCTCTGTCTTTTCTGTTGTTTTGTTTATTATTTTCTTGAGTGCTTTATAGATTATTTGTTAATATTTGTTCTTTCATACTGCAACATTTCATCTGGTATTTTATTTCTATTAAATATCATAGTAAGGTATGGTGGCACATACCTGTAACCCCAGCACTTTGGAGGTACAAGAGGGGAGATCTGGAATACAATGCCAACTTTGAGTACATATTGAGCTTGAAGCCAGCATGGGCTGTTGTTGATTTTTGTTTTTTGTTTGTTTACTCTTTACTCTTTGGGGACCAGCCACCTAATTCCCAAATAAAAACACAAAGACTTATTCTTACTTATGAATGCCCAGCCTTAGCTTGGCTTGTTTCTAGCCAGCTTTTCTTAAATTATGCCATCTACCTTTTGCCTCTGAGTTTTTGTCTTTCTCTAGTCTATATACTTTTCTTTCTTTTTCACTTTGTGGCTTGTTGTGTAGCTGGGTGGCTGGCCCCTGATGTCCTCCTCTCCTTTTCCTTTTTTGCTCCTCAATCCCTCTTCCCAGATTTCTCCTCCTATTTATTCTCTCTGCCTGGAAGCCCCACCTATTTCTCTCTCCTGCCTAGCTATTAGCTGTTCAGTTCTTTCTTAGACCAATTAGGTGTGTTTAGGCAGGCAAAGTAACACAGCTTCATAGAGTTAAACAAATGCAACATAAAAGAATGCAACACACCTTTCCATCATTAAACAAATGTTCCACAATGTAAACAAATGCAATATATCTTCAACTAATATTCCATAACATTGGCCCACATAAGAGTCTATCTGAAAATAAAGATTAAAAAAGAGTGGGGCATTGTTTATCGTTTATTTATTTTTTTTTGCACTGAAGTTTTTTCATCTCTACCATTTGTTCATCATTTCATGCTTCCAGTAGCATCTTGAAGCATCCTAACAATGTTCGTCACTGTAACATGTTATTGTCATTGATGGTTCCTTGTTCCAAGCTTACAAGCTATTTTCAAGTGTACATATCTCTGCCATAAGCTTAGCACCTGTCTCACACATTTTCTTTCCATCTGACTGACTGCCTGTATCTCTGGCTACCAGAAGTCTTCCATCCTGTGCTCAAAGATCCTTGACCTCCTATCACTGACAACCTTGGTTTCCTCTTCACTTTCCTTATACAATAGACCACCTGTAGCTTAGAGATCAGCACCATTTGTCTCACTGTACCTTTAAGATGTCCAATTCCAAATCCTCTCTGCCTTCTTAAGCTCCACTTCTCTTTACCCTGTAACTTTCACTTCCCACTCAGCAAAGTCTCATCTGATGGCTCCTCCCTACTGCTTTTTCTGGTTCCGCAGATCCTAGGTCCTGACATGCCTTTCCACTGCTCTTCTCTCTGCTCCCTGGGAGCCTTCCTTTTACCTTGGAAACCACCCGGTCCAGAGAAGCACCACAACTTTGGTGTCATACAGCAAAGTGACCAAGGACATGGGTTCAAGGCATGGCTATCTATCTGAACATTTTGGTTCTTCCATGGACCAGCTAAGAAACCTTGGGAAAGGGTACTTATTCTCCCTGAATACTAAAAGACAGTAGGGTGTACCAGCATGATAACCTCTAACACTATGTTGCTATGAGAAGTGTGGTTTCTTTTTAATTGAAGCTATCTATTAGTAAGCTAAGAGTCTCCACGTTAACATAAACTCAGATACACAAACATGGTTAAGGTGATCCTTATTAATAACAACAGGTATTCTCATCACTTAAGAAATGCCAAGGGTTTTGTGAGCTCTGCACCATGAGCTGGAGACAAAAACCAAACACAGAGATGGTCCTGAAATACAATGGTTCAGCTTCAGATGTTGAATCTGCTATGCATTCAGTAGATACATGGTCAATACATACCCTGCTTGGACATTCTTTCCATGCTAGCAGAATGAGCTCCACTTTCTATGTGTCTCAAACAAGCTATGTCTGGACTGGGGTGAACAGAGATTAGCTGGATTTTCTACTGATGATATTTTCCCTTTGCAGTTTGTTTGTCAGGACTTAATGCCATCCTAAATGCCCTTTTGTATATCTCTCCACCACCTAGACCAGTAGTATTCAAACTTCTTTAGCCATTATCTTCTTTAGGTGGGAGGTAAATATGTTTTACCTCCTGAGTGCATGTATACCACCCACAGATACACATGTATTTTCATACATATAACTAGACAAAAAGCTGTAGATAATGGCACTCCACATCACTATATGCAATGACTGGTGTTTTCAATTCATTCTTATTGTGAGAAACTCTTTTTTTCTATCAAAGGTAGCTGGACAGAGGCCCTCCCCTTTTTCCTTTGTACCAATTAGCCATCCATGTCATATTGTGAAGTTGAGCTCCCATCGATGAGATGAGACATAGTCAATATCTACATTAGGGATAAAAGACAGATGCCAATTTGGTGAAAGGGTATGCCAGCACAGTTTGGGTCCTGGTGCACCCTTTCTCCAGAAAGAGAAACCACCTTGCTGAATTACTTTTGCTTTGTTCTTTAAGAGCAAAAGTTAATCTGTAAGCCCCACTTGCCCACTTGCCCAAGGACAGATAACTTCCTGAAATGCTGGGAGGTATGGTTCTTAGGAAATAACAAGCCACATGCTTTCGCTCCCCTACAGAAGTTTATTTGCACCAGATGAGCTTGATTGGATGTATGTGGAGGTGCATAAGCAGGAAATATGCCAAGATATTTGTTTGCCCCTGATTGGACCTGATGGGAAATATGGTGGCCTTATAGTTGTGCCCTTTGAAGTCTCTGCAAAATGTAACTTATGGCCATTTCCTGGGAACTCTGAAATGGACCTGGCCAGAGTCCATCAACCTGGCAAGTATTAAATTAATGCTTGCTTCAAATTTGGCTCTGAATTGTGGAGCTGGTTTTTCTCTTGTGATTCTCAGGTTAAACAGTTCCTGTGTTCCTTTGTGCTGTACCAAGACTATTCATTACAAATACATTCATTCCCATTCCATTTCTAGACATTTGAAATGCTAGTTTTAGCCCATGACACAGATTTCCTGATCCATTAATGTGTCCTAGCCACAGTTCGGAAAAGGCTATGTTTTCAGTAGCCAAGATCCATTTTGCCTTTTAGTTGACAGATACAAAAAAAGAGCCTTTTGCATAGGAAAGCTGACTGCAGGTGTCCCATGACTCTGGCATCTCCAACATCTTGGGGTCTCCAAGGTAATCCAGGCTTCAACTTCACAGCTCCACACAATAGCCTCTCTAGGCCTCCATTCAGGGACACCCTGACACATGCCTGGCAGGAGCAGTTGTCCTTGGGCACAGGGGCAGATTCTATAATCCAGTTCTTCTATCCTTAATTCTAAACCCAGAACCACGTGGCCTATGCTGCCAAGTTAGTTCTGTTGCTTGCTGGGCTGGAACATGGCCTCCCTTTTAAGCATCTTCCCCAGCTTTCTGCCTTCCACTGCCTAAGCTTGACTGTCCTTGAATTTGCTCTGTAGACCAGGCTGGCCTCAAACTCAGAGATCCACCTGCCTCTTTGCCTTCCCAGAGCTGGAATGAAAGGCATGCACCACCACACCCAGCTCTAAGCTTTACTTTAATTCCTTTTCACAATTTGGAAACTTAGCTGGGTGGGATCTTGCCCTGAGGTCACCATCCCATTTATTCCATTTCTTAATCCATTTTTCTCCTTGAACACAGGACTCAACTCCATTCTACTTTCTGGTGTTCTTTTTCTCCTCAAAATTTACGTTTTGTAATTTACCCTGCTTAGCTTGCTCTTATTCATTATAAATCTTCATTAGTTACCACTAATAACCACACAACAGAGTCTCTACTAGTCTGTTTTGAGATTTCCTCTGCCAACAGAATTAATCCCAAACTCTTCACTTTAGCTTCAGGCAGACTGTTCGGACAAAGGCAAAAGGCAACGACTTTCTTGAACAAAATATCACAGAAATGATCTCTAGGCTACACATAAAATGTTTCTCCTCTGAAACTCCTTGAGTGAGCCCTGCCCCATAGTTCAAATAATTCTTAGCCTCACTGTCTTCCATGCTCCTGCTAGTATGGCCCATGCCTTAGTTAGGGTTTCTATATTAGTTAGGGTTTCTATTGCTATAAAGAGACACCATGACCATGGAAACTCTTATAAAGAAAACATCTAATTGAGGTAGTGGCTTATAGTTCAGAGGTTCAGTCCATTATCATCATGGTGGGAACATGACGGCATGCAAGCAGACATGATGCTGTCTACATCTTGATCAGAAAGCAACAGGAAGTGGACTGTAACACTAAATGAAGCTTAAACATAGCAAACCTCAAAGCCCACCCCCACAATGACACACTTCCTCCAACAAGGTCATACCTACTCCAACAAGGCCACACCTCCTAATAGTGTCACTCCATATATGTTTACAGGGGCCAATTACATTCAATTACATATAATCACAACCAGTATTGTTTGTCTCACACTGAGATACTCCAATGGACCTCTCTCTGCTAACTGAGGTGCTACGACATGACCAATAAATGTCAGTGTATTCAGTATCTACACTGGACACAAGCATGATTCATATCCCATGGGGACATAACAGATGGTGAGAGATTTCTTGACACTACTCACAATAATGTGACATTTAAAACTTACTGACTTTTTACTCTTGAAGTCTTCCATTTAACGTTTTCAGGCCACAGTTAACAAGAGCAATTAAAACCTTAGGATGTGATATTGTAGACAAGGGTGACTGTTATGTGTCCCTTTCAAACAATCCTTACAAAACTACAAAGTCATGTTTTCTAGGTCATCTCTCTCTCTCTCTCTCTCTCTCTCTCTCTCTCTTGGTTTTTTGAGACAGGGTTTCTCTGTAGCTTTGGAGCCTGTCCTGGATTAGCTCTGTAGACTAGGCTGGCCTCGAACTCACAGAGATCCACCTGCCTCTGCCTCCCAAGTGCTGGGATTACAGGTGTGCACCACCACTGCCCAGCTTCTAGGTCATCTCTTATTTGGGGGACCCTAAAATGATACCCAGAGACACTCTTAGGCTCACATCTGCCCTCATATTTTTCTTGTCCCTCAACCCCTAGAAAGAGAAAGAGAGAGAGAGAAGAGAGCTTTGAGTCCAGGACTAGTCTTGAGAGAGCCAAGTCCATAGAATTTGGTTGTCTCACCAAGTGGTTGATGTTCAGAAACTGATGAGTTGGCCACTCATCAGCTGACCAGAAGGTTACTGGACAGAAGAAGACAGGCTACAAAGAAAAGGGTCCTGCGCTACACCAAAAAGGAAATCCTGCAGCCTCATTCTGCTGTTCCTGGGAGGATGATGAGGGCTTTGTTCTTAAGAGATGCAGAGGCTGGCCCTGTGAATGCAACAGATGTTCTTTGTTATTATGCAGCACATTTCCTCCTTCTTCCCTGGGTGAGACTGCTGTGGCATCACCTCACTTGTCCTAATGGTCCATGTCTAACATCTGTGTGTTTACAAATGGGGCATGCTCATTTGTGGGCTGATGGAGCTTGAATAACATCAGGACAGGACTTGCTGCCCACACAGGAAGAAGAGAAGCTGGGCACAGCTGGGGTGCAAAGTAGGCCAGTTCACAGAGCACAGGAAGTTATCAAAGCAATGAGAAACTAGAGGCAAAGTTCTAACCAGCTGTCCCAGAAGATGGTCTAACCTGTTCCCTTTTGCCTTCTCTAGAGTTTTTACATACTTTAAACTAGATATTTACAGAGTTTTATTTTGCAGTTTGTAAATGTAACACTTCTTACGGAGAATTTTTCAAATCCAGAGTTGGAAGGGTCACTCATGGACTATTAATCAGGAAGCATGCACTATCATTTTGACAGTCTTTCCTTCTAGCCATTTTGATCATGGATGCCTGTGTATGTGATATATATTTTTGTCATTAAACTATATATACAATTTTGTAATTTTTAAAAAATGTATCACTCTTCTGATATATTCATCTGTAAATCCCTTCCCACTTTTCTATCACTCCAACATGTTGGAATACCTAAACAGCCTGAATGATAGCTCCACATACAGACGGCTTTGCCCACACCTTCCTACCTTGAGGCAACCTTCCAATAGAAAGAAATCAAGGTGCTAAGATCTTCCAGCACCTTTTCATGTCTCAGGTTTTCTGGGCCAGACAAGGTAGTCCAAGAAAAGCCTTCCTATATTCCCATGGAAGCAGTTCAACTGAGGACCTGAAACAATCTCAAAGGCCTGTGTGCAGTGGCCTCACCTTGTGCTCTTAAAATTGGGGCTACTAGATAGAAACCGAGGAAATGATAAAGACATCCTGGATTGTAGTGATATTGTGTTCCCCAATATATTGTGCACCTTAATAAACTTACCTGGGGTCAGAGAACAGAACAGCCATAAATAGACATAGAGGCCAGAAAATGGTGGCACATATGCCTTTAATCCTAGCATTCCAGAGGCAGAGATCCATCTGGATCTCTGTGAGTTCAAAGCCACACTGGAAACAGCCAGGCATGGTGACACATACCTTTAATCCCAGGAAGTGATGGCAGGAAGCAGAAAAGTATATAAGGTGTGAGGACCAGGAACTAGGCCTTTGTTAAGCTTTTATGCTTTTAGCAGCAGTTCAGCTGAAATCCATTCAGATGAGGACACAGAGGCTTCCAGTTTGAGGAAAGATCAGCTGAGGAATTGGCGAGGAGAGTCTCTGTGGCTGGTTCTGTTTCTCTGATCTTCCAGCATTCACCCTAATACCTGTCCCCGAGTTTTTTGTTTTTGGTTTTTTGGTTTGTTTGGTTTTTTTTTTTTTTTTAAATAAGACCTTTTAAGATTCATGCTACACTGGATCCTGTCATCAAAAGGAACCTCACTGCAGGGACCGCACTAGAAGAGAGACCCTTCTTCAGAGAGGAAAAGGCTTGGGTGTCTAGTGGTTAAGTATCTGTCCATAGGATGCTACTTGATCAGATGAGAGCCTTACATGCTTAGACAGGATTCCTTCCCAGAGCAGAGTCCCCCAAGAGTTTATGTTTCCCTGCAAGTGTGAAACATGATGGGATAAAAACTTTTCTGTATCCTGGGTCTCACTTACAAGGCCCCTACTTAGAAGTGCTAGCAATGGAGCCAAGAAACTGCCAACATCGACGCTCCATGGGTAGAAAGAAAGGCTTATTGTGGATCAAACTACCAAGGCCCTCTCTTGGGGTAGGGAGTGAGAGAGGAGAAAAATGGTAGAAAAATAAGCAGATTGTATATGACAGTCAGCAGGGTGGGGATCTGAGCTGACAAAGGCTGATAAGGGGCCCTGAACTAGGAGCCCTTGCCTGAAGTAGTTGACCTTTGGGGCAAGGTTATGTAGAGGAGATTGCTGGAGGACTGAGGGTAGTTCTTGGTGAACAGAAACCTGCCTTTAGGTTTGTTTAACTGTCCTTCTATTTAGGGCAATTTTTTTTTTGGGGGGGGTGTCTTTGGACCTAACAAGAAGCTCAGCCAGCATGCAGTCTACAAGCTCCAGACTTAAGAAACACATTGGTCAGGGTCCATGTTATCACTGATTTTTAGAGAAGATTTTCAAGACAGTGAACTGCTGGGTTTATTTAGCATATAAAGCCACCAATAAAATCATGTGCTGTCAGCTGTGAAATGTCAGTATTAGAAAGAATTACTTTGTCCCTCAAAACCTACTAGCCTTTGCATAGTCATTTCCCTCCAGGGCCCTCCCTCTGCTGGCTTAACTGGGCCAGATGGGTCACTGTGATCTGTGTTGTTCAGAAGTGATTGCAATCTCCACCAGTGTTGCCTTAAGACTGAAAGCACAGGAAGCCAACAGTAACCGTGATTTCCATTTTCAGCAGGTAGTCAAAAAGCAGGAAACAAAATCAAACTGCTCTCATTGTATTCGGGATAAAAATGTATGGTTGTGTTCCCTCTCTCGATGTTTTCATATCATTCCACACTGAGAATTTCTGTTGTAAATCAGATCTTTGAAAAAAGGCACCAAAATACAGTGTGTAGGGCCTGGATGTCTCATGTGAAGCTGATACTGTTTGGATCTGTGTGGTCTCCATAGCCTCGTGATTTGAATGCTTGTTCTCTGGTGCCTTTAGGAGGAAGAGCCTTGTTGGAGGAAATAGATCAGTAGGCAGAGGCCTTTGAAGGCTTTAGCTGCTTCTCATTCCAGCCTGTTTTCCCTTTGATTCTTGGTTAGCCATGGTGGAGGGTCCTCCTCCATCCCTCCTCACCACCACATCTTGCCCTCCATGATGGAAATGAATCTTCTGAAACCCTGAGCTGAAATAAGTTCTTTGTCCTTTCAAAGGAGCTTGTAGACTGCATGCTGGCCGAGCTTCTTGTTAGGTCCAAAGGTTTCTCTGAGGTACTTTGGTCACAGAGATGCTTTAGTAACTATGGAGAAACCGATGCTGACTGAATGATGAACTGGCTCTTGAAGCTTAGTGAACTTGAGTCCCAGGGAAACGCCTCAAAATTGGTGATCCTACCAGATCCCCACTCTGGGACACAGTTCAGGCCTGCACGTGTGTGAGGTCCAGTCTCTGGGAAACACTGTTTCTAGTTAGTCTTGGTGAAGAGAAAAAAAATGATGAACAGGTGGAGGCAGAAAATATAGAACCCAAAGAGAGAAATCTAGCAATAGCTAGAGGTGTGTGGGGAGAGAGGGGTGACACTGGATGTCTGTCCTTCAAGTTTTAAAGAATGGAAGGGTCTGTGGGCACGTGCTGAGATGAGAGAGCTGCTCCATCTTCTTACCCAAACAGTGCAGCAGGAAGAGTGCATATAGTCTGTGTATTTATTACTCTGTAAATTTATATTTTCTTTCCAGAAAACAGAGATAAGGGGGGGGGGGTGTCACTCCTAGTTCCACCACAGAGAATTGGGTCTGTTACCTCTTAACACTTTGAAGCAGATGATTGGCTGATAGCAGTATTGAGACTGGCACCCAGAGCCTTTCATTTGCTAGGCAAGAATGCTATATCACCAGCGCGCTCTTCACTTGTTACTTTGGGACAGGATCTCACAAAATTGGCCAGTCTATCCTTGAACTCACTCTATAGCCTAGGCTGGTCTTGAACTTTCAATTATGCTGCCTCAACCTCCAAAGTATCTGTGACTACTTACAGCCTGAATCTAGCCTTGGGCCTGGCTGGCTGTGGATGATAACTACCAGTTGTGGTGGAGTCCTGTGACTTATAAGATATTTACTGGCATTCTGAGCTTCTGCCTATCAATGTTAGTCACACTCAAAGCTCAGTTGGAAGCAAAAATACCATCAGGTATTACCAAATGGGGGCAAAATCTTAGTTAAGACACACTCCCTTAGAAACCTGGGCTTCCCTCCCCCACCAGGGCTGCCCCCCCTCCCTCCTAATAAAGCTCTAAAATCTAAAAAAAAGAAAAGAAAAGAAAGAAAAAGAAAAAAAAAAAAGAAAGAAACCTGGGCTTGTTAGCTCAAGGGAAGAATTGGCTACCAAGTCATGTGATATTCACACAGTGATGCAGAGGTATCACATAAAGAGAAGCTGGTGGCCCTAGACAAGGATAAATACCAATTTGCTGTCTTTGTGAATGGATAAGCTAGATCCTTCTGCCCTATCTCTAGGTGATGGTGTGCTATTTCAAAACCAACTGCAAATTTCATGAAAGACCCCAAGCTGGGACCACCCAGGAAGAATGCTCTCAATTTCCTAGTCCATGAAAACTGAGGAGAAATTAATTATTTTGCTTTAAAAGCCACTGGATTAAAAGAGGTTGGGTTAATTGATTTCATTGTTGTGTAATAAACTGTCATCAAGTTCCTCGGACAATATTCAATATTCATCTGTTTATTCTGTGATCACTAAGCATTTTCTTACGTTACAACTAACCAAGTCTGAATGTTTTTCACACATATTTGTACCTCTCACCAACAAAGATGCTCAGTCCACCTGCCTCTGTATTTCAGAAATTTCACATCAGCTGATTTAACCAACCAAGCATCCAAAATACTCCCCACTCCAAGTCTTTTCGTCTGTTCTCAACAGGTGCAGATATTTTCTTGACACTATTCCCTAAAGGTTACAATGAGACAACTGAATTGTGCATTGGAAGTCACCCAGGGGTCACTTCAAGCATGTGGAAGGTGTGTGTGCAATCAAGGCAAACACTATGCCATTGTATGTAAGGAACTTGAAAATCTTTGGATTTGGACAACCTCGAGGGAACCTTGGAGTCAGTCCACTGCAGGAACCAAAAGACGAGTGTGTTATCCTTCTTGATATTGAGTCTATTGCAGCCAAGATGAAAAGCTTGTTTCTGCCTTTGACAGTATTTCTCCAGGGTCTGAGTCCAAAGAAAAATTAAGGTCACCATGATTGCTCACTTATTACATAAAATTATCTTGTAGAATGAAATTATCTGCAACCTTTCCATTTGTGGATAGGCAATGTAGTTAGGTCCCTGAGGTGTGGGATGAGAGGAGACACTGATCCAAAGTGAATCTCCACAGTCGCGTTCTGATTTGCAGGAACCGAAACAATGGCATACTGACTTCTAGAAAGCACCCCTCTCTCCTTGACAAGCTCACAGACAACTAGTGAGACATTTTGGAGGAGTATGAGCTCTGTTCAGCCACATATCATGACTGAGAAATTATAACACCTAGTGAATTATGCTAATTCAGAATAATTATATATATGTGTGTCGGACCTGTCTCCACAGGTTTCAAAGGTGTGCATGTAACTTACCATTTATAAAACTAAACCAAAATGCTTTTCATGTCAGCAGGCTGTATCAGCTGCTTCTGCAGTGAGCCATGTGTTAAAATGGAAAAATCAAATTTGTAGCTGGCAAGGCAGCTAATCTGAGACCACCACTGTGGCCCCTCCCATTCCTTGGCATTGCTTAATAGGGCTGGTTTGTACCTTTACATGGTCCTAAGGAAACTCAGATGTCCATTAACATATCAAAGCACACCACAGCTGGCCTCCAGGCTCTCTGGGCTCTTCCACCCTGCCAGCTACCCTAACTGCCTCCGGCTCATGGGCTTCCCTTGCCCCAGGTTCTATTCTTACCTGCAACCCTGCCATTTCAGCCATTCATTCACTCTCTTGTCCCTCTCTCTTGGTTCTCTTCAACTCCCCTCTCTTCACTTCTCTCTGTGTCTCTGTCTCCCTCTCTGTCTCTGTCTCTCTCTCTTCCCTTCTTCTCTCATTCCCCTCTCCCCCTTTCATGGCCATGTTTAGTCCTCTATTTTCTCTCCCTGCTCTGGACTCTTCCAGAGGCCTCTGGCTGTTCTCCTCCTCATATCTACAATAAAAACCTTCCCCTCACCCATACCTTGGAGCAGTCACTTCCTTGATTTATATACGTGGTGCTGAAACCCCCACTTGACACATCTAATGCTAGCTCCCCCATTCCACCCCCCAAACACACACTTTATACAGGAAGGTAGTTAGGAGTTTTGGGTTTTGTTGTGTGATATTTCACCGGGGCACAGTGCCCTGTATTTCCCTTCATTGGCAACCATGAGCCATGACAATTGCTTTGGTTTTTAACATTGTCAATAAAAATGTATTATTATATTTTTTTTTGCTATTGCCAACAAATGCATATTTGATCCCATTAGCAAACTGTATGCTGGTTTCAGAATTTCTAAATCCAGTTATCTAGTTTTATAAATGTAAATGCCCTGCCAGTGAATTCTGAAAGTTGATATGGGGAGAGAAAACTGGAAACTAGGGGTCAAAGAACAATAGATTTTTGTTTCCTTGGTTTGCTTTAATGTTCTGCAGCCAACAGACTGCCTTGGGCAATCATCTGAGGCCAATAAGAAAAGCTCCCTTAGACTGTCCTAGAAAGAGCAAGGCACACTGCCAGCTCCTTTTGTTTGTTTATACTGTCAATGAGCAGTCTCTATCAAAGTGATAAAGAATTTTAAAAAGCTTTATTGAGAGCCTTCGGGATTGCAGTTTGGCAGATTCAGGTTTAGGCAAAGCTCAAAGTAAGTGTGTTCCAAAGAGGAGGATAAAGGGTTTGGGTTTAAGAAAGACACCTAAGGCGTCAATTCAGAGAAACATCAAATCCATGAGTCCACAGCCCATCAGTGAGCTCGGGCTTGAGCTGCAGGCAGCTCCAGGGGAAGTGGAGTGTTAGGATGATTTGTGTGCACATGCACACACACACAGAGTGATTCCATCTTGAGTAGAATTTCCCATGACTTCATAGCATCCTCCCACTTGGTCTTTACGAAGGGAATAGGTGTTATTCTCACATTTCAGAAGAGGAAATTGAGTTATTCACAGATTTAGAAACTTCAGATTTCTAAGCATCTGAAGCCGGATTAACCTTAGGCTCGCCACATTGCTAACTGCTATGTTTAACCAAGTAGAAGGCATTCTTGCTTGTGTTCATTAGAGCTCTGGGCATCACAAAACAGCTCTGGCCAAGACAAGCAAAGAGGAATTTATTGAAAGGCAAAGGGGTGGGTGGGGATCATGGAGGATAACCATACAGCTGACAGAATCAATAGAAGATGGATAGACGGAGCTCAGGAGCTGACACAAGTCCAGAGAAGAGCAGAAATCCTAAGACAAGCAGCTGGCTCCCACCAGGGCCAGGCAGCCAGGCTTAGCCTTTGCTTCTAAAAATGACCCCCGGCCCCAGCCTTCCTCGGGGCCAGAGTCCAGAAGACACATTAGAATTATCACGCTTGTTCCTGTGGACACTTCAGTAAGAAGACCATTAAACCCTTTCTGTTTCTATACTGGGAGAGAGGCCCCTGGATTTTCCCTCTCCCTCCCACAGCACAGGGTAACTGAAATCATGAATGCCAAGTAGTAGAAGGTGTCAAATGTCACCAAATTCTAGCAGCCTGTCTTATGAAAAGTTGTGGAACTGAACTGCAGTATGACAGTGCAGACCTCACCCACCTCCCACAAACTCCACCAAGGGCTTGAGGCTTAATCCCAATTGTTAACTTGATGGGTTTAGAACAGCCATGGAAATATGCCTTGGGGCGTGTCTGGGGGTGGTTTCTAGACTGAGATGAGAAGGCCCATGTTAAATATGGGTGACACCATTCCCTGGGCTAGCAACCTAGACTGAATAAAAGGGAAAATGTGTAGGCCAGCAGGGGGCGCTGGAGGGGGCGCTCTTTGAAGAAAATCTCTGGCTGCAGGAGCCTGAAAACCTGAGGTACATCCTAGATCCCAAAGTGAGAGGAAGGAATCACATCATAACTGCATGCACACAAATACACATATATTAATAATAGATCAAAAAAATTAAAGGAGAAATTGAGCTGAGTACGATCACCTCCCTGCTTCTCCCTCACTCCCTCTTCAAGGAGGCAATGTGACCCCCTGCCTCCCACTCCAGTCACTAAGCATTCTCTGCCATGACTGGACTACCTCCCTTTGAAATGTGAACCCAAAGCACCCTTCCCCCCTTAAGTCGCTTCTTGTTTGGTATTGTGCCGCAGTAATAACAAAAGAAACTAATATATATGTCCTCTAGAGTCTAGTATGAGCAAATGTCCCAATAGATAGGTTGGGTTTTTTTTTTTTTTCAAGATTTTGTTGTTTATTTATATATATGAGTGCTATATCTGTGTGCACAACTTTATGCCAGAAGACAGCATCAAATCCCACTGGACATGACTATGAGCCACCATGTGGTTTCTGGGAGTTGAACTCAGGACCTCTGGAAGAGCAGGCAGTGCTCTTAACCACTGAGTCATCTCTCCAGCTCCATAGTTTTTTGTTTGTTTGTTTGTTTGTTTTTTGGTTTTTCGAGACAGGGTTTCTCTGTAGCTTTAGAGTCTGTCCTGGACTAGCTCTGTCCTCGAACTCACAGAGATCTGCCTGCCTCTGCCTCCCAAGTGCTGGGATTACAGGCATGCCACCACTGCCCGGCTTAGATATATTTTTTGAATATCACATAACTCTGAACAAATCAGACAGACTGAACCCTTCACAAGCTTAAAATATATAATTAGAAATAGGAAATTCCCTAGTGTACCTGAACAGTGTTATAACCCAGTGGCACTGGAAAGCACATTTAACCAAGCTGGGCATCATCTTATTGGGCCACTCTTACCTTCACAAAAGTCAGTAGTCATAAATTCCCTCCCCACTTTTTAAAGCAAGAACTAAGCTCTATTCTTTCCTTTTCTGGGCCATCAGTGGCAGTTCTCAACTTCCTGTTGTTATTGGAATGTATTGTTCTCAGTCTTCCTGAGGTTGGGAATCTCTATCAAATAGAGCTTTGGGTTCATTTGGGGGTGGAAAGCTCTGTGTGTTCAAGTTTGTCTCAATTACCACAATTACCACAAAAAATACACATACTTCCATGTCATGTCCCACTCAGGGGTTGAAGCTGAGTGTCTTGCCCTTAGCCCTCTGCAGATGGACACTGCTTCCTCAGACATGGGCTTGGCATAAAGCCCCCATTGTCTTGCATACTAGGCAAGTTCACCACCACCACCCCCATCCCCTTCCAAAGGGGCCTACCTGTCCAACATTTTGTACAGCAGTATTCTGAATGCCCACTCACCCACAGACCTTCCAGAGGACTGATTAGCAATGACCTCTAGGCAGTGTAGTCTAGAGTACTACAAAATGTCTTCCCTTCCCAGATATTTTCCTTGCACATGCCAAAGTCAGCCATCTTTATGTGTCCCACAGAATCCAGCACCACTATCAAATACTGCCTGGTTTGCAGTGTGAAAAATATCATGAGAACGCTGCCAACTGCCAACCTATTGAACATGGTAGATGAGGCCACGCCATCCACACACTCTGTTACTATGTACTGGTTGGTCTTCAAGGCAAACAGGAAGTAGTGAGGGCTCATATTTCCCTTTTTTTTTTTTAAAAAAAAAGATGTAACTATAGTTCCCCACCAATATAAAATATTTTAAAGCAGTTAATGCATATCCTCACCATATTTTTCATATTGCCTCTAATTTCTCTGGAATACTGATATTTAGTATAGTTATAATGAGTGTGTAAAGAGCTTTTATATATTCTTCCATAAGATGTCATGCCATCTTATATCTCAAAACAGACTTCAGAATCACAAGTTTAATCCTAGCATAATAGTCCATGGTCTTGATGTATCCTACTTTACTAAACCACCTTACTGTTCAACATCTGGTTTGAATGCACGTAAGTTTCAACAGATTCAATTTCCAAGACATTAGGATACTGTCAAAGGCTTCTGGAAGTGATTTTAACATTAAAGTGCATCTGTTTATGGCTCTGTAGTAAATCAGCTCTAAAGAAAGACTGCTTCTGAAGTGGATGGCTCCAGGGCATGACACACATTAACAGTTTCAGGCAAATCAGGGGGATACGTGAAATCCAACAGAATGATATATATTAGGTGTAGGTGAGAAGAAAATGGCTAACTAAGCAAAGAAACACAAAACATTGTGTTTAGTTTGAGTATGAATGAACCAGATCCATTGCTATAGTTTGAGTATGAAATGCCTCCCCCCAACACACCAGACTCATGTGTTTGCTTGGTTCCCAACTGGTGGATGAGTTTTGGGAGGTGAAGAAAACTTCAGGAACTAGAGGAAGTGGGTCACTGGAGTCAGATATCTGGAAAAATATTAACCCTGACCACTTCCTGTGGTTTGCTGTTTCCTGGCAGTCATGAAGAGACTAGTTCTCTTCTGCTGCATGCTCTCACTGACAGAATATCCTACCAGAGGCACTGGGACCAAATAACCATGAACTGAAGATTCTAAAACTATGAGTCAGAATAAAACTTTCTTCTCTTGAGTTGCTTTTCTCAGAAATCTTGTCAGAGCAGCAGCATAACTAATGTGTACATGATGCAGTCATCTTAATCCCATTACAACTAATGTAAAATGTTCATACTGTGGAAGATGAAGACTCTGATGAGTTCATATCTAATCTTGAAATATCATGTTGGTGAAGGATCACATCTTCCACATCCTATAGCCCCTATACCAAAGCTCCCCTTCTCAGCTTAGATGCAGGATTATTTCAAGTTCACCTTCCCAGATTTGAGCGATGATGACCACAGAGTGGAGTGAGTGAAGATGCCTTACAGAAGAACAGAAAAGGAGAAAAACTAGTGTTGGAGGGTATTTTTTTAGTTACAGGGGAAATTAAAGGGATACAAAATGCTGTGGATGCCTGGGTTAGATGCTCTCTGAAGAATCTAGCTGCATCTTCAGGGATGAAGCAGCCCTCTGCTGTGGATATCACTCTGTATAAATAAAATGCTGATTGGTCAGTAGCCAGGCAGGAAGTATAGGCAGGACAAGCAGAGAAGAGAATTCTGGGAATAGGAAGGCTGAGGCAGAGAGACACTGCCAGCCACCACCATAACAAGGAAGATGTAAGGTACCAGTAAGCCACAAGCCATGTGGCAAAGTATAGATTAATAGAAATGGGTTAATTTAAGATAGAAGAACTAGATAACAAGAAGCCTGCCATGGCCATACAGTTTGTAAATAATATAAGTGTCTGTGTGTCTATTTTATAAGTGGGCTGCGGGACTGCCAGGGCTTAGATGGGGCTGGAGAGAAGCTCTCTAGCTATAGCCCTCTTATAAGAACCAGTTTCTCATTCCTCTAACCGTTCCAAGGTAAGCAGTGAGACAAACCTCTGCCTTCTGGGATGCTCTGTTTTAGTAGTAGGAATGGCCACCAGTGACACATCATGTATTTGGCTTGGTAGAAAAGAATTGTATGTAAAAATGAACTCCATTGTCCTTCCTTCTTTGCTGACCCTGCTGTGGCTTGTAGTACACCTGGAAAATTCACCTAGACTTTCACTCAACAGGATTCTACCCATTAGAGTACATTCCCTACAAACAACTTCTTTATTCCAAAACAGTCTCTGGTTGCTTGTGCAGCAAACAAATCCCAAGTCCCATTGTTGAGCCATTACAATGTCATCACACATCCCTCAAAATATGTCTTGAGTGTGTTTCTACAATGAAAATGTTTTCCTACTCCTTGGGATTTTATCTACTTTGTTCAAATAACATGTTCAAACAATACACTAAGAGAATGATCAAGTTCTGTCATTAAATATGCAGACTTGGGGTTGGAAAGATGGCTTAGCTCTTACAGATGACCTGAGTTTGATTCCCAGTACCCACATCAGGCAGTTCACAACTGCCTGGAACTCCAGCTCCAGGCAAATCCGATGCCTCTGGCCTCCTTAGGCACCAGCATTCACATGCACATAACAAAAACAAACAAACAAACAAAAGACACACACACAATTTTTTAATAATAAAAAGAAATGCTTGAAATTATGCAGTGCTATATACTTAGGTATGTATTGGAAGTCAACATAACAACCTATCAACACTGTGAGGTTTCTAACAGACCAGCTTTCCCTGTTTCTCAGAGGCAAGCTCAAGTTTTCTAAGAGAAAAGTCAAGTCATTGCATTTCTCTTTTTAGTACCACAGTTACTCAACTTTCCATCACTACAATGAAATAGCTACAATAATTAAATGATGAGAGTGAGCTTATCTTGTATTCACAGGCATCGCTGCTCAGTTCACAGTTTCTTCATGTGCAAATTCAACTACCCTCAGACTGAAAATACATTTTTAAAAAATGTGTCTGTCTTGACCATGTGCAGACTGGTTTCCTTGCTGTTATCCCCTCAACAATGCAGTAAAACAACTGTTTGTCTATTGTACTGGGTACCACATGGAGTCTGGTGATGGCTGCAAACACATGGAAGGGTGTGTGTAGATTCTACACAAGTGTCACACTAGACAGGCATGGTGGCACACACCTGGACTGCAGCACTTAGGAGGCTGAGGCAGGAAGAGCATTAGTTTGAGGTAGGTCTGAGCTTTTAGAGTAAACCTTGTTTCAAAAAAAAAAAAAAAAAAAAAAAGCAAAAAAATAAAGACTAAAAGCCAACCCTCCTCCTGGAAAAAAACAAAAAACAAACAAACAAAAAACCACACACACACACACACACACACACACACACACACACACACAAATCCCAACTAAACTTTTTTTTTTTTTTTAATTACATGCTCCTTGTATAGGACAAAAACAGCAACAGGGTGCTGGGGCGGAGTTTCATTGTAGAAATCTAGCAGAGTCATTGTACCAAAAGTAAATTACTCGAGTGAATAGTTGTTTTCCAGAAGTACTTGGACGCTGAAGAATCATTATGGAAAACAGTGATTTATTTCCATAATTTGTAGAATTGCTTTTCTGGAGGTGACATTACAGCCTTTACATGACTTTGGTCACAAGACACTTTGGGCACACCTGAAGCTCTTGGATTATTGGGTCCTGCAAATGGTACACAATAAGGACTAAAGTTGCAGGGGCATATGGTACTTTCCTTTACAGAAACACCTGAATTAGAATAGGGACCTTGGTATGAGAAAATACTTTACCTGAAAAGCAACTTTTGTAACAATCAATAAAAACATTTTGTACAGCTGTTCAAGGCTCAGGTCAGTTCAGTTCATCAGAGGCTGGACCTTCCTGCTGCCACACAAGCCTTAAAATTTCACCTTGGGGTGACCTCTTTCTTAGACCAACTCACACAACACAGAACACCCCAACAGAGTTTGGTAGTAATAGCAAACCAGAAGTGTCTAGGCCGGCTTTAATGCTACAGGAATTAAAATCCAAAATCTAAAAGTAAACAAAAGGCAATTCTGTAGTTTTTCTTAGAAACTTTCCTACACATAAATCTGTTCTTACTTAACAAGGTAGTGAACATGATATTGACTCATAACTAAAGTAGTGGGTTGTAGGTAAAGACTTGTCTCTTTATGCACAGCTGAGAACAAAACTTAAGGGAATTTAGTTCTCTTTATTTGGGTTTGCCTGAATGTTGTTTTGGGGCACTGCAGATTTCCACAGTTTTGTTCTCACAGAGTAATCATTTCCAGAAAAGATACTGGCTCAGATGACTGCCACGTTCCTCATGTGGTTTTTGAGTTTTGAGAACAGCAAAACCCAGAGTTCCCTGGCCTTCTGTGCACACTGGAAACATGGCAAAGAGAAATCATAACTGGCAAGGAGTTGTGATGTCAATCTATGACAATGTGTTTCCAGAACAAAATACTTGCTCAGGTTCCAAACCCACATGTGTGCAGACTGTAATCTTCTGTGTGGACAGCAATGCTCTTTTACAAACAGGATGAGAGAGGAAGTCACATTGAAAGCTTCTGCCTTTGGAATATTCCATGTTGGAGGCAAGCCTGTCTTCACAGACAGTTCAGTTGCCAGCCTATGTGCCAGGGCAGGCAGCCGCCTATGCAGTACAGAGCAAGTACCTCTGAGTCTTGACTAATTAAAAGACCATGTCAGTGTGTTTCTGTGTTTCCAGCCTCATGCAGACAGGAGAGGGTTGGAGGAAACCCAGGTTCATTGGAAATCATGGAGTCAGCTGCAAGCTAGAACAATTTGTGGAATTTTGAAGAACTTGGCTTTACCCTGGAGGCTTGGTTCTAAACTGCAAAACAGAAGAAATTCGAGGGATCTCTTGCCTTAAAATTGAAAAGAAATGGAGCTTGTTGATGTTTCCACGTCAACATTTTGCAAGTAGTCAGAGTAAAAGAAAATGCCATGAAAATAGAGACTACTAGTCCCTAAGGGTTCACTTGCAGCCCTTCCCCATGAGAGACTCCAGTTCCACAATGTCACTGCTCAGTTTCTGATGATGTGGCCATCCCATGGCCACATATTCTGTTTGTGTAATTTCCTCCTATGTACCCCCCTAAAGAAAATAAGGATAATAGAGAGGTCATAGTCAGTTAACTGTGCCTAACTGACCCAATGCATGGGCAGACACACACACACACACACACACACACACACACACACACACACACACACACACACAGAGAGAGTTCTCACACTGACTGGCTACCTTCCCCTGTCTACATTTGAGCCTCCTTGTTACCTTCCTGGGTATACTGTTTGGAAACAGCATTCAGTGCAGAATCACCCCAGCTCTTTAGTTTCCCACCTTTGTTTCCTTTCATGGGTTCTGGGGTTCCTTAGCTTGTCAGTATGCCCAAGAGATGATGTCAGAGAAATCCACCCTCCATTTCACCCCCTGCATCATTGATCTTGGCTGCTGCAGATGGATTCGTCTCCAACCCGGGGTCTGAGATTTGCTGTTTCATAGTGTGTCTTCTCGCCAGATCTAAGGCAGCCATACGTCTAACCACTTAGTCTGACTCTGACTATCTCAGACTCACTTTCTTCTAGCACAGGTCATTGTCTTTCTCACAAGCCAAGTCTCAGCCTTGTCCTAACTTCAAACCTGATCAGAGTCAGACAGTCTTAGGCAGACCTGGAATCCAGTCTAACATCATTTCAATAAATAAGCTCCAGCTGCAGCAGATCTGTAGAATTTGCAAAGAATTTAGCATAGAATTAAGCCAGAAATAGCACAGTTAAATCTGGCCATGTGACATAATTCTGGCAAGCTTGCAGACATGTCTAAGTGCATAGAAGTAGGTGACCCATAGCTAAACACAGTAGACTAGAATTGTGGGCCAGGTTTTTATTTTTTGGAGGCGGGGGGGACAAGGAGTAGTGTAAACTCAATAAAATGTGGCCTGAACATCTCTGTCTCTAGCTTATGTGTCTTGAATACGATTGTTTCTCTAGTAGACAGTTGCCTTGTTGTGATGGTTGTTGCTACTTGTCCCCATAGGCAGGGATCCTTGGCTGAGAAATGAAGGGAAAAGAAAAAAAAGAGTGAGCTTAGCACTAGTGTACATTCACGTTCTGTGCTTTCTGATGGTGGCCACAATGGAACCAGACACTTCAAGCTCCTGCCTCTTCGATTTCCTCATCATGATGGACTGTATGCTTAAACCGTGAGCAGAAATAAACCCTTTACCACCTAAGTTAATTTAGTCAAGGTTTTTATCACAGCAACAGGAAAAGAAAATAAGACAGAAAATTGGTACCAAGAAGTGGAGTCATTGCTAAAATAAACTTGACCATATAGCTCATTGCTATGAAAAACCTAACCATGTGGTTCTTGGGCCTTTGGAACTGGTTTATGTGAGGAATGAGAAAAGTTTGGAACTTTGGTAAAGGAAGTCCTTAAGTGTTGTAAGCAGAGCTTAGTTGAGCCATTGTGATGGGAGCTTGGAAGACAAGAATGCTGGAGCAGACAGGAGCTCCTGGACCCTTCAGAGGGAAGCAAAGATGCTCTCAGGAACTAAGCTAAGAGTGACTGGTGTGTTATTTTTATCAAGACGCTGGCTTCATTCTGCCTGTGTCCTGAGAATTTGAATGAAATTGAATTTAAAGATAACGGACTAATTTGTTTGGTGGAGGAAAGGTATATGAGCAGCATGAAGTTTTAAACAAGGAGAATAAAGACAACAAAAGAAGAGATTAGTGCCATTAAAGAGAAACCTGGTGTTGGACAGTGGGCAGTGGGAAGGAAGGCAAGACCCCACCTACAACTTGAGAAAATGTCGGCTTAAATGGAAGGAGAGAATCCCAACTGAGAGAGTAGTGGGAGGGAAGGAGCTGCCCATTCCCTTTGGAGCCAAGCCAATTTCATCACAAACTCCAAATGACAAACACAGAGCTACAGGAGTTGATGTTTGTCCTTACTTTGGTTTCATCATTCCTTGCTATACTCCAACTCCTCTCATTTAGAATCAAAATATTTATCTTGTGCTATTACATGCTAGAAATATAACTTTTTTATTTTATAGGAGCTCAAATTTAAGACTTTGGATTTTTATACTGTTGGAATTGTTAAAGGTTATGAGACTACTAAGTTGGACTAAACCAATTTTACATTATAAATGATCATGACTTATGGGGACAATGGGTGTAAGGTTATAGTTTAAGAGATGTATTTGAGTGTCCAGTTGAGAAGGAGTGGAGTTGTGATGTTCGATGCACATTCTCATCCTCTGCTTTCTGATTGTGGCTGAAATGTGACCTACCTCCTTGACTTCCTTTGAACTGTGAGCTGAGATAGACCCTTTCTCCCTTAAGTTGCTTTTCTTGGGGAATTTTATCACAGCAATGGGAAAAGAAACAAAGACACTTGAGATCTTGAAAAGATGCAGAATTAAGTGTAAGAAGGATGGTAAACCAAGATGTGTGTCTGTGTCTGTGTTGGGGTTAAGAAATAAGTTATGGGTACTTAGTCTTTTTCTTGTATTTGCTATGTTTAAGTTGTTTGGGGAGGGGGCAAGGATGCTGAAAAAGGATGCTGGGATGTCAGGTCAAATGTATAATTTAAAAAGTACAATTTAGTAGTTATGTATTTGGACATTTAGGACAGGATTTTTATATTGATATTTTAGGAAAATGTGTCATACTCCTAGATTTTTTTTAAAAAATCACATTTCAGGAAATATTATTGAAGTCATTGGGAAGATTTATTTGTTAATCAGACAGTTTAAAAAATCAAATGATTACATTTATAAAGGCTATTCAAAATGTTTATTATAGAATACTATCATTTTGTTAATGAAACAAAAGAATAATCAAAGGCCTCCCTTAAAAATTATTAAACATTATTAGGGGGTTGGGGAGAAGGCTGGATGGGTAAAAGGAGCATCACTATACAGAATAATGATAGCAACCCTATAAACTGAAGCCACAGAATCTGGCCAAGCAAGGTCCTGGGTACCCCACCTTCTTTCTCTACCCTAAATCTCACCACTACTTGATGCCCCAGTTTGACCCCAGACCTGGCTGTTCCCGTTTCCCTCTGGACTGTAAGCATCACGAGGGTGGAGGCTTTGTAGACACTCTCTGTGTTCCCAATATCCACAGAAGGGTCTGGCACCCAGAGCTAGGAATGGATATGAGTGAGCCAGGACTCTGTCACAGAGGTTTTTAATCCAGGTCTGAGACATACTGGCCTGGCAACTTCGTACAAATCACCACCTTCTCAAATCTTCATTTTCTCTCCAAAATCGTCATAGCAGGACTGCCATGAGGACTAACTCAGGTGTAAATGCACATTTACTATCCAGCCCTGCAGAACCATGACAGGTTCATGTCATTTGATGGTAATATTTGAAAATTACACACTGCTTAAAACATATTTGGACTTTGGGAATCATCTCCCCTGTTGGCTTCACAGGAAATGAATTTATTGCTACCTCAAGAGAACAAGCATTCCCAGCCTTTGAGGATCTAGGCCTATGGTATGAAGGGAGGAAGTGGGGAAGACGACCCCCTGCAGGTTGTCTCAAAGCTGGTGAAAATTAGGTTGACCCAAAGATTCTGGAGATCTGTCAATGGGCCAGATTAACAGCCTTACAATTTGTCTTATTATCCTGTAAAACACCTGGGGGCAAGTGTGGAGGAGTCTTGGAAGATTGTATTGAAGGAAACTGATTTGATGCAATATATTATTTGTGATAACAGAACCAGCCTATGAGTAAGTACACCCCTTAAGCAGCCGAAGAGGAGGGAAACACATAAAGGATCGTTCAAGAATTCTCCCCCTGGCTTATATAGGACTGCCCGTCTGGAGTATTTTTATTAAAACATTTTTTCACAAATCTCACAGATCAAAAATCTTTCCACTGTCAATTTCCTCTCTTAAGCACAAAACTTGGCTGTGTTGCCAGAGTCCAGGTCAGTATGGCAGAGGGGCACGGCCACAACACAGACACTGACAACAGTCCTGTTACTAAGGCCACAGTGTCCAACAGAGCGAGTTTCTCAAACCATTCACCCTTGTCACCATCCTAGGTACTTGAGCCCAAATTAAGGAAACAGGGTTTGTGTGACACAAGGCACTGTGCCCCTCAACAGGCTCACCAGACTTCATATCAAAGGTGGCTCAGCTCACCAAGTCCTCAGGGAAAAAGAGCATTCAAATCTCTAAGGCAGGCTCAGAATGTACAAATTGGTCTACAGGAAGTCAACATCCTAATTGTTCTGGAACAATTTTGAAGTGACAGATTTTTCATGGCAGGAACTATAAGACCAAGAGGTGAGCGCCACCTGGTGGAGAGGTTGCTGGCGGGGGCAGTAGGGTTCAGATCCCAACATCCCTTCTCAAACTTGGACCCAAACAACACATTGCAAAAGAATGGTTCTCAGCATTCTTTTTTCTGCACTTAAAACAACCGCCACAACAAATTTCAAAGCCCGGTGTCACACCATTTAATTTAAAAACAACGCATTCATTTTGATTGTGTTTCTCTCTGCCTTGGCATTGGAGATACTGATGTGAGCAGCCTTGGGCTCTAAGGTCCTGAGTAGTGAGGAAGCTGAGTGGTAAGTGTTGTGCTTATACACACACAGCAACAAGGACAAAATGCTGGCGGTGAAGAGAGAGGATCTGGGTTCTACAGAACAACTGTCACCACCATGTACGAAGGTCCCCAGAGTCTCTGACACCAAATGTCCACCTCACCACATAGCCCCCGCAGGCTCCTTATGAGTTCCAGCTAGAGTCACACTGTGGTCACATTGACAAAGCCAGTCCTGGAGGGGCCCTCTGCTCTTCTTGGCTGGGCTGGCCTGGGTGTGGACACATGGCTTTTCCTCTTACTTCATCTGAGACAAGATCGGAATTTTCCAATGGGAATGTTTACAGGGCAACTCGGGAACAACACAATCACCAAATGAAACACAGAGGTATATAAGGACCTGCTTGATGAACAAAGGTTACTGAAACTCCAGCTCAGGTTTGCTGTGCAGGGAGAGGCTGGGATGCATCTGGGGGTGCAAGGCCAGGCTGCAGATGAACCCACATGCAGTAGATGAGAGAGCTGAAGACCATCCTGGAAGCTGTTTCCTGGATTCTGCCCTGGAATGGGCTCGTAACCTCTATGTCCCAATCTTGTATGACAGGCCCACATGCCTGGCCCTGAAACCAGAATCTCCAACAGTTGTGGACATTTTTACTGTTGTGTCTAAGGATAATGGACTTTCCTGTGCTGCATCTGAACTTTGGTAAAGGTTTTAGACAGAATCTGTTTTCTAGCTTATCATTTGTTTCTATGTTAGCTTCAGAATGGAAAGAATAGCATGCCTCTCCTTTAAGGTAGTGTTAATCAGGACTAAGATATGTACTCTGGCCAACTGAGACTGACTAGGCAGTGCTGAATTCCAGAAGTGACCATCAGGAATGTCACCACCCAGTAAAAATGCAGAGCAGTGAGCCACCAGCAAGCTAAAAGCAGGGGTTCCCAGAGCTAGTTTGGAAACTGGGTCCAAATGCCAACCCTGCCATGTTCTAGTTGCATCTTCCTTGGGCAAGGCTCTGCCCAGCTGAGGATCTGAGTGCTTCTGTAGCCAAGAACCTTGTGGCAGCTTCTAACAACAAAAGCTTCTTTCTCTCCATTCTGGAGAATGGAGTCGGAGTATAGCACCAGAGGTGGCCAGCGCTGTTGGCTTCTTACTGTATCTTCCCACATCAGAAGGAGGGCCAGAGAACCCTTTGGGACCCCAACTCATGGCCTGCACACTCCTTAAGGGCCTGCCTCCTAGCCACCACCTTAATGACTTCAGTTTACAGATGTCGAATTGTGGCATCCTTACCTGTGAGATGGCATAAACCACATGGATTGTGATAGGAGATGTATTTATTACAGTACTTGGCACATAATATAAGTTTGCAGTAAATTATGATAAGTTTTTGACGCTGTGGAACACAAATTGCTAAATGGCCTTTATAATAATAATAATAATAATAATAATAATAATAATAATAATAATAAAACAACCCTGGAGCCTGATATTGGGGTAAATGCTGAAAGATCAGAGAGACAAAGGAACAAGCCTCTGCCACATCTTTCCTCTAGGACTCCTTAGCCTGAAAAAGCCTTAGCTGAAAGGACTTTTGGTTCCTGTCTCCTCACACCTTATATACCTTTCTCCACCCAACCATCACTTCCATCCTAGTGCTGGGATTAATGGCATATGTGCTTCCCAAATACTGGGATTAAAGGTGTGAGATCTCAAGTGCTGAGATTAAAGGTGTGCAACTCCTAAGTACTGGGATTAAAGGTGTGTGCCACCTCTGCCTGCTTCTGTTTCTCTCCTAGACTGAGTCAATCTCATGTAGTCCAGGGTGGCTTTGAACTCACAGAGATCCAGATGGATCTCTGCCTGCTGAGTGCTAGGATTAAAGGTGTGTGCCACCACTGCCCGGCCTCTACATTTAATCTATTGGCTTGTTCTGTTCTCTGACCTTCAGGCAAATTTTATTAGGGTATACAATATATCAACACAATGCTGTATTCTCCTGCACCTAATGCTGTCCAGACAGTTGCCAGATTGATATTCATGTCTCATCTTGGTGCTTTGAGGGGGACACTCTGTTTTATCCTGAAACATACCTGGATAGGGGTAAAAACCAGAGGCTGGGTGCTACCACATTCCTAAAATGGATGGATTGACAACATCTTTTTAAATGATTTTTCTTGAGACAAAATATAAAAACAAACAAAAATCCTCAAAATCCTAACTACCCAGCTCAAGAAGTCACCACAACGTAAACAGAGCTTGGAATCATAAGCAAAGACCTCTGACTACAACCCTGCTGAAGCTGCTCTCAGCCCACAGGCACTCACGGGAGGATGAAGCCTCAAATCACACTTCTCTCCTATGTTTCCTTATCCTATCACTCTGATATTCTACTGTTGCCTGGTGTCACTCACGGGAGGAGGTTCAGGTAGAGGTCTTTTCCAAGGCAGCAGACAGCCCTGAGGCCTTGGCTCATGGCTATAATTCTTAATGTTTTACTTCAGGTTTCTTAGGATATTGGCTTAAATGGTTTAAGGAGCCTTTACCAGTAACCACCTGAACCTCCTCTCATAGTATGTCATTGACTGAGCTGTGACACACCTCCTACCATTATATAGCTAGAAGCTGTCCCCTCAGTGCCTCAGAATGACACTGGAATTAGAGACAGGGGCTTTAAAGAGATGGCTGATTTATACTGGGGTCATTCGGGAGACTGATGTCCCTATAAAACAGAGGATTGTAACTGATATCTAAATTGTTTCAGTATAATAAAAATTCAGGAGTCAGAAATTGAGATAAAGATCTGATAAATCAAGGACAGTAGAGTCAATTGGCTGATCCCTCTCCTCATTTTCCCCGAGCCACCTCTCCTAGAAATCCTCCCTTCTCTTTTCCTGTTCTTTCTAGGAGACCTCCTCAGTCCTCCAAGAACTCTACAGCTAATCCTGGTCAGCCAAGTGCTGAGTCTGTCCTTTGATTCAAGGTGGCTTTATTGGGACAATAGAATGGCTGTACAAACAATTCTCTCACAACATTTCCCCCTTTTGCCTAAATAAAAAGGAAATGTTTTAACTCTAACATAGTAAAACTATATACAGTAAGAACACTTATCAAGTAAGAAATACATTCCATTAGTCCAGTCCATTAGTATCTGGCAAATTCAGAGAAAATACTCTATCTTATCTTGGTGAGTCCAAAGTTTTGTACCTAATTTACTTTCTACCATAACTAAGGAAAAACTGTTGTGGGAATTCTATCAGTTCAGCCAATGGCATTGGGGCAACAAGCCCTAGGGCATGGTCTTGTCTGAGTCCATGACTACGTAAGAACTGAAGAGAGGGGTCTCGCTCACTTACTCTCTTGGGTGGTTGGAACAGAAGCAAGCAGAAGCATGGCTTGCAGTTGGTTCTCATTGCCCTTGGGCAGAACACCAGGACAAGGGCAGCTGGATTAGCAGCAGAGTCTACTCTGTTCTGTATCATGAGTATACCTTATTTGACTTATTTCCCTAATAAATTTTACCTAGTCCATTATATCAGTGTCTCCCATCAGAAAACTGTAACTATAACTATGTAATTTTCAACCCCATCAAAGATCCAAGGAGGATATAATATTACCTGAGTAAACAGGAAGTGTAGAGCAAGCAACTTCCAAAACTAAAATATAACAGAGACATCTGGCTAATTGGACAGTCACCCAAAGTTCCTCTGCAATGTTAAGGCATCCATCTCCAGCCTACAGAGCTAGAATAGCTGACAGACTTCTCTGTGAAACAAGACTTTTGGAAGACTGTCCTACCTTGTCTTCGCAAAGTTTGGCAGTTGCCTTCTTTTGTGTTCTGCTTGTCCAATTTGGACAGCATATTGTCAGCAATCAAGGCAAGGGCAGGTTCTTTGTCCAGTGGCTAGCTTTCCCACAATTCTCCCACAACAGAGGACCAGGACACAGACACACTTAGAGGGAAGTCATGTGAGTACTGAGGAGAAGGCCTTGGCAAGCCTCTCTAAGGAGAGAGACCTTGGGACAAGGCAGCCCTGTCCACACTTCAACCTTGAGTTGTCATCCTGGGAAGAAGAGGATGTAAAGTGTTTGAGATTCCCAGTCTGTGATGCTTCCTCATGACAGTCCAGCCACAATGACATGGAGGAGAACAGGGGAAGAGCACTCTTGGGGTCTGGTAGTTTTGATCATGTGTTGAGGAAATAAAGCAATTAGAATTACCAAGGACTGTGTTTGTGTCCCTTCTAAATTCATGTCAACAATCTCTACTGGGGCAATGTTGAGAGGTGGGACATCAAGCAAGAAGCTAAACCATGGAGGCTTGGTGCTTGTGGACAGAATTTATAAAAGGGCTGGAAGGAGGGAGTTCACCTCTTCTGACTCTTTTCCTCCTCTGCCTTCCATCACAAGAGGACACAGGGTTTGTTCTTTCCAGAGTAGGGGCAACCAGGTGCCATCTTGGAAGCAGAGAATAGCTCTCATCAGGCACCAAGCCTATTAGAGCCTTGAGCTTGGATGTTCAGCCTCCAGAACTCTGAGAAGAAAGTCCTTTCTATTTGCGAATGACTCAGTCTCTGTAGCGGTAATGCCTGTGATACCACTACCTGTTCACCATGAGTGAGGGGCTATGGATCAAAAAACAGAGACAAGAACAGTGGGTCATTCAGGAAACCTTAAATACAGGCTTGTATACAGCACAATGGGGGAATCTGGAGGGCAGAAGTTCGCTACTGATGTTCTATATTCTTGCATCTAAGCTGTTAATGCCCAATATGCAGAATACACAAACAAGGAACCTCCCGTAAGCATTCAGGAGGGAGGAAACTGGCAGGGAATCAGCATAGGGAGGACATCTGGTCAAGGTCAGAAAGCAAGGCAACAGCTACCCAAAATAGGGGCGGGGGCGGAGCGGCGGGGCGGGGCAGGGCCCTACAAGTCTCAAGTGTTTTGTTATCCCAGCAACAATGGACCAGAGAAGCCCAAGCTTAAAGAGCAAGGTTGATTAGAGTGTGCTTCCTGCTCAATGGAAACCACCTGTGTGGTGGTATTGTGTTCCCCACAATATTGTGCACCCTAATAAATTAATCTGGGGTCAGAGAACAGACAGACACTAGAACAGAGTCAAAAATGGTGGCTAGAAAATGGGTCAGAGCAAGCCGTAGCAGAAGTTGGGCGGTGGTGGTGCACACCTTTAATCCCAGCACTTGGTGAGGCAGAGCCAGGCAGATCTCTGTGTGTTCAAGGACAGGGCCAGCATGGAGACATGTGCCTTTAATCCCAGGGAGTGATGGCAGAAAGAGAAAGATATATAAGGCTTGAAGACCAGAGCTAGTTAAGCATTTTGGCTGGTTAAGCTTTTAGGCTTTGGAGCAACACAGTTCAGCTGAGATTCATTCTGGATGAGGACTCAGAAGCTTGCAGTCTGAGGAAACAAGACCAGCTGAGGAACTGGCAAGATGAGGAAACTGTGGCTTGTTTTGCTTATCCAATCTTCCAGCATTCACCCCAATAACTGGTCTCAGGTTTGTTCTTATTAATAAGACCTGTTAAGATTCCTGCTACACACCTGGGCTCCTGGGAGGAAACATGGATATCCAGGTCCTATTCCAGAGCTACTAATCCAGAATGGCAGGAACTGCCTTCCACTCCCATACACACAACCATGGAGAGCCACATTTTGTGTTTTTGAACAAGTACTTGATGGATTTTTTTTATCTGCACCAAAGTTTGAGGATACCTGTCTCAGAGGGAAGGCAACAAGTTATTTAAGCTTAGGAGTTCTAAGCCCTGCATGGCTTGGAACTGTGACCCTGTGGAAGCACAAGCAGCTGGACGGTGGTGGCGCACGCCTTTAATCCCAGCACTTGGGAGGCAGAGCCAGGTGGATCTCTGTGAGTTCAAGGCCAGCCTGGTCTACAAATCGAGTTCCAGGAAAGGCTGCAAAGCTACACAGAGAAACCCTGTCTCGAAGAAAAAAAAAAAAAGGAAACACAAGCAGATCACTTACCAGGTGACCTGTACTGACACTAAAAATATAGTTACCTCAGACTCAACCAACTGAATCAAAATATTCAGAAGAAAATAGTCATATCTCAGACCCAGAAGATGGCTGAACTGGCAAAGTAAATGCCACATTGCTTCTGTTTGTTGCAGCACGGGGTGTGTAGGTTCATGAGGATCCAAGGAAAGAAAACTCAGAGGCATCTTAAGAATGAATCTAGCCTTTCAAGGCTGGGGGGGGCACCTTCCCTTCGCCCAGGGCATTTTTATTTTCTATTTACAGTTTTACAGTTTAGCCAGTTAATTTCCATTTGATCAAAACAACCTGAAAGGAGCTCCCAAAGAAAGATACAAAGCCAAGTGCAAATTTCTCAGGTACCACCGGTTTCCTGAACCAAATTTTGCATAGGCTTTGTATCCTTAGGAAACTCTCAGACAAGATTCACATAGGGTGGCTAGTGAAACAAAAGGTATCAGTTAAACAAAGGATGGATTAGGGCTAGGTGCTGTGCTCTGGAGCCAGGCTAGGTGTAGCTCAGCAGGAATGCAGCCACAGCACACAAGCCTGAGGATCCTCTGCAACCACGCAAAAAGACAGGAGTAGTTGCATGTCTGTAATCTCAAAGCTGGGGAGGCAGAGGCAGAAGCATCCCAGGGTTTGCTGAACAGCCAGCCTTGCTGAATCAGTGAATTTTGGGTTCAGAGAGAGGCCTGTTTTTAAAAGTAAGTGGAGAGAGATCAAGGAAGACACCTGACATTGACTTCTGGCCTCCTCAGGAATGCACATGCATGTACACAATAGACACACAGAAATTATTTCAAGTGCAAAGAAGTGCCTGGAAAGGTGGCTCAGTCTGTAAAATGCTCACCATGCAAGAATGAGGAACTAAGCCCAGATTCCCAGCATCCACTAAAAGAGTTGGGCATGGCATCCTGTGTGTGTCTGACCAGCGCTGGAGAGGCAGATACAGGAGGATCCCTGGCACTCGCTGGCCAGCTAGTCTAGCTAGGCAAATCAGTGAGTCCCAGGTTCAGAGACCTTGTCTCCAAAAAGAATGCAGAGAGACTGGTGAGATGGCTCAGTGAGTAAAGGCACTTATGTGTGCAATGGCATTTGTGCACACACACACACACACACACACACACACACACACACACACACACAACAAATGTAAAATGATGATAATGACAACATAGAGAACAATTGAGGATAAACATCTATCACAGAAAGTAGGGTTCTGAACCAATCCCCGAGGGACACCAAGGGATAACTGTATTATAAAACCATAGCTGGAAGCATTCCTTCAGAACACTGTGAATCTGCCCATTGCCATGCAGGTTAATTATGCAAATACCTTTGAGACAGAAGCATCCAGCCTGAGGATGGAGAAGGAAGACAGGGGAGAATGAGTACTGCAAGTTCTACCCCTGACCACAGTGCCTCTCCCTGTGAGATCCCACAAGGCCACATGTTGGGCTTGATTTGAGTAAGTGTTAGTTATTACAGCACTTTTACCTCGCAAGGAACACCTCCCGAACATGACAAGACCACAAAAGAGTTTTTATTAAAGAGGATAGAGGTGACAGGCCTGTGTGAAACACATGTGTGTGAGGAGATAAAAGGGGCTCATGCAAGATGGCACCGGCTTTATAAAGGTTGGGCCGCGCATGCGTACAGGAACTCGTGTGGGTACTCCACGCATGCGCATAGTGCTTTACGCAACCACGTAAAGCCACAGAGTCCTGGTCCCGAGAGATGTCTGACCCGGAGATGGCTATTCTGAACCAGAAATGTAATTTTCTATCAGTAAGTCTTTCTTTAAAAGAATGTTGTTTGTTTTTACAATTCACACGATGTAAGAGGTTTCATTGTGGCACTTGAAACATACTTCGTCTGGCTGGTGCCTCCTCCTTGTTCCTCCTACCTAGCCCTTTGTCCCCCAATATGCTTTGACCTTCCATTGTCCCCTTCCCACATCTGTGTCCCATGTGTTCTCCTTTCCCAACACCTTCCTCAAAGCCTCTGTCTTCTGTCAAGGTCCTCTTCCCTGTTCTGTGGCCTCTATGCAAGCTCAGCCGCAGAAACACACATTCATGAAAATTAAAAGCAAGGATTCATATATGAGAGAAACATTTGGTTTTTCTCTCTCTGAGTCTGGTTTACCTTTACATAATAGTTTCCAGATCCTCCCATATTCCTGCAAATTTTATAATTTTACTTTTCTTTATGGTCAAATAAAATTCCATTATTTCTGTGTTTTCATTATCTACTAATCTATTGATATATATCAAAGCTGATTCCAGTTTCTTGCTATGATAAATAGAGCAGCAATAAATACAGTTGTCAAATATCTCTGCAGCAGGATATAGTATTTATTTGTCCAGGATATATATATATGCATACATACATATATATTCTATAATTAAAAAAAAAAAACCCTCTGGAGAGATGGCTCAGGGTTAGGAGCCCTGGCTGCTCTTCCAGAGGACCCACATGGCAGCTCACAACTGTCTATAATTCCAGTTGCAGGAGCTCTGACACCTTCACACCAATGCACATAAAACAAAGTTAAATAAATTATTTAAAACACAGCCCTCACAATGACTTTCCCGGTGGCTAGTCGCTCCACTCCACAGCCAAGGGTAAAGGTCCCTTGCCCACGTCCTCACCAGCACTTGTTGTCACTTGTTTTCTTGACAGCCTTCTGACTGGGTGAGAGACCCCAAGGCAATTTTAATTAACTTATTTGTTTATTTTTTGGTTTTTTTGCTCTATCTTACAAAAAACATTTTTCAAAATGTTTTAATTGAAATAGAATTATGTTACTTTCCTCTTCTATTTTTTCCTTCCAATCTCTCCCATAGACCCCCTGCTCTCAAGTTAATAGTCTTTTTTCTTTTATTATTATTGTTACATACAGATGTGTGTGTGTGTGTATGTGTGTGTGTATGTATATGTGTGTGTGTGTGTGTGTGTGTGTGTGTGTGTGTGTGTGTGTGTATGAATGCACAAACATGTATACAAATACAACTGAGTCTGTTCTTATTGTTTGTGTGTTTATGGTTTCAGGACTGACAATTGCATTGAACACCAATAAGAGGACTCATCCCTGAAAGAGATGAATTCTCTTTCCCAGCAGTCATTAGCTGTCCATAGTTCTTTGTCTAGGGGTAGGACCCCACAAAGTTTCTCGCTCCACATTAATGTGTCCATTGATGTTGCCATTGTTTGGGTCCTGTTTATGCAGCCATTTCTAGGAGACCTGTTTCACAGTAGACTTCCTGGTAGATCATTACATTCTTTTTGCCTTCCTTTCTATGGTGTTCCCTGAGCCATAGATGCAAGAGCTGTGTGTCTGTGGGGGCTGGACTCCCCTTGATCCATTGATGGCTGCATTGTGTCCAGTGGTGGTTTTCTGTGGTGGCTTGCATGTGCTGGGAAGAGAGGCTTCTTTGATGAGAAACATTAGCTACAATCGTCCAGGAAAGCTGACTCATGCCCAAAGACCTACTTTTAATTTGCATTTTTCCCTGTAGCTAAAGATATTGAACATTTTACTTTTTATATTGGGGGGGGGTGTTTAACGTACGACAATTTTATATATATATTCTAGATATTAACCCCCTTTGAAATATAGTTGTCAAAGGCTTCTCTCTCATTCTGTGGTCTGTTTGCTCTGTTAGTTTCTGTACAGAAGTCCTTTGATTTCATGTAATCCCAGTCGCCAATCCTTGGGGTTATTTCTGTGCTGCTGGGGTCCTATTCAGGAAGTTCTTGCCTATGCCCATATCATCAAGCATTTTTCTTATATTTTCTTCTAGAATTTTCAGAATTTCAGATGTAAAATTAAGGTCTTTGATCCACCTTGATTTTTGTGAGGGTGAGAGACATGAATCTAACTTTATTCATTACAAGCATATCCAGTTTTGACAGCATTATTAGGCTTTTTTCTATTTCTTCTTTTTGACGCCTTTGTCAAAAATGAATTGGCCATAGTTGTATGGGCTTCTTTCTGGGCCCCACTTGTCTCGTGGCTCTACAAGGTCTGCGTTTGTTCCAGTGCCATGCCGTTCTCATTACTGTAATGAAGTTGAGGAAGGGTATGTGATAGAAAATTACATGTCCACACGGTTGGGCTTGCCCGGCGGACCACCTAATTATTTCTGGTTAAAAATAGCCATTTCTGGGTCAGACATCTCGTGGGACCGGGACTCTGTGGCTTTATGTGGTTGCGGAAAGTGCGCTAATCTACGCGCATGCGTGGAGTACCCACACGAGTTCCTGTACGCATGCGCGGCCCAACCTTTATAAAGCTGGTGCCATCTTGCATGAGCCCCCCTTGTCTCCTCACCCATGTGTGTTTCACACAGGCCTGTCACATTTCTGTCCTCTTTAATTAAAATTCTTCTGTGGTCTTGTCGTGTTTGGGGCGTGTTCCTCGCAGGTAAGAGCGCTGCCTAAATAACTAACAGTATGTACGAAACCTCAGGCAGTGTCTTTCTGCTTAGTAGTTCTTTGGCTGGCTATGAGCTATTATGGGTCCATATGATTTTTGAAATTGTCTTTCTAATTCTGTGAACAATGACTGGAATTTTATGGGGGATTACATTTAATCGGTATATTACTATAATATAGATATTTTCCACAATATAATTTCATGATGCAGAAGCATAAACATTTTTTTCAACATCTAGTATCTTCTTTAATTTCTTTTCTCAGTGTCTTAAATTTCTCATTGCTGAGGTATTGCAACTCCTTGATGAATCTTTCAGATTTAGTCAACTTGGTGGTTATCATTTTCAAGCCTTAGGCTTCCGGGGCCCAGTTCATACCATGTGTGGTGTCTTTCCTTCAGGAAAGAGCTGGGTGAGTAGCTGGATCTTTCATCCAACAAAAGTTAGGATGAGCAGGAAAGAGGCCAGATAACTGGTCTTTACCAAATCCCATGGCCTGCCCTCCTCTGGGCTTCCAGACAGGTTCTTGTCTGAAGTCTCAGAATCGTCTTCCCAAGCGACTGACTTTTATAAGTAAAGAAACACACACCGAGAGAAGGAATGCGTGATTTTTTTTTTTTCTTTTTAGCAGACTTCTTCACAGCCCATGAGGGCCAGGAGTCTGGGTTGGTTATTTTAATTCTGTGCCATATTAGAGATTTACCTGTGGTTGTAAAGCTGTCAAGCTTACAATCTAGGCATCTTCTCAGTCTCTTCATGTTTCATCTGAAAGGAAAATAATGATATTCATTGCTTCCACCCCATGGAGCTCACTCATGGAGCTCACTGGGCAGTTCTTGTGGCGCGTGCCTAGCTGCACAGCTCTGGTTATGGCAGTGGTATCTTCCATTCCTCCATCGATTTTGTGAATAAAAGCTGGTTTTACTCAGTTAACATGAGAAAGAGAGCTTCATTCTTGTTTTCCTCTAAGTCACCAGCTGGGAATGGAGAGTGGTCACATCGTCTTAGTCAGCTGTGGCTCCCGCCTTGCTTTTTGAAAAGAACTAAATCTGCCTGCTTAGTGAGGCTCATTGTTCAGTAAAATCATAGCTATTTTCTCTGGCTGATGTTGGTGTGGATTGTTGATGTTGCATGCTGCCTGATGCATTGAAAATCCAGCTATTGAGGCAAGCCTGAGCTTTGCTTAGGCTCTATTGTTCCTTACTATTTCTGCAGAGCTTCTGATTGCACTCCTATTAATCATTCTAATATGCTTTCATTATGTGGATACTTGTCATTCTGTGATGGCTTCCAGTGTAACTGAGTTAGGAGCAGCTTCCCTCAGCTTCAACCCGAATTACTCCTGCATCTAAACAGCATACACTGTGGCTCATCTGCCCCATTGTGTAGTCTAGAGTGACAAGTTTTTGCACCCTGATAAGCCTCTCCACCGACACATCAATCCAAATCAAACCAAATCAGACCGAATTAGAAAAAGCCCAGATTTAATGTGCAAAGTGGTTCTGGGTGATTCTCCAGCCCCCCAGAGAGGAGACAGGGACAAGAGACCGGAAAATCACATGTCTGTTTTTTGGGACACAGCTTATATACCCTGTTGGAGTGATCGTGAGCATCTCTGGGGGAGGAGCTGTGTTTGACAGGCTTTGAAGAGGTGGGTTTGGGAAAAGAGATGGGGGAGGAGAGTTGAGGTGGATCTTCCACCAGAACACTTCAGACTCTTTGGGTCTATGGATGCCAGGGTGCCAGGGGCTGAGATGGAGCTTCCACCAGAACACAGAGGTTAGGTCTCTTCACTCCCAGTCTGTTACACATTCCCTCTGGTTGTCACTTTTGTATTAGGCGCTGGACCCACAGGCCTAAAGGAACTCCACACCTCATTGGGGAGACGGACAAGGATCACATCCTCAAGCAGACCCCTTGCCAATCTCCAAAGAGCAGAGAAACCCCCTCTCCTCAAAAGAAAGGTCAAGGTCAGGGGTGCTCTGAGGCTCAGCAATTTTAGAGAACCATTAAGGACTCATTTTCATCTTCCTGCTTCTCTCTCCTCCACATTCTAGCTCCATCCTTGTGATTCTGAGATGGCTGCAGCAAGGAAACACCCAGAAATCACTGTTTCCCAGAAGCAAGGGAGTGTGTCACATTAGCAGTGAAAAAATATTTCTGAAAACACGACTCCAGTCCATTCTGTTGGGTCTGACTGGACAAAAAACATCATGTACTCACATTTAAACCAATCACTAGCAAAGAACATGGGGTTGCCAGGACTGTTTCCAAATGTCAGCACCTCTGGGCATGGAGGTAGCAGTCTCCTTTAAACAAGTAACTGCAGGGAATGTGGAATAGCTAAACAAAGTTATGAGTTTATTGAAGCAGAAAAGAGCCAGACAGTGGTGGTGCGTGCCTTTAATCCCAGCACTTGGGAGGCAGAGCCTCTATGAGTTTGAGGCCAGCCTGGTCTACAAAGCAAGTTCCAGGACAGCCAGGGCTACACACAGAGAGATCCTGTCTCAGAAAAACAAAAAAGAATAAAAAACAAAAGAAGCAGAAAAGGTAAGCTTTGTGGCCTGGATGTTACTATCTCTCCGAAATTAATACATTTGAAAACCAAGACTTAGTATAATAGTAGTAAGAGGCAGGACCGCTTGAACATGGTTAGTGCCCTCTCTCATGAAGAGGAATCTCTTTGCCTCTGTCACTGTGAGGACACAGCAGGGTGCTGCCATCTGTGTGGTAGAGAGCAGCTCTTACCAGACCCACATCTGCTGGAACTGAATTTAGTACTTGAGGCTCCATGAGCCTTGTGTTTCTGCTGTGTCTTAGTTTCCCAGCCCTAGGTGTTTTGTTATAGTATCCAAACAGACCTACATGGAGATAATGGATGTCAGGTCAGCACCAGTGGAATCCACTGTGCTCACTTTCCATCAAACTGGAGTTTAATGTCTTCTAGATAAATGGCAAAAAGAATCCACAAATCTGTGGATTTTTAATTTTTTATTATGATAGTGTGTCTAGTTATAAATCTAAAATCTATTTCTACTATTTGTAAATTAAGTATAAAATGACAAAACTAATGAAAGTAAAATTGTCAAAACTGAAGCAACAAATGGCCTCATTTTGCCAAAAACCAAGGGTTACTCCTGACACAAATAAGTGCCACAGCCGCAAGCACTGTGGAAACCTAAATCTCTGTCCACCCCTAATTCACGTAATTGCATGTGTTGTGTGGCTTTCTTCACCCTTAAACTGTGATGTCAGGAACTGAAGCCACATCTGTCCCTTTCCTCCTCAGCCAACAAGAGCGATTCAGCATTACCTGATGCCTACTGACCATGTTCTAAGAACTACTGATTTAGATGGCTTTATTCATTGAATTGTACCTGTGGTCAGTATGGAAATGTTATCAAATATAGGCAAAAGATGAAAAGAGGAAAGGAAAACTCAAGGAGAGAGGTGGGAGGGGGTTGTGCATTATGACCAAATAATACACAGAACAAGGAATGTAGTTTTTCACTGTGGATAGAACTATAGCCCTATAATCCCTGTTTATTCCCAGGTTGTAGTGGATAGCCATCCCAGCATTGGCCTGGAAGTTCCAACCCCCATTGAGGCTTCAGTAATGATCACGCCCACAAGGCGGGGCAAAGGAGGGAGCGGAAGACCGAGGATCAAGAGGAGGTCGCTCTCTTGGTTCGGGAACGCTGGACGCAGGAGGTAGACCGAGCAGAGTTCTCCAGAGAACACCGCCGGACTGTGCTATACCTTTGCCAGACCCTGCAACCTACCCCTTCATTTGTAAGTTACCCCACAAAATAAACCTCCCTTTTAACTACGTGGAGTGGCCTTAATAATTTCACCAATACCAGGTGGGGTAGAAATGACCAGTTTCAAGGGGTATAGAGTACAAATGGTACAAAGAGAGGAGAGGCAATAATGGGTTAAATGGGATGGGGGTGGAAAGGCAGTATGAGGGGAGACAACTAATAATATAGACCTTTGATAATGTCATATTGAACAAACTACTGAACTTCCTAAAATATATACATGAACATATATGAAAGGAGCTTAAATAGAGTTACCCTATAGCAGAGGGGAAAAAATGACTCTTCATATACCATATACTATAGAAAGCCCAGTGCCAAGTATGGGTTACTTCTTTTTGACTTACTGGTTGCAAGGGGGTCACATAAACCTCCCCAAACATTACAAGCTACTGCCACTGTTTTGGTTGCCCTCTAGAACTGTATATGGCAAGACCTATTGCTAAGGATACTACATACTTGGTCATAGGACATGGAGAAATCAAGCTGGTACTGGCTAGCTTTCTTAATGTTGGAAGGTTCAGTGCATTCTACCAGAGGAGAAAAATCATCAACAATCTTACTGAGTTGAGAACCCAGTAAGCTACAATGACAACTGGCCTGGCAAGATATATCCACTTGTGTAATAGTGGCATGAACATTATGAGTAACCAACCACTTTCTGATTGGATTCCAGGCCTGATCCAAAGAATGAAATTCATGTCTGGTACTGTTAGTTGGGTCAAAAGTCCATGGTTGGCTAAATCATAGACTCTAGTAGAAAACCCAACACTGCTAAATGGGCATAGTAATAAACTGTGCCCCAAATTCTAATCTTTAAGCCCATAGATTAGTACATCTCTCAGCCCTCATCAGAAAAGATTATTTTTACAGTAGATGGTTATTAATTCAGAGACCTCTCCCTACTAGTCAACCTGAAGAGACTAAGAGATTGTGCCATGCTCAGCTCTAACTAGAACATCTCTATCATGACCTTCCCCCTCAAGGCTCAGGGATCATCTCAGAAGAGAAGCTAGAAAGACTGTAAAAGCCAGAGGTAGTGAAGATCTGCACTGGAAGAACATTTGCCAGACATGACAAGGACACTGCTAACATGAGCTCACAGTAGCTGTGACAACAGCACAAGACCAACACAAGATCAAGACAACCAAAATTACAGCATTGGTGAGATAGTAGTTCATGAAGTCCCACCCCTAGATGAAGCATTATTGGCAATTGATAAAATTCTAGGCCAGGGAAAGTCAGTTGTCTTCGAGATACAACCCTGAGAGGGTAGCTATGTTCCAGAAGATGTGCACATATATGCTGCACTAAGTGGACAAAACAAATGTGTGTTCTAATGAGATGAGTGTAATGTCTAAGTTTACTTAAGTACTTAATTCTCAGCTGGAAGTTAGATACTACATGATGCAGAACACCACCAACATTTTTTAGAGTTGGTCAATATTTAAATTTCATAATCACCAATACTGAAAACACTGCTTTGCATAAATGCATACTATAAGATATATACTACAAAATGACAACACCATATTTAGCCAATTTCAGAAATTATTGGAAATTCTGTCCTAATCCTAGGCCACATTTTATCTAACAATTATTTTATGAAACTCAAATAGCAATTTTTAAACTCAAACATTTGTATACAGTCCAATTGAAAGATTTACTAATCTGATATTCATATGCTGAAGAATGCCAGTAGGAAAATATTGGTTTTTACCCATAATTAAACCATTATGTTTTGATAAGAACAAAATCTTTGCATGTACAATAAAAACACTGATCTCCATGATTACAATAGGCTCTAGTCTGAGCTGAGATGGTTCAGGCAGTGCTCTTTGGAGTTGAGTGGCTGGAGGGCATGCATAACGTTTTAAGAATCGAAGATGCAGTGAAGTCATGGGATGAAAGATGAGCAAGCCCTGCCAGAAACTCCTCAGACACATTGTAAGTTTGCTTTCTGTTTAATTTACATGTACACATGTTCATATGTGTGTGCATGTGTGTGTACAACTGTGTAAGAGTATGTACACATGTATGTGGAGGTCAGAGGTCAGTTCTGGGTGTCCTCCTTACTCACTCTCCACCTCATGTTATGAGACAGGATCTCTCACTGAACCTAGAACTCACTTACTCAACTAGACCGCCTGGTCAGTGGTCCTGTAGACCCTCCTGTCTCCGCCATCACAGCACTGGAATTATAAGCACATACACCTATGCCCAGCTCTTTACATGGGTTCTGGGGGATCAAACCCATGACTTTATGCTTGCATGATAAGTATAGTACTGACTGAGACATCTCCCAGCAGAAAGAATACTTGGAGTATCCCAGTTTTTTTTCTTTTATCTTTTGTTTGTTTTGTTTTTGAGACAGGGTTTTACTGTGTAACAGCTCTGGCTATCCTGTAAACCAGGATGGCCTTGAACTCGCAGAGATACACCAGCTTCTCCCAAGTGCTGGGAATAAAGGTGTGCACCACACTGCCTAGCTATCTCAGCTTCTAACTTTTACTCTCTCAAGAGAATCACCAGATGAAGCCAGACATCTTTGGAGATCACAGCTCTGGATAAACCTCTGTAGAAAGGAGAATTAGGTCACAGTGCTGAGGCCAGAACTCACTACCCATCTTCCATGGTGGAGCTGATCTCTTTTTTTTTTTTTTTTTTTTTTTTATTGAGACAGGGTCTCACAGTGAACTCCAGGATGGCCTGGAACTATGTAGACCAGGCTTGTCTCGAGCTCACAGAGGTCTGACTACCTTTGCCTCTGGAGTGTTGTGATGCAAAAAGGATGCACCATATTATTTGAGACTCTCTCCTTCAGTCTTTTGATTCTCTGTGGGGTGGTGACCCAGTTCAAGACACTATGAATCAGAAAATACTTCAGAGGTTTAACAGCTACTTGTAACAATTGGACCTTTTATTGATCTTGATTGGAATAAACCATTTAAAAACTCCATGTGATAGCAAATTTTGAAAAAAATGATATTATTTGTTAATTAAGTATATCAATATTATGGTTTTTGGAAGAGGTTTACTATTTTAGAAAGTTGGATTATAATATTTACAAGTATAATGATATGATACCTAGAATTTCCATCAAAATACTTCAAAGAAGCAATAGATGAACAAAGATGTTAGCCCTATTAGACTGAGATGTGGCTCAATGAGGAATACATTGAACTGCTCTTACTCTTGATATTTATGAAAATGTAACAAAGGTTTTCCTAATGAGTCTATTCTTGAAGGAATAGGCTCTAGGCTCCTTAGCTGATTTTCCACTCAATGAACATTTTACCAAGCCTGGGTCCATGACCCACCAGCTCATGCTAGGGATGACTTGCCCAACATCCACAAAATAAGAATTCAATTCACCACCCTATTCATCATGAACCATCTGTAAGAAATGGCTTTTTTATTGTTGTTTTTTGTTTTACCACAAATATCTCAGCATTCAGCTCACGAGCAACAGGAAAGCACACAAGCCATGGTACTGATCCATGTAACATCAGATGGTGATTTCACATGGGCTCTAGTAGAGGTCATCTCTGTCATTTGAGGTGACACACCCAGTTCTAAGTGCTCTTCTGACTGAATGGATCATCTTCTGTCTCAAAATCCTCCTTTCTAGCTAGTTAATTCTGGCAGCAAGCTTGTCTTTGGTTAAATGTCAGTGCAGATTCACTAAAACACTAGTACTTTTTTGAGCAAACATTTTGGCAGGTGGGTGTGGAGGGAACAAAAAAACAAACAAAAAAGCCTTGGGGACAAAATGAAAAGAGAAGATGGTGAGAATATAAGGACAAAATTTAAAACAATAAAATAATTTAAATAAAAATAAAAAGAACAAAATCATTCTGATCAATAAGTTTGTTAATTTATTAATGAATTAATAAAATAAATAATTTATTAATAACATTTCTCTAGATTTCTTAGACCTGAAAGGCTAGGAGAACTCAAACCAAAAATAATGGGAAAATAGATCAAATTGGGTAGCAACAGATAATGAAATGAAACAGGAGACAAGATTCTGCAGCAGATTCCACACACATACCAAAAAGACACTCGTCCTGCGGCCCTGGGGATGCTGAACCATAGGTAGCACTGAACCCAATATATCCTATATATTTCTAGATTATATGTAAGTGTGATAATGTATAAATAGGCACAGTGAGAGGCAGCAAGAATAACAACAGTAAATAGAACAGCTGTAACAATAGATTGTACTGAAGAGCTGTTTAAAGTTTCTGAATTGTTTCTGAATTTGCCAATTGCTATTTCAGATGGTGGCTGACCCAAAGTCACTGAAACCATAGAAAGTGATGCAGGAGATAGCAGGTCATTGAAGAGCTGCTGAGAGGTTCCAGACACAAACAGAACAGAAGGCTTTGTAACAGAACCCTAAATAGAGTGGCCAAATTATGTCCTCTGCTGGGGCTCAGGGTTGCTGTGCCATTAGCATTTTTTGCACCCCACTATGAGATGAGAAGTATTTCCCCCAGTGGGGCGATTTGGGAAAGAATTCCAGAAGCAGCAGCTAGAGATGGTGGAGAACTCTTAGAGGAGCCTCGTCCTTCCTGGAACTCCCCAAAGGATGCTGGTTTTCTGGAGCTTTGAGAACCTTTATTTCTATTTCTATTTCAGGGCCTCCAATGACCTCAGCAGGTAATAGACAATTGGATGCACCTCTGTGTAGGTCCAGGACCTCACACAGCAAAATCTGAATTAACATGGTTACTACAAAGATGGGGACTTAAAATGGGCAACAGTAAAATCTGAATAAAAAATCTGAATAAAAGTCGATCTGTTCCTTTCCAGCCTGGAGGCTAGCTGGCCAATATGAACTTTTTTTCCATTTGGCATAAAGAATGATGCATTCAGAAAGAGTCTATCAACTGGGTCTTGCGGAAATACTGGTGTTGGCGTAGGTAACACTGTACTCACTGTGTGACATGTGCCTGGCAGATAGCCTGCCCGCGCTCTGCCCTGGGGTTTTATTAATCATACCCCACAAAGAGCTCCCTATTTGCCAAGAGCTGATGCAAACCCACAGGCCTCAGGAACTCTGTCATGGTAGTGCATTTGTTTTTCTTTTTCCTATAATTACATTTAAAAGAAATCTAAATCTGCACTTTTCTCATTATAAAAACAACACAGTCATAAAATGTAGAAAGTCAAAGAGAGAAGCCATGCATTCTTTCCTTGCTGCCACAAGCAACAATACATTTCTTTTTGATACATTTTTTTACCATTTTCAATTTTTTTGAAAAATTATAGAAGTTGTATTTTTGATTCATAAAACATTTCAAACACACAAAAAGTAACATAACAGATATCTATATGCTGTATCTAACTATATCTCACCATTAAAATAAAAATTTTATTACCATTTTACTGTATCACTGCCATATTCTCTTCCCTTTAAGACACAGGACCTGATTGTAGCTCTGTAGGAACTCTCATGTGCAAGGCACTAGGTACCATTTCCAGACTCAGAATAATAAACAAGAACAGATAATGGCAAAGCGCCCACCCAGGCTGCCCATGCCGCACCTGCATGCATAGGTGACAATTGTTCCATTCAGCATGTCTCAGTGTCCGGCTGCTTTTTCCTGGATTGTGCATGTATCTGACATCTATTGCTATTTCAACTGTTTCTGAGATACACACAAATGATAACCCACTGTATTTTCTGCTTTTCCCTCTCAGTGTCAGGTTACTCAGACATTGCTGAAATATTCCCAGACTGAAAACCTTCATTCTAACTGCTGCACCGAGTGAGTAAACCTGCTAATTCTCCTCCCCAAGGAGGATTAAGTTGCTGATGCTTTGTTATTACAAACAATTTGCACAAGCCCTTTCAGTGACTTCTTGTGTGCAGGACTTACTGGACCCTGATGTGCACTCTGTTTTTTCTGCCACATCCTCGCCTTCAGCCAACTGAAGATAGAAAATCCCCCAGACAACTGCATCTATTTGGAGCTTGTTGGTATATTTTTTTTTCCCTTGCCATTATCCCCTAAACAATCCAGTACAATAACTATTCATATAGTTGCTATTTACAAACACTTATATTAAATTAAGAATTATGGGTAATCTGGAGATGATTAACGAGTAGGAGAAGGCGTGCATAAGTTAGGTGTAAATCTTACACCATTCTATATAAGGCACATGGGCATCTCCAGATGTTGGTGTTTATAGAGTCCTGAACCAACTCCTCCACACATGCCGAGAAGCAACAGCACATGCATCTTTGTTCTTAAGAGAAAGTGACAGATTGCTTGCTCTCCAAAGCATTTGCATAATGTACACTCCAATTTTTCAAAGTTCCATTTTTCCCTAAGGGAAAGTAATCTATACAACTTCATCTTACTACAACAAGCCATCTACACCATGAACAAACAAAACATGCCTGCCATGGTGTGAATATTGGTGTCCTTTCAAAATTCATGTGCTGGAAGGTAATGGTAACATAGTAGAATTAAGATGTGGAACCTAGCCGGGCAGTGGTGGTGCACGCCTGTAATCCTAGCACTCAAGAGGCAGAAGCAGGTGGATCTCTGTGAGTTCAAGGCCAGCCTGGTCTACAAAGCAGTTCCAGGACAGCCTCTAAAGCTACAAAGAAACCCTGTCTCGAAAAACAAAACAAAAAAGATGTGGAACCTTTAGGAAGTGATAGGTAAGGAGGCCACACAAATGGGATTAGTGCCTCCCCTGCTCCCAGTGCTGGGAATTGACCCCGGAACACTATCTATGCCAGGCAAGCACCCCACCACTGAGCTACACCTCAGCCCTGAGATTAGCACCCTCACAAGAGAAGCCATTACTAATCATTACATTCGCAAGTCTCTTGACCTTGGACTCTCTTGAACCTCAGAAGTGAGTGATAGACTTATGTTGTATATAAATTACCCAGGCTGAGGTATTTTGTCATAGTCACACAAATAGACCATGTCAGAGTCCAAGGTACTTAGTAGAATAGGAAACATCCATATAAAGGTAAGCCATTAAAACTAGTCTCTTTGTAAGGGAAACAGGAAACAGCCTTACCATGAAGAAAAGGCATAAAAAAAAAAAAAGCTGCCCACCTCATCTTGGCACACGGAGGAGAGAAGAAACTCCTGTGAGAATTTGAATCACAAAATGTCTGATAGGCTGTGCACTGAACTGCTAAACACAGCATTGTTGTTGGTTTGTAGATGAATTTCTCATGGTCTTATTAAATAAAAAACACGGAGCCAAATATAGGGGTGAAAGCCTTAGAGATCAGGGAAATAGGGAAAGCCACCAGCCAACTCTGCAGCTTCCAAATGCAAGTTACTTCCTGTCTACCCACATCTATATGCCTTGCTGTTCTGCCATATGATTTGCTCTCTCCATTCAGCTACACCACTTCCTCTTCCTATACAGCTCTGTCACTTCCTGTCTGTCTATTAAGACCTTCATACCTTCATGGTTAACTAGTTTTGGAATTTAAGGCATGTGCCACCACACCTGACTCTGTTTCCATATGGCCTTGAACACCTAGAGATCCTGCCTGGCAAGTGATAGGATTAAAGGTGTGTGCTACAGCTGCCTGACTTCTTTGTTTATTTATAATGGCTGGCCTTTCCCCTCTGATCTCCAGGCAAGCTGTATTTATTAAAGCACAAATAAAATATCACCACATTTCAGCACAAATAAAATACCACAACAGTGGTTGGTTGTGCTAGGGATTTATAGAAGATTCAAATGCTGATTCTCATCCATTTATTCATTTATTCATTCATTCAGTCAGTCAGTCAGTCAGTCAGTCATCAAGATGTGGTCCCTCTTTGCAGCTCTGACTGTCCTGAAACTTGCTATGTAGACCAGGCTGACCTCTGCCTCTCAAGTGCTAGGACTAAAGAGACGCCCACCACACCTGACCCTCAGATGTTGATTCTTTATAGATGACTGGTGGAAGATGCTGAAGTGGAAAGCATGCCTAGCACATAAGGACTTCAGTTATTTATAGCCACTTCTGAGCCAGGTGTCCCTCCATGCTGCATTTATGAGATTTCCCCGAGTTGCTCAAGTTCCTGTTCTATCATCCTACTGACCACCATGAGCTGTGGTGTTAGGGACCAAGATTTCAGGAACCAAACATGAACCATGGAAAGTAGTAGCTAAGCCAGAGAACAAGTCATAAGCCCCTCGCCCTTCCCCAGAGCAGTAACACCTATTTACTAACCCGAGGCTCCCAAAGATAAGAACATTCCACAGTCAGGTGCCATGGCAACCGAATGTAAAGAGCATTCCATGGTCAGGTAGCCTAGCAATAGAACAAATGGCCCCTGACCAGTGACCTTAGCTGACATCTTGCAGTTGCACAACCTGCACGTCTCCCATGTTCTGCACGCCTTCCACATCTCTTCCCCTTCCCTCTTTCCTGCCCCCTCCCTCCTATGCTATATAAGCCTTGCAGAGAGAAATAAATACTGCAGCTTGATCAGAATCTTGTCTTGCTGTCAGTCTCTCGTGTCCCCTGTCTCTCGTTCACTCCCACAGGTGGGTCGCCCCCATTAAAACCCTGCTGGCCGGGGCACTGTGGTTTGAATATAAGTATTGTTCCCTAAGCATCCACATACTAATGGTTTGGTTCCCAGGCTGGTTTATTTGGCGGTGCTGTGGCTTTTTAGGAGGTAGGGCCTACTGGGAGGACCTTAGAGTACTGGGGATAGACCCTCAAAGGGGACTGTGGGGTTCTTATCTCTCAGTCTCTTTCCACTTCCTGGCTTTCACTATTAGCTGGTTGCTCTGGCATACCCTTGCCATCTGGTACCCCCCACCAGAAGCCAAATTAATAGGCCATTCAGTCTGATTTATACCTGTAAATTGTAAACCAGATAACCCTTTTCTCTTTATAAGTTAATAGCCTTGGCTATCTGAACACTTCATCTCCAGTTGGTTGCATTATTTGGGGAGGTTTAGGAGGCACATGAAATGAGTCTTTTCTGTCCCACCAGCCAGCTCACAAATAATGAATGACAAGGAGACTTCTTATTAATTATGAGAGCTTGGCCTATAGCTTAGACTTGTTCCTAGCTAGCTCCTATAACTTAAATTAACCCATATTTTTATTAATCTACATTCTACCACGTGGCTTTTGCCTCTATCCCATTCTGTGTGCCTGACTTGTTCTGTGTGTGGCTGGCTTCTCTGCCTCTCTTCTTCCCAGAGTCCTCTCTGTGCCTGGAAGTCCTGCCTATATCCCCTGCCTAGCTATTGGCCATTTGGCTCTTGACCAAACCAACCAGAAGGCATCTTGTCAAAGACACATCTTCACAATGTACAAAAAGATTATTCCACAACAGGCACAACCATGTTGAAAGAAGTATGTCCCTGGAGACTGGCTTCGAGAAAGTATCTGTTCCACTTCCAGGTCACTCTCTCTGCTTTGTGCTTATGGTTCAATATGTGAGCTCTTAGCTTCCCTGTCCAGCCTTCAAGTCTACCTGCTGCCATCCCTTCCTGCCGTGATGGTGATGGTGATGGTGAGGACTCTTGTCCCTCTTGAACTGTAAGCCAAATGAACTCTTCCTTTTAGAAGTTGTCTTTGTTATGTTTTTGTTTGTTTGTTTTGTTTTTTATTACAGCAACAGAAAAAAAATAATGAATACAAAAGTACCTGCCTGATTTTTCTTTTTGTTGGAAACTTGGGATTGATTGGCAGTGTGATTTAAGAAAAGAAAATGTGAACTAAAAGTGTCTTGAACACGTAACTGAAAAGTTAAACATCGATTGCTCCTGTGTTAGTGAGCTTTATATCACTGTAACAAAACCCCTGAGCTAGTCACTCTAAAAGAGGAGAGGTTCTTTGGCTTACTGTTCGATTCGTGGCATGGCGTTGGTCCTATTGCTTCAGGCCCCTGGTGAAGCAATCATGTCTAGCTGTGAAAAGAGATCGAAAGAGAAAACAGCTGGAGTCTCATAATTCCTTTCAAGGGTGTACCCTCAATGACCTAAAGACTAGGCCCTCCCTCTTAAAGGTGCCAGTGCCAGGATGAGAAAGAAACCTTTTACATGAGGGTCTCTGGGTGACATTTATCTACACACTACAGCAGTTCCCAGAGAGGAAAGGACCCATCAGGACAGGAAGTGAACGGGAAACAGACAAGAGATGAGGTGACATAAACACAGAACTGGAGATGCTGCCAACATGGACTCTTCTCCACACACAGTCCAACTGCAGCTTTCTCCTTTTCAAACGGTATTCAGGCTCCCCTTAACCCCAGCTTGACAGCCGAGTGCTTAAGACATTGATGAAATGCTACTTTGGCAAAGATCCACAGGTGTTAACACAAAAAACTTAGCTCTTACCCCAGTTTAGCAGTTCACTCTGTAGCCAAATATGTGTGACCAGGTCCAGGAACATGGATGCAAGCTTCCCCCCAAGTACCACCTTCATCTTGGAAGTGGATACATGATGATGTTTTATTGCTTACAGAACAAGGAAAGTTATAAATCAGAGTGTTTACAGAATGCATCGGTGAGGGCCACAGCTGTGTCACAGCAAAGCAGGGGTGTCTGCGGGTGCTGCCTATCATAGCTGTAGCTTTGGGATTGGTAGAAGCTAAGGATCAGCTGAGAATGCGTTGTAAGATTTTGGTAGTCACTAGGATGTTGGGTCAGACAGAGAGGTGTGGGCAGTGAATGGCCTTCGCAAGAACTAAAAATAGCCCTAGAATGACAGATCTGAAAGATATGAGGGCATACAAGACTTTCAAGTTATGAATGGGCCTCCTCCAGATAGCTTGTTGCATGAGATTATTAAATACCTTGATCCTTATTTCTGGGGTGGGGGGGAAGCCCTATATAATTTGGCTCTGGTGTGAAACATTTTAGGTCTCCATAATCTTAAAGTTTAGTTATTTGACCTTGTTAGGCTCTCTCTCTCTCTCTCTCTCTCTCTCTCTCTCTCTCTCTCTCTCTCTCTCTCCCTCCCTTCCTCCCTCCCTCCTTCCCCCATCCCCCCACCGTGTGTGTCTGTGTGTGTCTGCGTGTCTGTTTCTTTCTTCTGAGAACTTCACAGCCTGATTATATCCAGAGGCAGCTGGTGGCTTTTCTCCTGGCCTCTGGGTTCTGCCTAGATGCAGGATGAGACTCTCACTATGAGACAACAACATCAAAACACTGCGTAGCTTGGGGATGTCCTAGATCTCTGCTCTCCGCTGACTATGGATATCTCTGTGCGTCTCAGCTGAGCAGTCAAGAGGGGTTCTGGGCAGCCAACCTAGATACAAGGAGTCATTCTTGGACTCACCCAAACATTTTATGGTTCGACTTTTCCAGTCAGGAATGCAGCTGCCTGGAGACACTGGCAATGTTATCAGGGGTTATTTCACCAGCTCGCTCCAGACAACAGGAGATACCTCAGACTGTCTGAGAAGCTAAGTTTCTGAAAGGAGCTGACAGCAATTTCTGGAAAAAATCCACATGGCTGGGCAAGGTCACCGGCTCTCTGAATTGCCTTGCAGAGTGTGCAAGGCTGGATGCAAACACATACCTCCCCTCCTGGTTCCCCAGGGATGTAGGGTAACCTTTTGTGGATTCTTCTTTCCATTTACAAAGAGCCTGTGTGCAGGGCAGGAATGAACACCCCACCCCACCCCCCCAGCTCTAAGGATTTACGCTAGGACCAGGGCAGGGGGAGGGGAACCTAATCTCAGGACCAGCTGCCACTGGAAGGCTGTTTGCTGTGTGAGGGAGCATGTAAGCATCTTTGTTTGCTGGGCAAGGCTGGGAAAATGATTTGCCTGAGCCCTGTAGCCAAAGGCTCCTAGAGAAAGCTGACATTCTTCTTCCTGTTTCCAGGGGGAAGGGATCAAATCCATTAAAGAAACCGTGCAAGCTTCAGCTTCCATACACTGGCTAAACACAGGCTGGTGGTTTAGGAGCAGCCTTGGGCTTGGCTCCTGAACCACTTAGAACTACTCATTAATTGGCACTGCCCTAGCGGGGACAAACAATCCCATAAATAACGCCCATATCCCATAATAGCAAGTAACTGACAGCTACCCTGTCCGTGGCATTCCCCCTGTCCCTTTCGGGAAATGACTTCCGGTCACTCGGGGTCTTTCTCGTTTTAAGCAGGCTGAGGCCAAGGTGTGACGCTCCTCATTTCCAGCATACATCCCACTGCGCAGTGGTGGGGAGCGGTTGCCTTGGAGCGTGTGGCAAAATGTGTCCCACCAGGGCCAAATGAACAGGCCTCTGCATCCCGGCCACACTGTCTTTCATTCAAAGCCAGTGGCTTGCGGGGAGGAGGGTGTCTTGACTCAGAGGACCAGGGTACAACATGAGCTGGGTATTTCTCTTTGTGTGAGGGAGGTCTCAGAGGCTGCTGCCGACCCTGCCATGGAGATATGGCTTCTTGAACCTTCCAGGCTGTGCAGGTAGAGGCAAACCAGCTGTTTCTCAGGACAGCATGCTTTCTCTGGGAAATGTGAGGCACAGTCCTAGCAACAGTCATTGAATCCTGATCCCTGTGAGGCCCTTGGGCCGTGAAAATGTTGGGCTTGGAGCACATATGAGTCAGTGTACTTCCTGGAGTAGGGAAACAATCTCTTTTCAACTCTGCTTTCCCCACCACAGATGTCTGACAAGTTCAAAAGTCAACATCTCAGCCATATTTGTGGGGAGGGCACCATCCACAGTGGAACTTCCATCACGATGCACAAAAATTCAGTGCCTCATCCACAGAGGCTCTCTCTTCCTTCAAGCGGTGTGTAGTAACCACAGTAGAAGCTGTGGAGCCAGGAGCCTTGGAAGCCCAGCTCTCGCCCCACTGTGAACAAGCTGAGTTCTCTAAGTGATTGTCTCCAGATCTGTAACGTGAGGGTCCTAAAATGCATGATTCAGAGAGAGCAACAGATAGGAAGGTATTTCTAAACAGCATGAAGCTGATTGCGATGGCACGGGGCAGCTGAGTTTCTGTCCTCTCTGTCCCTGTAAGTAGCCCCTGGAAACTCACTGGTTCCCCAAGTTGGACTCGGTGATACTGTTGCTCTGGTCTGTCATTGTTGGATTCGGTGATACTGTTGCTCTGGTCTGTTATTGTTGGACTAGGTGATACTGTTGCTCTGGTCTGTCATTGTTGGACTAGGTGATACTGTTGCTCTGGTCTGTCATTGTTGGACTTGGTGATACTGTTGCTCTGGTCTATCATCAGTTCCCTGGGCAGGGTGAGTAGATATCCATTCAGGTAGTCCTCAGGAACAGTGTCTCAAAGCACTCAGCCACCTCCAAGGTTACCCTCCCAGGGACCCTACTCACCCAAAATGGCACAGATGTTGCAGTGTGGTTTAACCTGGGAAAGAAAGAAGAATGACCAGCAAATCCACCTGGCAACATTCATAGCTTTAGGTGGGCCTAGTGGGTATGTGCCCCTGAAGGTGACTCACCCTCAGACAATGTCACAAAGTAGAGAATGGGGTGCATATCTGTCATCTCCCATGAATCTGCATCACTTCATTCAGGCTAGTGTTTGGAAGAGTCTTCCTCTCTGCTCCCAATCTCTTCTTTCTTTCCTCCACAATGCCCTAGGTCTCTTCTACCCCTCTGATTCCCTCGGGGGGAGGTGGGGGGATCCTGGCTCCATAGCAAGGCTCTAGAGGTGATACTGACTATGGTCCATGTAGTTCATCCTCAGGGAAGAGCATCAGGAGCAGGAGTTAAGGAAGTTTTCCTACTGTGTGGAAGCTTCTAGAAGTAAGTTTCCTAGACACGATGCTACCAGTTGCTATACCAAGCCCCTAGAGGAAAGAAGAGGAAGAGAAAGCCAGCCTCACCGTGTACCTTAAGTGTTTTCTGTGACTATAGCATCAGACACTGTCCCTTTCGGGCACTTCTGGCAGCAGGCTTTCTTTTCTGATGTCCATAGAATTTTAAGACAGAGAAGCTACTGAATCCCCTTCCCCTCCCCTGACAGCTCATTGCCAAGGAGAAATGGTAACTTTTTTTTTCCCTGAGACATCTTAAAAATAGCAGAAGGGTCAGGGGAAGGTTAAGTGACCTCTGCAGGGCCATGCCAAGCTCAGGAAGTTCTGATGCTGAGACGTGTCGGTCTCCAGAGACCTGGGAGCTTCACACAATGGGGTCCTTTCTAACATCTGCTGCTACAGGCTGATGAGCTAAATCAATCCCTGTTCCTTGTAATCAGCGGAGGCAAATGGCCTGCCCTTCAAACCAGCTGTCAGCAGTAACTATAAATTGGTTCATTTTATGCAGAAAGATGCCCTGTGATAGGCTGTCAGCTAAATAAATGCTTTCTTCGATGTGACTTGAAACAGTAAGTCAGGAGTGACAGCATATGAATGGAAGGAGCCAGAGCACTGAGCAGCCATCTCCTCGGTTGTGTGAAAGCTCTATAACAGTTATACAGGAGCTAAATTTTGAAGTTGATCCATCAAGGTCATCATGCTTACAGTGATACCTCACATCTATGGAGCAACTGTGTCCCAGGCTCCAGATGAAGGGGATAGCCTGCTGTTTTTTCACCCATCATTTGAGTATGCCAAGCATGACTGCTTACTGTTGACACCTGCCAGGGCAAAGTAAACTCTAGACCCAAAGAGCCCAGTGTGTAAGCATGTGGCCCTGAAAGACAGGATGGGTTTAGAGATAGAAGTACAACTCAGAGCGGCCCAAACCACCTAGATTTAAAACTGGTATTCAATGAAAAGCATGCTCCTCCCCCAGCTGGGATAGGGCTTCTGATAATTATAGAGCTTCCACTGTAGATTAAAAGTTTATATTGAATTTAAAATTTGCCTTAAGTAGAACAACAGAGTGGACAAACCTTTCTTTGTGATTCTTTAAGTACCTGTCCCATATTTTGCTTCAGCCTGGTTTGGATGCTAACAGACAGAACTTGTCTTAGTTGCTGTTTCATTTCTGTGAAGAGATACTTGGACCAAGGCAACTTTTATGAAAGAAAGCATTTAATTGAGGGGCTTGCTTACAGTTTCAGAGTTTTAGTCCATTATCATCATGGCAGGGAGCGTGGTGGTGGGCAGGGAAATGGTGGTGTGAAGGGAGATGTTGGAGCAGTAGCTAAGAGCTGCATTTTGAACCTTTATTGCACAAATCCTAAATGGTCTTATAATAAAAACCCAGAGCCAGATATTGGGGTAAATGCTGAAAGATCAGAGGAAACAAGCCACAGCCACTTCCCACATCTCCATCTCCTCAGCCGGAAAATCTGGCACCTAATGTGGAGCACAAATGCATGAAAAAGCCACTTGCCTGTGGCTTTGCAGCCACTGGAACAGGCCACAGCTACATGCAGCCAGAGTCTCTACCCCACCTGGGCTGGAGTCCCTACCCCACTTGCCCCGGCCAGCAGGTTCTTCAACGGGGACCTAAATGGAGGGCCAGCGAATGAGAGGGACAAGAGACACAAAGAATGAGGGCAAGGCAGGTCGTCTGATCAAGCTCCAAAATTTTATTTTCCTCTTAAGGCATATATAGGTGGGGGCAAAGTGGGGTGCAAGCAGGGAGGGGACTTTAATCATGGGTTGTTCAGCCAACAGGGACTATTGCTGTGAGGATTATCTATTCTTGCCTAACTGCCTAACTGCAGCGTGGTCACCTGATTTCTGAGAAGAGGTTCTGGTGCTAAGGAGACTTAAGCAAGGCCGAGATCTAGGAAACGAGGAGAGAAAGCCAAATATGGCAGCATGTGCATCAAGGGTCACTTAGGCTTCTGGCTCTCATCACCACTGGCCAAATTTTTATGCAGCCTCTCTGCAGCAAACTCCATAGGCTCTTGGGCTCCGAAAGCCATAGGAGTTAGCCACTTTAGCACACATTCCCTGTGCAGATGGCTGGCTCTTTCTCCAACTCCTCAGCCGAAAGGGGAAGATCCTGTCTCCACAAGTTCTCAGACTGAATGCCACTGAGTCCTCAGCCCAAAAGGGTAGGTTCCTGTCTCCTCCCACCTTATATGCCTTTCTCTGCCCAGCCATATATCACTTCCTGTCTCAACCTCCTTATTGCTGGGATTAATGGTGTGTGTGCTTCCCAAATACTGGGAGCAAAGGCAGGAGATTTCAAGTGCTGGGATTAAAGGTGTGTGACACCACTGCCTGGCCTCTATGTTTAATCTCGTGGCTGGCTCTGTCCTCTGATCTTCAGGCTAATTTTATTTGTTAGAGTACAAACAAAATATCACCACAACCTTTTGGCTGAGAAAAAGAGAGACTAGCTTTATCCAGGTCTTTTGAAACCTCAAATCCACCCACAGTGGCATACTTCCTCCACCAAGGCGACAGCTCCTAATCCTTCTCAAATAGTGCCACTCTCTGCTGACTAAGCATTCAAATATATGAGCCTCTGGGGGCCATTTTCATTCAAACCAGTACACTACCTCACAGGAGGGAGTCAGTACATGGGGAGGGAGACACAAGAGGAGTGCAGGGGAGAAAAAGTCAGGCTCATCTTGAATCCTAGATTTATTGCTGACTGGCTCTAGAACTTCAGAAGTTTGTTCAACTCCTGCCATGGTTTGAATGTCCCCACCAATATGCCTGTTCAAATTTAATTCCCATTATAAGGCATTAAGCAAACATGGGAATGGGGGTACCTTAAGAAGAGATTAGAATTGGAGAGTGGAAATGTATATATGTATGAAATGTAAAGGACAATTTTATGTAAGGGATTAGACCATAATCTAATTCATAAATATCTATCATTCATGGAAAATGCATTAGCTGGTTAATGGATTATCTTAATGATGTTTTACAATAGCCAGTTTGCCTGTTACCCTTATCTGCAATGGTCTTGTCATACAACACTTGGTGGCTCCTTTAGAGTCTAAAGAGAAAGGTCAATGCACACCGAGAATCAAAAGGTAACTTGGGCCTTTAATCCCAGCACTCAGGAGGCAGAGCCAGGCAGATCTCTGTGAGTTCAAGGCCAGCCTGGTCTACAGAGTGAGTTCCAGGAAAGGCGCAAAGCTACACAGAGAAACCCTGTCTCGAGAGGAAAAAAAAAGTAACTTGGAGAGTCTGAGTGATGAAGACACTCAGTGTGGCTCATCAGTTATAGCTCATCAGACTGCACAGTGTGGGATCTGATGTGGGGGATGGGGTGTACATGTGTGGGGACAGGATGCCCTGTTCCATGAAGATTCCCCCTCTGCATCCAGGTAGACTAGTAAAACTACCCTCAAGACACAAAGAAAAGCACTAAGGCTGGAGGGACAGTACCTCTTCATTTTTTAATTATTAAATTAAATTTAATTATTTTTGAGTCAGTTTCATGTAGCCTCAGGGCTGAGTTGAACTAGAGATCTAGCTGAGGATGACCTTGAACTTCTGATGCTTCTGACTCCACCTCCTGAGCTCTAGAACTAAAGGCATGCACCACCATGTTAAGGTTATGTGGTGCTGGGTTCCAGGGCTTCCTACATACTAGTTATGCTAGCTAGTTTCTCGGAAAAAAAAAATTTGAACAGATGTCAGAGCATTTTGTGGGAGATGCCCCCATTTGAGGCAGGCTGCTTTGTAAGTAGCCACAATACTTAGCTGCATGTAGAATTTGTGAATGATGAATATGTTGCCACTGGAATCTGGAGAGGACTCACTGTGGACTTGCTTTCCCTTAATGATTGTGTTATACAGGTTACCTTGGCAGAATGTGTCATTAATCTAATGCCACCCCTGTGTCCTGGATGAAGGGGGGGTGTGGGTAAGATATTGCATAGCAGCAAAGCTGTTCAGGTCCCCGTGGTATGCTGTGTCCCTCCAGAGAAGACAGATTGTGCCTGAATGGCTGTTTCAGGAAGCTGTGTACAGAACATACTGGCCAAGTCTATAAATAACCACTTGTGGCTGTGGATGAGATAAGATGGGCAATTTTAATAGTTCTGGGTACTGGAGGCCATAGTAGAAGGAACCACAGGATTAAGTATGCTGTGAGTTCCCAGGAGTTTTCATTTATCTTTGTCCAGGTTCAAGAACTAGCAAAGCAAAAATTGGGTCTACTAAACAGATAAGCAGTGGGAAAGTCATTTCCTTTTAATTAGATGTTAGGTAATAAGCTTTAATTATAAAAGGTCATTTTAATTAACATTGGGCAATATTAACTATTTTAACTGAGAGTCTGTGGGGCCTTGTTATCAAATTAATTTGTAATTGCCAATGAATTAATTTAATTTGCATTTATCATTCATTGTCTTAAGGTTTCTGTGCTCAATATAGGCTATTTTAGGACTCTGGATACTATATAGGTCTATAGGAAAATTGTAATTGAATTTATCATACCTATTTTCCCTCTTTCATATCAATTTTTTGAAGACTATAGGGTGTTAATATTCTGACCTGCCCCCTTGAAATCCCACCCCTTGGGGCTGCCCTGTGTCCTAACATAAAGCCTCTTCTTAAAAAAAAACTCTGCCCCTTCCTCTCTCTCTCCACTCCCATGAGGTCTACACCCCTCGACCCCCCTTCTTTTTCTCTCTTCTCCCCTTCTTTCCTATCTTCTCCCCATCTCTCTATTATAATAAACCGTTACTTCGAGGATGTAGCATGAGGGTTGTGAATGTCCCCCGGCTGCCTGCCACCATGCTTTCCTGGAGTAGGCTGCCTGCCAGCCCACCACTGCATCTGCCCAGCATGTCAGCATGTTTCCCTGCACATTCTGGATACCCTCAGGGTCCCCACATAATGTATTATAACACAAGGGGGCCTCAATGTTTAACTCTTACTAATATTCTCAGGTGTAACTAATATGAGCTCCAATATTAAGTCTATGACATTTTGTCAATGAAGTCCCTCCTCTTTTTCCTTTTGTATTGAACACTGTGTCATTGGGTTCCAAGCCTAGGATCCCTGTATCCACACTGATGCCATCATAAAAGCCATTCTGAAGCTCATTTTCCTACTCCTCACTGGGATAGGCCAATCAGGCTTATTGACCACTGGTCAGTACTGTCTGGCTGATTGTTGTTGTTGTTCATTTGGTTTTTTTTTTTTTTTTTTTTTTTTTGTAGCTATAGCAAAATACCTAACCCTGGGTAATTTATAAAGAATACAAGTATAAAATAATTCATAACAACAAAAAGAGTTGTGATTGACTTTTGCACCAAATTTACAATAGATTTGGTTAAAATCAGCCAAGTAACAAAATTTCATCATCTTAATCAGGACTGTGGCTCACATTATAGGGCATTCTTTCTGGGTTATAACATGGCAGAGAACCTGTATTAGGCCATGTAAATCCAGATAATTTAGTATCTCACAGATCCTGAGGCTCTGAAGCATGATGCTAGAGCTGGGATCTGGCGAAAACCGTGTGGTAAATTGCATCATGATGGGAGCTCATTTGAATGGAACAGATCACATAGTGAGTCAGGAATCCAGAGAGTCATTGGAGTTCTGTGGGATTTATGCCCTTAGTGAGAGGGAGAGAGACAGAGACAGAGACAGAGACAGAGAGATCTCACATTAGGGCTGAGAAGCAGCTGCTGCCAGCTGCATTTGTGAATGACCTAAGCTGATTTGCAATTCCATGGTTATGACTTTACAGATCTATTCAGACTTTTGTGTGTGCAAAGCTCTCTGTGCTGGGTTGGGTTGCAACACTGGTTAGCTGCTTTAATTGGTTGAATTCATAGAAGAATATTTGAAGTTGATTAAGAGATGTTGGTATGTAAATTAATGTAAAGTCTATGTAAATCCATTTTCTAGTGGCAAAGCTAACCCCTATCCCACACTCCACACCCCCACCTCCCTTTTGAAGTCATGGGCTCAAGCCACCCTCTTGTCTCAGCTTCTGGAATCCCTAGAGCCACTGGCATACACCAGTGGGCCATGCTCTACTTGATGCCATTAGGCAGTCTGACACATGCAGCCCAGGAGGCCACAGAGGATCACCTCCCTCCTCATCAGCCTCAGATCCCACCTTCCTTTTCCCCAGTAACACACTGGAGTTTCAAACCTGAGACAAATGGCTGAGGTGCCTATTTTACCTATTAAAGCAGGCCAGCTTGCACACCACACCTTGTACACTGAACACTCCTATCCAGGGGCTTGGTTGCCCTTCCCCCAGAGGCTCTTCCCGGTATAATCCAGACATTTTGGTTGTCTGTCCACTTTGTACCTTTGTCCTCCTGTCTACTATACTTGGTTTCCCTCTCTCCCCTCTGCCACTCTCCCCACGTGGCCCAAATCAGCATAGTTATGTCCACTGTGGACTCTCCCAGATGTCCCTGCCTCCGACTATCTCCCTTTTATCTACAATAAACTTTCTCCTCCACCATACTTAGGAGAGTCCTGGCCTTTCCTTCTTATTTCTTTTCTTTTTTCTTTTCTTTCTTTTTTTTTTTATTCACACACAAGAAAGGGAAGCATCACAGCTGTCCCTCTTTAGAATTCAGAATATCATGTGAAAAGGAGGAGTGTGGGGTATCTGGCCTTTGTTAAGGATCACTGAGGGAAAGCTACTTTCTCCTGCTCAAAAGAATGAGCCCCGAGTTCTCCCTCTGACTCTGGGTGGAAACTTGACTTTATAAAGATCTGGAAGGAGCATGGAAAGAAAGCTCAGTGGGTAGTGTTTGTTGCTGAAGCATGAGGGCCTAAATTAGGATTCCCAGTGCCCATTACTGGGGTGGGAGGGGGGAGACTGGAGGATTCTGGGGTGTACCAAATCAGCCAGTCCAGCTGAATGGGAATCTTTGGGCTCAGAGAGAGAGACCCTGTTTCATAAAATAAGGTGAAGCACAATTGAGAAAGACACAGAATGTCAACCAACAGCCTCCACACGTGCATATATATGAATACACCACACACACTCACACAAACACACACAATGAGTGTACACAAGTGTACAAAGTGGGGGCCACTGTGAAAGAAAGAGTGTGTGAAAAGGTAATAGTGTCTTGATGGTGTTGAAGGTGGCGTGTGCTTTGTGGGAGATCCTGACAAGACCGACTTTTCGCCCTTCTTTCCTGCCCACCTTAGCTGTCTCATACCCAGCTGCAAGTCCTTTTATTTCTTACCAATTGAGTTCCCAACCTTGTTGTTTTAATATTACCACTCCTTGAACCCTAAGGTCTGTTCTGACAGAAACACAAGGAAACACATGTTTGCTGGTGGTACTCCTTAACAAGCTCTTTGCTGCAAGATGAGTAGCATCTCAGGAGAGAGCGTAAGTGACTCAGGGAGCATATCACCTGCTCCTGGTGGAAAACTGACCTATTCTTGTCTCAGGGTCCTTTAGCCAATCTGGAAAAGCCAAAGAATTCAGTCTGATGCACCAAATTGTGGGTGTGAACACACTTTGCTTGCACAGTGTGTGAGTGTGTACACACTCAACCCACACTGGTAAATGAATGCTATTTCACAAAGCAACTGCCCCTATACTGACATATTCAAAGAGTATGCCCTTTAAAGAAGCAGATCAAAAGCTGAGAAAAGGAAGGGATCAGTGGAGGAGAGGGCTGGAAAGTTCATACACTAACAGAAGGAAGTGAAACACACACTGTAGTAGAAACATTATAGCCTCTTCCCTGAAGCCACCAATCTCTAAAAGGAGCAGTGCTTGGCAGCTAAGGGAGGAGGAGGGAATTGATTATAAATGACCAGATGAAGGGGGGAAATCCCAGAAGCAAGTTGCTGCTGTGAGCAGTGAAGGGTACATGGGAGCACTGACTGGAGCACTATTGCAGAACCAGAGAGGACTGTGCAGGTCCTGAGCGAGCTACTTACTGCCTTTCCCCTCTGCCACACTGTCCTCTCGGTCACCTGTCCTCTCGGTCACCTGTCCTCTCTTTTGGCCCATACGAAACTTGGGAAAGATTCAGGGCAACAGCTGCTGACATATTCTAGGGTTCTTGAAATGATACAGTCTAGGGGTCTTGATTGGATTTGTTTTCTCTGCCAGTTAAAGAATTAAAAGGCAGGGAAAATCTGAAGTACAACAGGTAGCAGAAGAGAATTACCAGGCACTGCAGACAGGATCAGCAGCTGAAAGACAGTGTTTATTGGGGGTGAGAAAATAAACACACACAGCAGACATACAGAGAAAAGGTCCTCTGCAAAGCAGAGGGGAGGCTCGGGAAGCCAAACATCCATCTTCCTGTCAAGGGCTAAGGGTTTTAAGGCCTCTGAAAAGTTTTCTTGGTTGGTTGGCCCCAAACTGTTGAATGGCATGTCGTGTCCAGTCTTGAACTTGAACCAGCCCATCAACAGGGGCTTGCTGGTGGGAGGAAAAAAAAAAACAAAAACTGCCAGGCCACCTTAGAAATCCACTATCTTTATTACCTGTCTATGGCCCCTCTCCCTATCTGCTTCCCTACCAGGGAGTCTGCCTAACACCTAGTTTTTTACTGCAACAGAAACTCACAATAGAATTTTGAAGGACTGGAAGCCCTGATTCAGGTGGCACATGGTGGCATAGGTTGATAATCACAACACTCAAGTTTGAGGTCAGCCTGGGCTACCCAGTGAGTTCCATGATAGCCTGTGTTAATCCCAAAGATTTGAAGAGAAAGACCACTGACCCAAGTCATCATGGCCAAATTAATCAAAGTAAACTTTTTTGTTTGCTTGTTTGTTTTTGTTTTTGTTCTTCGAGACAGGGTTTCTCTGTGTAGCTTTGCACCTTTCCTGGAACTCACTCTGTAGACCAGGCTGGCCTCTAACTCACAAAGATCCACCTGCCTCTGCCTCCCAAGTGCTGGGATTAAAGGTGCTTTTTTAAATTCATGTACACAGGCCATCTCTCCTTAAAAGCAGGGTTCAAGAGCCCAGCATTGGATGTGAGGGAGGCAAGGTTTTTATAGCTCAGGGGTAGGGGCTTTCTAAATGGAGGGCTTGGTGGCAAAATAGGATTATAGAAGTAGAACATAAGCATAGCAAGTTGGTCATAATGATCTACTGAAACAAAGACACGATTGCAAAGTGGTGATACCAAGGTAGTCATAACAACAGGTAGTCATAACAAAATATTGAAAGTAAATTGGATTGGGGATTTAGCTCAGTGGTAGAGTGCTTACCTAGCAAGCACAAGGCCCTGGGCTCGATCCTCAGCTAAAAAAACAAAAAGTAAAAACAATGGAAGTGTTGCAAAATGATTATAATAACTTTTTGAAATAAAGATATGTTTTCAGTTTTCTGAAACAGGCACTACAGAACCATCTGTAGTTAAGCTTACAGGTGGGGCATAGCCCAATCCTTGAGAAACAGAGGTTTGATCATAAACAGGAATGAACCTAGTTTGTCTTTACTTAACATGGCTTTTAAGCCTAAGATGGAGGCCGGCTGGTTTATCACCTGAGCTATATAGAATCTGTCTCAGGCACACAGTAACAAAACTATGACAATCAAATCTCTTTTGAGAGATGTCATTTTGAGAACTACTGGTATAAGGAAAGTGGGAGGAAGTCTTCAGAATCACATAAATCGTAACACAGAAATAGACTGTCATGTGCCAGTAAGATTGCTCAGTGGTTAAAGGTGCTTGCTGTCGAGTCGGATGACCTGGGTTTTAACTATGAGTCCCTCATGTTAGAAGAAGTCTTTTACTTCCACATCTATACAGTGGCACATGTGCACAAATAAATAAATAAATGTTAATTTTTAAAGGCCCATAATCCCAAAGATAATTCCATGTGCATAAATAAATAAATAAATAAATAAATAAAAAAATAAATGTTAGTTTTTAAAATGCCCATAATCACAAAGGTAATTCCAGCTACTTGGCTATCTGTTTCACAGTTAGGTGAATCCAAAGAGGCATAATGTAGGCTCACATGTAGTATCCCCAGTTTAACAAATATGCCTCCCTGTAAGTCCCAGAGGGTCTTTAAAATGGATAGATTATATACCATAAAGAAAGAGGCTTTCTTGAATGGAAGAACACATACATCAAAAGAAAAGCTAGAGTTTCCACATCTTATAACAACCTGTGTACCCAAAACAAACTCTTCCTTCTTAAGTTGTTTTGTTTTGTTTTTTCCCAAGCCAGGGTTTTTCTGTGTAGCTTTGGTTATCCTAGAGCTTACTCTGTAGACCAGGTTGGCCTCAAACTCACAGAGATCTTCTTGCCTCTGCCTCCTGAGTGCTGGGATTAAAGGTGTGCACCACTGCCGCCCAGCCTTAAGTTGTTTTGTTAAAGGAATGAGACATTGCTAAGTAACCAACTAGTTAACTAACCAACCAACCAAGTTACTAACCAACCAACCAACCAAGTAACAAGTAACTAACCAACTATCCAACCAACCAAGTAGCTAGCTAACTAACTAACTAACTAACTTCACAGACCTAGATACTGAGTAATTGTATGTGAGTGTGTGTGTGTGTGTGTGTGTGTGTGTGTGTATAGGGAGCAGAAAGCCAAAGAAGTTTATGGTCACAAAAATGTTAAATCTTTCTTGCTAGTCCTGGCTCCCACATTTCAAAAGGTGGTAAGACACTGAGTTTTCAGGCAAGGTATGGCCTCATATTAGGAGCTGAGGAAGAACCTGAAGTACATTTATTATGCTATAAAGGATGTTTGTGTGGAAGGGCAGTTTTTCAATGCTGAGGAGACCAGCTTGTTGTACTAGGATGTAGACAAGTGACCCTAGGTAGCATGGTGGTGTTTGGTTGGCTTAGATATTGTGCCCAGAAGCTTGGAGGAATCTAATTCTATATTTTCTCTAGAAGGAATGGTTTTATAGTCACTAGTTAGCATAAAGAAAGTTCAGAGAACCTCCCTACTGTGAGTAATAAGAATGAATGGCGCTTCAAACTGCTCTCATGTGGGCTCCACTGCCCCCCAGAGCTCTCTGTACCTGTCCTAAGATGCTTTTCCTGGGCTGTCTCTGCCCTTTCTCCATCTATTCACCTAGATTCATCCCTTAAACCTCAGACACTCATGCTCTGGCCATCTCCTGACCACATCCTAGGGCAACTGATGTTAAGTGAGAAATTCATGTCATAACCTACTGTAGTGAGCATCATAGCTTAGCAACACAGAAAAGCAGTGTTTCTCCTGATGTTCATGGCTGACTGGGAGCTTGATGAACTGCCTAGTACCATCTAAGAAGATTGCCTCTGCCTTCCAAGTGCTGGGATGAAAGGCGTGCACCACCACCGCCCGGCTATCTTACTGTTGCTATCATTAAACAGACAATCCAATCCCAGACTTTATGTGAGATGCAAAGGATCAAACAATTCTTATCAATGAAGAGCTGAATTAAAGAGCTGAGCCTATGTTATGGATACACACACTTAATATAAAGCCATAGGATTTATAGTAAATATGAAACAAGAAGAGACAATAGGCCACAATCCTGCAGGCTTCTATGTTTGTGAACTTGTGAGTCTATGATAAAGTGCTGTCAATTAGTGATAAGAACACAGGAAGACAGAGATAGGTGCCAGTTAGATTAAGGGGAGCCTGGCCCTGCCAACCCCTAGTAAGCCAGACTTGGCCATCTATTCTCATCCTCAATAAGTAATAGTGAGGAGTGGAAAGCAGAGATTTAGTGACTGTGGTCATGTTGGACAGAGGAACAAAGAGGTCCAGAACCACCACCCCTTTCCAAGACCATTCTGGCGGGCCTTGACACAGGGAATTTAGGTTCAATTACAGGGTAAGAGGTATGCATAGCTGTGCAAGCTCAGTCAAGGTGTGGTCCTATCTATCATAGTCTCAGATCCAGTCTTTCTTGATGCGGTACTCTGACAACTTGTAAGATGTGTGAAATGTCTTTCTGGGAGACAAGTTTTACCCCCTACTCCCAGCTGATATCAGGTTTCAGTCTTTCTCTTCTCTCCACCTAAGCTGTGCATTTGGGGGTGGCTAGGGGAGTGAGGAGCTCTTGAAGGTCATGGTAGCGGGCACAGGTTCTGCCAGAGACTAAGATGTAAACACACATCTGCAACACACTCTTCACTCCTCGCCTGGCCTCCATGTCAGGACTCTATAGGAGCAGAGCCACCTAGAAGAAATGCATGGAAATCTGCTCAATAAAATCTCTGGAGCCACAAAGAGAACAGGAGAGGAAAGCGGTGACATCAGAAGGTATTTTAGCCTCTGACACCTACACGAGGGACAAAGAGCAAAACAGGTTTAACTTCTAGACAGATGAACACGACTTCACTTCCATAGACACCTGTTTCTATTACCCAGGTGACCACATCGAGCCTTCACAAAATAAATCACAAGCCATACAAGGTCGAACGTAGCTGGAAAAGACACAGCAAGTGCCAGGACTAAGTTCAAATAGGACAGAAAGTTTGGGTTTATCAGATCTATGGTTGAAAATAACCAAGAATAGCATGCTAAGGGTGCTACTGGGAAAAGTGGACAAAACACAGGTCAGGTGGGGGATGGGATGGGTAAAGAGAAGACACTGTAGAAGAACCAAAAGGAAATAGCCCAAATCCCAAACACTCTGACAATCTGAAAATATGGTTTTTGGTGGTGGTTTTTAGAGATGAAGTGTCTTGCTGAAATCCCATGTACTGGCCCCTAATGCTACAGTGTTCAAAGGGTACAGGCCAGGAGCACGTACTGATGTTTTACAACCTCTTGTGTCCTAGGGTAAAGAATTGTACTAGGGACACATGGTTAGAAATAGAAATAGAGACAGTTTATTAAGAAAGGTAACAGTACTCCTGAGAATGAGTACACCAGTGAGCTGAGGGAAAAGCCCACATTCGAAGGCATTGGACCATGAACTACATGACCCTTTTAGGACATTTACACAGCACAGGCCTCTCCCACATTTGCATATTGGGTTGGGGTGGGGGTGAAGATGGGGAGGTGCTTTGATTCAGGTTTGTCTGTTTCAAGTTGGGAAGGGTTTCTGGTCTTTCTCTGCCAACTACTTCTTTCCTGTGCTAACATTGTGTATTTTTTCCAGTCTCTACTTTCCTATTCAATTGACTGGATCTTCATGTCTCTCTGCCTTCAACAATAGATTACTCCAATGATGGATTGAAAACTGTGAACAGACTCTGGAGGGTTGGTGAAACTATAGAAAGCACAGCCTGAGTGGTAGAAGTTACTGGAGGTATGCCCTAGAAAGAATATACTATCATCCTTTCTGCCTCCTCTCGCTTACTCTGATTTCCTTGCCTCCCAGATTTGACCAGCCTCCTCCTCCCCTCTCCTGCTCTTCTAAAATTCTTACCACCATGATGTTCTACCTCACCATGGGCCAAGAAGCAACAGAGAGAAATGAACATATACTTTAACATAGTGAGCCAAAAAAGTATTTCCTATTTAAATTCTTTCCCTCAACTCTTTATCTGTTTATTTTCTGACATTGTTAAGGTGGTAAGCTTGGTTTGGATCTGTATCAAGATTAAAATTTGGCCCAAACCTGCCTCTGGGTGTAACAAACTGTAGCCTTGGTATGTAAATAAACTATAAGCTAATTTAGAAGTATTGTAACAGCTCATTCTCTGCCAATCACAGTAGTCTAGCTCCAGCCAATCATAGGCTGTCAACTGACACACCACGTCCACATAGGGTAAGTACTGACTTTAGCCAAACAGGTTATCTCCTTAAGTCATTTCCTTTCCTCATACTGTAAATATAACCACCACATATGCAAGGAATTTGGGACCAGTTATGCTCTAGAATGTTGCCCCAGAAACTTTCTTGCTCAAATAAACTTCCTTAATTGAACTCATCTCAGATTTGTCTGTAACAATGAGCCTATCAATGGGAAAGGTGGTAAGCTCAAAGACACGTCATTGCAAACATCGACAATCAGAAAGAAGGGGGAAGAAATAGAGGACACAGAGCTAATACTTTAACACCAGAGCGCAATGAAAAGAACATGTAACATATACATCACAGGACTAACAAAAGGCAAGAAATCGACAGAAGTGATGAGCTGTGAGAGTGTGAATATGATTAGAAATGATAACAGCTGAGGACTTTCTACAGTTAATGGTAAGCACCAGACCACAGAGCCTAGAAAACCAAAAATAGAAAGAGATAAAAAGCATAGATATTTAGGCTTGTCCTGAAGAAGCAGAAGAAAACCAAAGAGAAAGGGAAAACCTCAAAAGAAGCCAGAGGTAAAAAGACACATCATCTACAGGGGTTGAGGATAAAAATTACATCAGAATTCTTTTCAGAAACCATGCAAGCAAGGACAAAACCGATTGTTTCAGCCATCTTTCCGTTACTAAGACAAAGGCCTATGACTGTGAATTTACAAAAAAGAAGAGGCCAACCCCAGCTCAGTTGTGGAGGTCCAGCCCTATCAGAGCAGGAATGTGTAACAGAGCAAAGTTCACTTCATAGTGGAAAGGTAAGAGCGGAAGGGAGCGGGGCTCCACAGTCTCCTGAGACTACACCGCCAAGGACCATGATAAATAATCATGCTCACTGTACTATCATCATGCCAGTTATGTTCAGGCTTCATTGTGAGACCAATTACTCAATGAGGAAAGAAACTGAATTATTTTGGGGGTATATTCAAACTAAACTACTTAAAAAAATTTCAAGCTAGAA